>NC_138045.1:20924177-21486985 GCF_964106645.2 Podarcis pityusensis
GGGCAGTTCGAATACCTGGTTATGCCCTTCGGATTGTGCAACGCACCCGCTGTGTTCCAACGGTACATCAACCACGTGTTCCAGGACTTGCTAGACAAGTACGTGGTGGTGTACTTAGATGACATTCTGATTTTCTCCCGTGACCCGGCTCACCACGAGGGTCATGTCCGGACCATGCTGCAGCGCTTGCGGGAGCACCGCCTGTATGCGAAGCTCAGCAAGTGCGAGTTCCATCAGCGGTCAGTGGACTTCCTTGGTCACCGACTCTCTCCAGATGGGGTGCAGATGGATCCTGGGAAGGTGGCAGCGGTTCGGGAGTGGGCGGCACCTCGGAACCGCAAGGATCTACAGCGGTTCCTGGGGTTCGCCAACTATTACCAGACTTTCATTGAAGACTATGCTCTTCGCACCACCCCGTTGACCCAACTGCTGCGCCCCAAGACGCCATTTTCCTGGGACAAGGAGGCAGAGGAGGCGTTTCAGGGGTTGAAAGCCTGTTTTCAGAGCGCGCCGATTTTGCAGCATCCTGATCCCTCTCGGCCCTTCGTGGTGGAGACCGACGCCTCCAGCACGGCTCTCGGTGCCGTCTTGTCCCAGCAGCACGGACCTGATGCGCCACTGTTACCCTGCACCTTCTATTCCCGCCAGCTCCTTCCGGCGGAGCGTAACTATACTGTATGGGAGCGGGAATTACTGGCCATCAAGGTGGCCTTTGAGGTCTGGCGCCACCATCTTGAGGGGGCATGACACCTGGTGGAGGTGAGAACCGACCACCGGAACCTGGAGTACTTTCAGACCACCCGCAAGCTGAACCAAAGGCAGATCCGGTGGGCATTGTTCTCCCGATTCCAGTTCCGGATCCGCTACATCCCTAGCTCCCAAAACCAGAAGGTGGGTGCCCTGTCCCGGAAACCCGAAGACATCACAGACACGGTACAGCAAGCAGTACCAACCACGATCCTACCACCGCCTGCGTTCCTGGCCACTCAGGAGGCTGAGCCACTGCAAGCTCGGGTGCGGGAACAGCAGCGGGTCAACGCTTGGGCTCAAGAACGACTCTGGGAACTGGCCGAAGGGTCATGCCCTCAGTATCCGGGGCTGGTATTGCACCAGGGCCTACTGCTGCACCACGGTCCCCTGTACATCCCGCCAGGGCCACTGCGGGCTGAGGTCCTCTGGATGACCCACGATGCCCCAGCGGCAGGACACTTCGGGCGGTATCGGACGACCCATCTGGTAAGCCGTGAGTTTTGGTGGCCCTGCCCGAAGGCTGACGTGGCTCGCTACGTCGCTGGTTGTGATGTCTGCCGGCGGGCCAAGGGTCCTGCCGGGTGACCCCCCGGCCTACTTCAGCCATTGCCAGTCCCACCAGGTCCTTAGCACACGGTTTCGCTGGACTTTGTGGTGGACATACCCCCGTCCCGTGGCTGTACCTGCCTCCTGGTTTTCTCCGACCATTTCACTAAGATGGTGCCCTGTGCCCTGTGCCCCCTGCCCATCCGTACCCACAGCTAAGGAAACCGCTCAGCTATACCTTCAGCATGTCTTCCGCCTGCATGGCCTACCTGAGCGTGTGGTGTCCGACCGGGGCGTTCAGTTCACATCCCGTTTCTGGCGAGCGTTGCATCAGACCCTCGGGACAGAGGTCTGTCTATCGTCAGCCTACCACCCCCTCAAGATGGTGGCGCCAGACCTCAAAGGCCACCTTGATGGCCAGTAATTCCCGCTCCCATACAGTATAGTTACGCTCCGCCGGAAGGAGCTGGCGGGAATAGAAGGTGCAGGGTAACAGTGGCGCATCAGGTCCGTGCTGCTGGGACAAGACGGCACCAAGAGCCGTGCTGGAGGCGTCGGCCTCCACCACGAAGGGCCGAGAGGGATCAGGATGCTGCAAAATCGGCGCGCTCTGAAAACAGGCTTTCAACCCCTGAAACGCCTCCTCTGCCTCCTTGTCCCAGGAAAATGGCGTCTTGGGGCGCAGCAGTTGGGTCAACGGGGTGGTGCGAAGAGCATAGTCTTCAATGAAAGTCTGGTAATAGTTGGCGAACCCCAGGAACCGCTGTAGATCCTTGCGGTTCCGAGGTGCCGCCCACTCCCGAACCGCTGCCACCTTCCCAGGATCCATCTGCACCCCATCTGGAGAGAGTCGGTGACCAAGGAAGTCCACTGACCGCTGATGGAACTCGCACTTGCTGAGCTTCGCATACAGGCGGTGCTCCCGCAAGCGCTGCAGCATGGTCCGGACATGACCCTCGTGGTGAGCCGGGTCACGGGAGAAAATCAGAATGTCATCTAAGTACACCACCACGTACTTGTCTAGCAAGTCCTGGAACACGTGGTTGATGTACCGTTGGAACACAGCAGGCGCGTTGCACAATCCGAAGGGCATAACCAGGTATTCGAACTGCCCATACCGGGTCCCGAATGCTGTCTTCCACTCATCCCCGGCTCGGATCCGAATTAAATTGTAGGCCCCCCGGAGGTCTAGCTTCGTGAACACCTGCGCCCCTTGCACCCGCTCCAGCAACTCCGAGATAAGGGGCAAGGGGATGGTAATCTTGTTCATGGCAAGGACGAAGCTCCCCACACTTCTTCTTAACGAAGAGCACTGGTGCAGCGGTGGGCGATGTAGAAGGCCGAATGAAACCACGCTCCAGGTTCTTGCGCAGGAAGTCCTGCAAAGCTTCGCGCTCTGGCTCTATAAGAGAGTATAAGCGACTCACTGGCAGGGGCGCTCCGGGCTGGAGGTCTATACCGCAGTCGAAAGACCGATGCGGCGGCAGCTGGTCTGCCCCCCGTTCCTCAAACACGTCTTGGTAGTCCTGGTAAGCAGCGGGGAGCGTTGACGCAGCCTCCCCCGTGGGGGCGCAGCCGCTAGCATCTCGGACCGAGCATGGGGACATGGGTCTGGGAAGCACACAGATTGTTTGACCCAGTCGATCTGAACATTTTGTGACTCCAGCCAGTCCATCCCGAGCAGCAGGGGGAACCGGGACATGGAGGCAATGTCCAAAGTTCGCACCTCCTGGTGTTGCTGGAGACACAGGACCAAGGGCTGGGGCTCCCGGGTAACGGCACCCGAACGCAGGAGGCGTCCGTCAATTGCCTCCACCTGTACTGGTTCTGGCTTGTCCTGAAGTGGCACCTGATGATGGGCGGCAAAGGCAGCGTCCATATAGGAGCGGGTTGCCCCCAAATCTACCAGAGTGTGGGTGAGAATCCAGGGCCCACCTGGAGGGTATAGACGCACCGGGACCATGAGGTGTCACAATTCCACTGGTGAGGGCCCCTCTTGCATTGTTTGGGACCCCAGGTTGCCAGGGCCTTCCGCTACCGGGGTTGGCGGTTTTCCTGCGGCTGGCATCTTCTCGGGACAGGATCGGGCGTAATGTCCACTCCCACCGCAGTAAAGACACAGGTTCCCCTCCCGATGCCACGTCTTCTCCGAGGGGGAGAGGCGAGGTCGTGCTGCCCCGAGCTGCGTTGGCTCGTCCGGCAACTCGGCTGTGGCCGTGGACCTGCTGGTAAGGACTGGAGCCAGAAGCCGGGAGTGCTGGCAGTCCCGGGCCTGGCGACGGTCCTCCAACCGATTGTCTATCTGCAGGCTCTGTTGAATGAGGGAGTCCAGCGTGGTGGGATGATCCATCATGGCCAGCTGGTCCAGTATCTCATCCGAAAACCCCTCAAGATACTGGTCCCGCAGTGTAGAGTCATTCCAGGACAAGTCCTGCGCCAACAGCCAAAATTCTGTGGCGTAGGAGGCGGCTGTGGACTTGTCCTGTCTCAACTGACGAATCGCTCGATTGGCTTGGCTCCCCTTCAGAGGGTTGCCAAACGCAGTCTCCAAGTGGTTACAAAACCCCACATAGTCTGTCAGCAAAGGAGAGTTTAAGATAACCCATTTGTCATCTGCTTTATTCTTTGAGTGGGTTTGATTATTCTCAGTTCCCAGTTGCCTACCTTATCACTCTCTTAATTTTTTTATTATTTATGGTATTATTTTACTCCCTTGTCTCCACTTGATGGATTATAATTGTACCGGTCAGATTAGCCAAACAAGTGGCAAGAAAAATTAACCCTTCATTTTTTGGGGGATGTTATAAATTCCGATTGAGGATTAGCCAAGCAAGTGGCAAGAAAATTAATTTAAAAAAAAAAATATTGGATGCTATAACTGAGATTGAGAATTATTAAGAAAATGTCCCACTCACAGAAAAAGGGAGGTGAAGGGGCAACACCTGGAGAAAGAAGAGGATCAAAACAAGAGACGGAATCGAAAGGAGATATAGTAAAGATGTTTGCAGAGATAAAGAGAGATATTAAGCAAAGTGAGAAAAACTTAGAGACTAGGTTGGAACAGATGGACAAAAAATTTGATATGACAGTTAATGAATTGAAAGGACAAATGAAGGAGATGACAAAGAGAACACAGAGTCTAGAAGAGGGAATGAAAAGAACAAAATTAGAGATGAGGGAGGTTAAGGGGGGGAGGAGAAGATGAGAGCTGAAGTTTCAGAAATTAATAAGACGCAAGAAGGTATATGGGATGCGATTGCTATGAATGATTTGAGGCAAAGAGAGGGGAATCTAAGGTTGAGATCGGTGCCTGAGGTACAAGGGGAGAACATAGAAGAGAAATTGACATTAGAAATTGCACAATGGTTAGGTATGGAAGTGGAAGAGGTGAGGAAAACAATTCAAAGTGCATTTCGGATTAAGACAAGATCGGTTAAAGCGAAGAAATTTCCAGGCGATTGTCTAATCATTTTCAAAGATAGAGAAATGAAGAATTTGATATTACAGAAAAATAGAGGAAAAAGATTGATAATCAATGGAAATTTCATAATCATCTTTAGAGACATTCCACTTTGCTTGTTAAAAAAACGAGATCCTTACAAGCCATTGACACAAACTGAGGAAAAATCAAATTGAATTTAAATGGGAATTCCCAGAAGGTATTTCCTTTTTTCATAAAGGGAAAAAGTTTAAACTTACAAACCCAGATGAAACACAGAAGTTTATGAGAAGATACAAGGAACTGGGAAGAGACGAAGAAGCAGCAGGAGCTGGAGCAGGAGCAGGATTTGGGGGCCCAGCGGGAGCGGAGGGAGGGAAGAGGGATCAGAAGGAGGAATTGGGAGACAGAGAAGAAGAAGAACAGGAAGAGGAAGAAGAGGAACAGGAAAAAGAAGAAGAACAGGTTTAAGACTTTAATTTATTTGACTTACAAAGAAAGAACACAAGATGGCGCTGAAATTATGGACTTGGAATATTAATGGGATTAACGATTAAAAAACGCAATAAAATTCAATATTATCTGAAGAGGAAGAATTTGGACATTATTTGTTTACAAGAGACTCATGTGGCGAGAAGACATAGAAAGGCATTAATTAATAAGAAATTAGGAAACGAATTTATTCCATCAGACAGAAGCAAGAAGAGAGGTGTGGTGTTGTATATAAAAAATAAATTGGAGGCTCAGCAGATTCTCAAAGATGAAGAAGGCAGTTCAAGTCAAATGGCAAGGCGAAAAACTGATAATAGTCGGGATTTATGCACCTAATGGAAATAAATCTGATTTCTACAAAGAACTTAAAGAAAAGTTACTTGAATTTATGGATCAGAAAATTATAATAATGGGGGATATGAATGGAGTGGTGTCAATGGAAATGGATAGATTAAGAGCAAGTGGGAAGGTTAAAGAAGGGAAACTACCTAAGACTTTTCCCCCCCCCCGATGATTGAGAATTGTAATTTGATAGAAATTTGGAGATTAAGACACCCATTAGAAAAATAATTCACTTACCACTCAGAAGCAAATCACTCAATGTCAAGAATAGATCAGGTTTGGATTTCTAGTGAATTAACACCAAGAATTTCTAAAATTGAAATACAGCCAAAAGTAATGTCGGATCATAATGCAATAAAGTGTGTTATAAAAGGAATAGAAGAAAAATCCTTTTGATGGAGAATAAATGAGTCTTTTGGACGATCAGAAAATAATAGAAAAGGCACGTAAGAACTTAACGGACTATTTTATGAACAACTGTAATAAGGGTACAAAAAATTAATATGGTATGGGATGCCAGCAAAGCGGTGATGCGGGGATTTTTTTTTTTTAATAAATATTTATTAAGATTTTTACAATATTACAAAATGAAAAAGAAAAAGGAAAAAATACAAAGTAAAAATAGTTAAAAACAATTCAAACTTTTCATCACTTATCTTTCATTTACTTGTTTCCCGGACCTCCTCATACCTCCCCTTTTTGTATTCCAGTTCAATTTATTAGTTCAGCAATTCCTTTCCTTCCTTATTTTATCCTGATCTTTAATCTTAGTATATTATAACATTAATTTACCTGTTAAAAATCCAATTCTTTTCATATTCTTTTATACCAATACAGCTAGAAACCACTTAACTTCAATCCAGCATCATTCTAACATTCATTAATTTTGCAATATTTCTGTAAATAGTCTTTAAATTTCTTCCAATCTTCTTCCACCGACTCTTCTCCCTGGTCTCGGATTCTGCCAGTCATTTCCGCCAATTCCATGTAGTCCATCACCTTCATCTGCCATTCTTCCAGAGTGGGTAGGTCTTGTGTCTTCCAATACTTTGCAATAAGTATTCTTGCTGCTGTTGTGGCATACATAAAGAAAGTTCTATCCTTCTTTAACACCGATTGGCCGACTATGCCCAGGAGAAAGGCCTCTGGTTTCTTCAAGAAGGTATATTTAAATACCTTTTTCAATTCATTATAAATCATCTCCCAGAAAGCCTTAATCCTTGGGCACGTCCACCAAAGGTGAAAGAATGTACCTTCAGTTTCTTTACATTTCCAACATTTATTATCGGGCAAATGATAGATTTTTGCAAGCTTGACTGGGGTCATGTACCACCTGTATATCATTTGCATAATATTCTCTCTTAAGGCATTGCATGCCGTAAACTTCATACCTGTGGTCCATAACTGTTCCCAGTCAGCCATCATTATGTTATGTCCAACATCTTGTGCCCATTTAATCATAGCAGATTTCACCGTTTCATCCTGAGTATTCCATTTCAACAGCAAGTTATACATCTTTGACAAAATCTTAGTTTTGGGTTCTAACAATTCTGTTTCTAATTTTGATTTTTCCACCTGGAAGCTGATTTTCTTGTCCAAATTGTATGCCTCCATTATCTGATAATAATGAAGCCAGTCTCGCACATTGTTTTTTAGTTTTTCAAAACTCTGCAATTTCAACCTATCTCCATCCTGTTCCAAAATTTCCCAATATTTCGGCCATTTGACCTCCATATTGAGCTTTTTCAAGGCTTTCGCTTCCATCGGTGACAGCCACCTTGGAGTTTTAATTTCCAATAAGTCCTTATATCTTAGCCAAACATTAAACAGTGCTTTCCTGACAATATGGTTTTTAAATGCTTTATGCGCTTTGACCTTATCATACCACAAATATGCATGCCATCCAAATACGTTGTTAAAACCTTCTAAATCCAAAATGTCTGCGTTTTCAAGAAGCAGCCATTCTTTCAACCAGCAAAAAGCTGCTGATTCATAGTAAAGTTTAAAGTCTGGCAGGGCAAATCCGCCTCTTTCCTTTGCATCTGTTAGTATTTTAAATTTTATTCTAGGCTTCTTGCCCTGCCAGACAAATCTAGAAATATCTCTCTGCCACTTCTTGAAACAGTCCATTTTGTCCACAATTTGCAATGTTTGAAACAAAAACAACATTCTAGGCAATACATTCATTTTTATCGCAGCAATACGGCCTAGCAGTGAAAGCTTCAAATTTGACCAAATTTCTAAATCTTTTTTCACTTCAGCCCAGCATTTTTCATAATTGTCTTTAAATAAATTCCCATTTTTTGCTGTCATATTAATCCCCAAGTATTTAACTTTTTTGACCACTGTTAAACCTGTCTCATTCTGAAACCTCTCTCTCTCAATTAGTGTTAAATTTTTCTCTAAAACCTTGGTTTTTGACTTATTCAGTTTAAACCCTGCAACCTGACCAAATTCTTGAATCAGTTCTAAAACCCTTTTAGTACTAGATTCTGGCTCCTGTAACGTCAATACTAAGTCATCTGCAAATGCTCTCAATTTGTACTGTTTGGCTCCGACCTGTATACCTTTAACCAACTGGTCTCTTCTTATCATATTCAGCAGGACCTCCAGGACCGATATAAAAAGCAGTGGGGAGATTGGGCAGCCTTGTCGTGTCCCTTTTTCTATCTTAAATTCTTCCGTCACCACATTATTTACAATTAATTTAGCCTTTTGTTCAGAATATATTGCACTTATACCATTTTCAAAACCTTGGCCTACCCCCATACCCTGTAAGTTTTTTTTTCATAAAAGTCCAAGAAATATTGTCAAAAGCTTTCTCCGCATCCACAAAAATTAAAACTGCCTTAGTATTTATGTTCACTTGTAATTTTTCTAAAATATTAATTATGTTTCTCACATTATCAGATAGATGTCTTCCTGGGAGAAAGCCTGCTTGGTCCTTATGTATCTCTTCCACTAACACTCTTTTTAGTCTTTTAGCCAAAATATCTGCAAAAATTTTGTAATCCACATTAAGCAGTGATATGGGGCGGTAGTTCTTAGGCTGCATCTTTTCAGTCTCTGTTTTCGGTACAAGTGTGATATATGCTTCTTTCCATGACTCTGGTGCCCTTTCCCCCTCCATTATTTCATTACAGACCTCTTTCAAAGGTTGTACTAACCATTTTTTTAGAGATCTATAATATCTAGAAGTCAGTCCATCCAGTCCTGGAGATTTACCCAATTGCATATTCTGAATGGCACCTTCTATCTCCTGTTCAGTTATTTTGTAATTCAACTTTAATTTATTTTCTTGAGAGATTTTTTGTAATCCATTTGTTTTCAAAAATCAATCTACATCAGATTCTTTCTGTGGCCCTTGTGTATATAGTTGTTTAAAGTACCTCTGGAAGCAATTTCTAATCTCAGCTGGGTTCTGTATATTCCTTCCTTCCACTTCTAAATTTGTAACTGTATTTAATTTTTGTCTTTTTTTCATTTGCCAGGCCAACAATTTCCCACATTTATTAGCCGACTCGAATGTCTTTTGTTTCATTTGTTTAATTTTCCATTCTATCTCCTGATTCATCATTTTCATATATTGCACTTGATATAATTTTATTTCTCTTAAAATCTCTTGCGACTTTGGTTTTACTCTCAATTTTTTTTCACTTTCCTTTATTTTCTCCAAAATTTTATCCTTCTTCTCATTTTGGGCTCTCTTCTTTAATACATTCTGTTGTATCAGGAACCCTCTCATAACAGCTTTACTTGCGTCCCAGATTACTCTTTTTTCCACATTGGTACTCATGTTTATCTCAAAATAATCTCTCAAGGTTTTTTGGGCCTTCTTAAGCACTTCTTCATCTCTAAATAAGGTGTCATTCATCCTCCATCTGAAGGAGCCAGTTGGTGTTAGTTTCATTTCCATCTTAACAGCGTTATGGTCGGAGCAGGTTTTTGGGCAGATTTCCACTTTTCTAGTCTTTGGTGCCATTCCTCTAGTTACCCATATTTGGTCAATTCTTGTCCATGTCATTTTGGCTTCAGAAAAGAAGGTTCCTTCCTTAACCAAGGGGTTCTTTGTTCTCCAAATATCGACTAAGTCCAAGTTGTCTGTCATCTCAAAAAAAGTTTTCGGTAGTCTACCATCCTTAGTAACTACCTGTCTTTGTGCCTTGTCCATCTGTGTAGATACCACTCCATTCATGTCTCCCATCAAAATCACATTATAATCCAAATAGTCCATCAGGGTCTCATGCAACTTTTTAAAAACATCAGATTTCCCCTCATTTGGTGCGTAAACTCCTACTATCAAAAAATTTTCTCCTTGTATTTGAATTTCAATTGCCACAAATCTTCCTTGGTCATCTTTAAAGATAAATTTCGGTAATAATCTCTCCTTTGCATAAATCACTACCCCTCTTTTTTTAACCTTGTCCGATGAAATAAACTCCTGACCAAGTCTTTTATTAATCAATAGTTTCCTGTGTAACCTTGTTATATGTGTCTCTTGTAAACAAATCAAGTCCAATTGTTCCTTTTTTAATAAATGAAACACAGATCTCCTTTTCCGGGGGGAGTTCAAACCATTACAATTCCAACTTAGTAGTTGCAGAGCCATGATGTAGTTACTTTGCTTCTCCTCCAACTGCACCCAGTGCCTGTTCCTGTTCTGTTGGTGGTATCACCTTCTGTAGACGGTCTTTTAGTTCAGGAGGTAAATCTGGAATGTCTAGAGTTTCACTTACAAGTGCTCTTAGCTCTCCTGTAACTTTCTTCTGCAGGTCTTCTCCGTGGTCTCTCCAAAATTTATCTTTGTCGTCCTCTGATCTTATTTTTATCTTCTTCCCTTTGTAACTGAAGGATAGGCCTTGGGGGAATTCCCACCTAAAAATAATTCCGTTACTTCTCAGCAGGCCAACCAAGTCTCTATAATTTGACCTAAGGTCCAAAAGATGTTTCAGAATATCTTTAAATATCTCCACTTTTGAGTGATGTATTTCCAAGATCTTCTGGAAGTGCAGACTCAAGATTTTGTCTCTCTCCTCTTTTGTTCAGAGGGTGATCAAACAGTCTCTCACCCTGTTCTTCCTCCCTCCTTTTCCAAGCCTAAAAGCACTCACTATCTTGAAACTATCCTTCTCCAAATCTGGGTTCCAAAAGTCTGCAAATTCCTGCGTAAGAAATTCAATCAAATTGTCTTTCTCCAGTTCAGGTACGGCCCTGACCCTTAGGTTCGCTTGTTTCTCCTTCAACTCAATCATAGACAGTATTGACTTATGGTCTTCAAGTTGTTTGTGTAACGGTGGTATCTTCTCTTCTACAACAGTGGCTGTAACAGTTGCAATTTCCTTTGCCTCTTCGGCTATCTCTTGTGTCGAGGTGGATTCCTGTAGTAATTTCTGAATAGTTTCTGTATTAGTATTTACCTTCTGTCCAAATTATTAATACTTGTGGTATTTTGATCAATTTTGCCCGATGCCTCGGCTACTTGTTTACTTATTCTTTCCAAAGATTCATTAATTTTAGCTAGTGCCTGAGCCAGGGCATCGTCAGCTGCCATACCTTTAGGTTTAGGTTGTGCCGATGGGGTTGCTATTGGTAAACCAGCAGGGCCAGATGTCGATGCTCTTCTTTGCAGCCCACTGTCTGTGCGAAGTACTCTGCCAGACCTCGTTGCTTGTAACAAGTCTATCTTCTCTTTCCCATCTGCCATAACCCTCAAGATATAGCCCAAGGTCAATCTCACACTCAAAGCCAAAGTTGTTTTGAAATGGAAAATTCCCTTGGCCCAGCTGGTGTTGTAACAATTTCCAACTTCCTCTAGGGGGACACAGTAGCAGTCAAAAATGTCTTTAAATAATTAACTTTTCCCTTTCGCCCCCCCCAATTCACAAAAAGGACAACAGTTTCTATCTCAGTTGTTTCCTGTTACTTTAAAACCAGGAGAAGCCAGTCAGAAATATTGTATCTTACTTGTATCTCAGATGCAGAGTTAACTGTCAAAAAGTACTTTCAGCCACGGCGCGGTTCTCATTACGGCTTTCTTACTGTCACTGGGAACCCGTTCCAGGGTTTTAAGCGGTGGATTTTAGCTCCTCTTCCTCTCTTTTCTTGCAGGGAAATAACGTTCAAACCTTCTCCCCCCTCCTCCCCTGCAATCAAGGGGGGGAAATCACTGTTTTGATGCTCGAATTATAATCCTTTTCCGACGTCTTTTAAAGTTTCCGCTTTCAAGTTCATTGCTTTACTCCATTTACAAGAACGGAAGGCAGACTTCCTGTTTATGCCTCTCTGCTTCGGTGCCAAATTATTCATAAAATTTCTAAAGTTCCTTTAATTCCGAAGTTAGCCTACTCACGGATCGTTGTTTTACAGCCAAATTGTCCCAGGAAAAAGGCAGCGCTCTCCGGTAACGGCTACGCGACTTCGCTCCACGGAAGAAGCAATTGACTCACAGCACCGCGCCACTTCCCTGCTCCGCTCCGGAGCCTGTTGCCGAGCTCCTTTTGCCAATTGGGGGGCGCAAACGGTGCCCGCTGAGTCCCACGGTCACAGGCTTCACCCGCCTGTGATTTTTGAAGGGTCCCCGCTGCGCCGTAGTGGTACAGACCCGATTTCTGTAGAGCCGGTTCCCTCCAAGTCAGAGGGAATCCGCCATTACCGATGGCGCCACCCCGGATGCGGGGATTTTTTATTCAGCAAAATACGATTAAAAACAAATTTAGAGAAAAAGGGAGGAAAGAAATTTTAAAACAAATAATGGAAAATGAGACGAAATTAATCGAAAAACCAAACAATTCGAAAATAAAGCAAAATATTAAAATATTACAAACTCAATTTGCAATGATAAGAAATAAAGAAGTAGAATGGAATATTAAAAGAATGAGACAGAAAAATTTTGAGTTTGCAAACAAGTCTGGAAGATGGCTGGCATGGCAAATTAAGAAAAGAAAGGAACAGAATACAATCAACAAAATTATAGTGGATGGGAAAGAAACAGATAATCCGAAAGAAATTAGAAAAGGGTTTGTAGATTTCTATAGACACTTATATAAAAGAACTGAGAAAAGTGATATTAGAAAAATAGAAGAATTCCTGAGGAAAAAGGAGGTGCAAAAAATCCCGACTGATAAGAAAGACAGACTGAACGACCCAATTGAAATAGAAGAGATTAAGGAAGCTATAAAAGAATTGAAAAGTGGGAAGACACCGGGACCGGATGGATTCACTGTAAGATACTATAAAGAAATGAAGCACATTCTTTCTGTGCCAATGAAAGAAGTTATGAATAATATATTAAATAATGGAGAATTACCTGAAACATGGAAGGAAGCATATATTACATTTATTCCAAAGCAAGACTCTGATTTAATGCAAGTAAAGAATTATTGGCCAATTTCATTGTTGAATAATGATTATAAATTGTTTGCAAGTATATTAGCGAGCAGGATGAAAAAAATACTGAAATAAATTATACATAAAGATCAGGCAGGTTTTCTTCCTGGCAGACAGATGAAAGATAACATAAGGAACATAGTTAATATTATTGAATATCTGACAGCTAGGAATGAAAAACAAGCAATGTTAATTTTTGTGGATGCGGAAAAGGCCTTTGATAATATATCTTGGGAATTTATGCTTAAAAAATTGGAATTGATGGATATGGGTCAATCCTTCCTTAATGGTTTAAGAGCTATATATACTGAGAAAAAATTGACTGTAAATAATATAACAACAGACAATATTGTAATTGTGAGGAGGGGTGGTTTTTGGCCACAGGGTTCTGGAGTATAGCCCAGAAGGAGCCGGCCCCACCCATGCCAGTTGCTGCTGAAGATGGAGGAGCAGAACTGGAGGCTGCTCTGCTGGAAGATAGAGAGCAGAGAATGCAAAGGGAGCTCTGCATGTTGAGAGCAAGCGTGGATGCTATGCTGTTGCCCCACCTGGAGGGCGTTGAGTCAGCTCAGGCCGCCTGACAGGTGCTGAGGAGTCTGTGTGAGAACTCAGCAGGAGCCCAGGGCCGGGAGAAAGCCGAGAGCAGGGAGGAAGCCGAGAGCCCAGAGGGGGCTGCTGGCCATGTTCCTGAAGTTACAGCTGGGAGTAGCTGCTTTGTCTCCGAGGGGCCGTGTGATGTTGAGGCCTACAACCAGAGTGCTGGGGAGCGTGCAGGCCCAGGCTGTGCACCCAAAGGTGGGGGTGCAGGGAACAAAGGAATGGCTGAAGAGAGAGCTGTGAGAGCTGTTGCTACGCGTCGCCGCTGTTATCGCTGTGGCTCCCCCTCCCATCTGGTGAGAGAATGTCCAGTGGAGGAACAGCCGAAGGCCGTCTCCCGTAGCAACCAGATAAAGGGCTCTTCTTCAAAGCGTGGGAAAGGCAAGCCGAAGGCAGCTGGCAGAGACACTGAACGTAAACATTTGGCAGCCTCTATGGCTGTAGTCAAGAGTTGTCAACAGGATGCTGTGCTGGCTTTTGTCATAGACTCAGGAGCGTCGCATCACCTAGTGCCATCTGCAGGATTCCTGGAGAACTGCACCTCTGTAAAATCTGGGAAAACTGTTTGTTTAGCAGATGGGACTCGACACCCACTCACACAGACTGGCTCACTGTTTTGTTCTTTCTTGCAGGATTCAATCCAGGCTTTTGTTGTTCCAGGACTGTCCTGCGCGTTGCTGTCTGTCAGTGCACTTCTTGCTGAGAACTACAGAGTGTGTTTTGAGAACAATAAGTGTTCTATTTCCAAGAATGGACAGCACCTAGTCAGTGTTGAATGTAAAGACAGGTTGTTTGTGATAAATGCTTCTTTTGCAGGTCCAGATGACACGGATGACACGGAGGAGGCTCAAGCGCAGTGTGCCAATGTTCCAGTTCATGATGCGTGTGCTCACCTCTGGCACAGACGCATGGCACACGTGTCCTGGGGGTCAGTGAAAAGGATCCCAGAGTATACGCAAGGGTGCAAAATGAAATCATGTGCTAAGTTTCTAGATTGCAGAGCGTGCAAGTCCGCAAAGGTGAAAACGTGCACATACCCAAGGTCTGAGAGGGTGACCACTAGGGCTTTTCAATTAATTCATGCAGATTTGTGTGATCCGTTTTCTGTGAGCAGTATGGGCGGAGCCAAATTTGCGCTGGTTCTGATTGATGACCATACGAGAAACTCTTGGTCCTTCACGCTTCAACGCAAAGATGAAGCTGCGCCGCTAATCAAAGACTGGATTGCGGCTGTGGAACTGCAGTTTTTCCACACGGGTGCAAAACTTTCAGAGCAATCGCGGTGGGGAGTTCACCGGGTCTGCACTGCAAAGTTTCTTCCGCAAAAAGGGGATTCAACACAGGTTGACTTCTCCACACAGTCCCCAACAGAATGGGATCGCGGAACGCAGAAACAGGACTCTAGGGGAGATGTCCGCAGCTCTTTTGTTTGATGCCGGGCTCCCACAGCGCTTTTGGGGGGAGGCTTGGCGAACGGCCAACTTTATTCTGAACAAGTCGTTCAATTCAGTGGTAGGTGACACCCCGTATTTCTTGCTTCATGGCAAGAAACCGAAGGTGCACTACTTCCGCGTTTTTGGCTGTGAGGCTTGGGTCCTCATACCAAAGGCCAAACGCAAGAAAGGTGAACCCAAGTCCCAAAAGATGATTTTTTGTGGGTATGAGCCAGGGACCAAGGGGTGGAGGTTTGCTTATCCGTCAGGGAATCAGTCCAGGATTCTGCTCAGCAACAGTGCTGAATTCTGTGAGCAGAGTGGCTGGGCAAGGATACATGGGAATCCTGACATCCTGTCAGAGAGTCTGCTAGACTCTGCTGATGAAGGAGACGAAGAGGTTGAACCTGCTACTGAGGCTCAGAGTCCAGACCCAGTGCAGGCAGAGGGGAGAACTTCTCCCAAGGCTGTGAAGATTGAGCAACGCAGTGCTCCATCTTCCCCCACAGGTTCGGCTGAGAAGTCCAGAAGGCGCAGTAAGTCAGAGGGGGAGCTCTCTGATGCCAAGGACGTTCTGGCTGGCCCTAGTGGGTCAGAGGGGGTTCCTGAAGTAGTGCTGCGCCGTTCAACGCGGACGACCAAGGGGAAACCTCCTGAAAGGTTTGCCGTCACTAGTGTGTGGGTCGGAATGGCACAGTGTGAACCCGAGAGTTTTGAGGATGTTCAGAAACTGCCTCAGGAAGAAGCCAGGAAATGGCATGAGGCGATGCAGAAGGAGATGAACTCAGTGGAGTCGCTAGGTGTGTTCTCCCTCACGAAGTTGCCGGTGGGCAAACAGGCCATGTGTAGCCGCTGGATTTACCGTCTTAAGCCCACAGCGACAGGAGAACCGCAGTATAAGGCCAGATTAGTGGTGAGAGAATTCACCCAGCGCAGGGGGTTGCATTATACGGAAGTTTACGCTCCCACCTGTAGGAGTGAATCTCTACGCTTGGTCTTGGCCATCGCTGCACAAAGAGGTTTGCTGGTGCATCACTTTGATGTGGATGTTGCTTACTTGAACTCAGACCTCCAGGAGGATCTGTACATGCTTCCTCCTCCAGGGTTTGAGGGCAATGAGCAAGGTACTGTGTGGAAACTTCACAAGTCAATTTACGGCCTGAAGCAGTCGGCCAGGAATTGGAACTTGTGCCTGAATGAAGCTTTGGAGAAGCTAGGTTTCAGGAAGAGTCTTGCTGACAGTTGCCTGTTCCTTAAAGGATCAGGAGACTCACAGGAACTGGTGTTATTTTACGTTGATGACATCATCCATGTTGGAAAGGCAGACAAACAGGTGCAGAAGTTTGCCAAAGAGCTTGGGAAACGGTTTCAGCTCAAGAACCTGGGTGCAGTAAAGATCTACCTAGGCGTCCAGATAGCGAGAACTGAGGATGGTAGCTTCTTGCTCAGTCAGAAAGGCAAGATTGAGCAGTTGCTTGAGAAGTTCAGAATGTCCGATTGTGCAGGAGTTCGGACACCCATGGAGACGAACTTCGTGAAAGATAGCCAGCAAGCAGAAAGTGCTGAGTTTGAGAATGCTGAGCTCTTTCAGTCAGCTCTAGGTAGTCTGTTGTATCTGTCCCAATGGAGCAGACCAGACATTGCCTTTGCTACCAACCTGCTAAGTAGGGAAGCGTCAAAGCCCAGTGTGAGTGCTTGGCACGGTATCAAGCGGGTACTGTGCTACCTGCAGCATACCAAAGACTTCTGTCTTAAGCTGCCAACTGAAGGTGAGGCGAAGCTCACATGCTATGCGGACAGTGACTGGGTGAATTCGCAGGACCGCAAGTCTGTGTCTGGATTGGTGGTAAAGTTTGGGAAGTCACTAGTTGGGTGGAAGTCCCAGAAGCAAAGTCTCATTGCGCTGTCTTCTACTGAGGCTGAATTCAGTGCACTGTCAGATTTGTGCCGGGAACTAGAGTTCTATAGATGCTTGGTGCAAGAGATCTATGGGGATTGTAGCTTGCCCATCACGGTTTGGGAAGACAATTGAAATTGTTTGAAATTGGCTGAATCTGCACAATTTAAGGCCAGAACCAAGCATCTGGACATACGTTTCCAAAATGTGTGTCAGAGTGTTCAGTCAGGTTTGATACGACTGAAGTACTGTGCCAGTCACAGTAACCTGGCCGATGGATTTACCAAACCTTTAAGCTTCCAGCGTCATGGGGAGTTTTGTGGTGGTTTGGAGTTGGGGGTAAGTTCTGTACTTACTTTCCCCACAGTAGCGCAGGGCGAGAGGGGGTGTGAGGAGAACCTGAGCTTACAGGGTTAAACAGCTCAGAGTGTACGCCCCGCCTACTGTTGGGAGGGAGGTTCGTTATTTCCGAGAGCCTCAAGCCTTTGTTCTTTCTCTCTACTTTCGCTTTTGAGGAGAGAGGACGTGTTTTCGCGATGCCGTTCGCTGTGATAGATAATGGATAGTCTGCTGTAAATAAAACTGCTTTTAGCTGCTAAGATCCTGAGTGGACTTTATTTAAGCACACTGAAGAAGGCACTGGAGTTTTTTGCAGTCTTTCTCTTGCCGCTGCTGACGATCTCTGCTATGCTCAGATATGTGGACTTTGGAATGCAGAGGCTTGTACAGGGGAAGTGTGCCGGACCTCAGGCTTATCTGAGCAATAAATCAATCCGCTCTGACAGTAATTACTAAAGGCACAAGACAAGGATGCCCCCTTTCTCCGCTATTACTCATACCGGTACTGGAAGTACTTCTAAGGTTGATAAGGAAGAATGAGTTGATAAAGGGGGTTACAGTCGGTCGGAATGAATATAAGGTAAAAGCCTTTGCTGATGACTTGGTATTAACAATTGAGGAACCATCAATAAGTATTAATGAAGTGACAGAGGAGATAGAACAGTTCGGTCAAGTGGCAGGTTTTAAATTGAACAAAAGGAAAACTAAGATATTGGTTAAACATATGGAACAGGAACTGGTTAAAACATTGCAACAACAGATAGGTATAGAAGTGGTTAAAAAAATTAAATATTTAGGAATTTGGCCAACTCCCCAAAATATTGATCTGTTTCAAAACAATTATACACCAATGTGGAATAGTGTGAAAAGAGACTTAGAGGTATGGGGAAGGTTGAAATTGTCATTTTGAGGAAGGATATCAGCAATAAAGATGAACGTGCTACCAAAGATATTTCTGTTTCAGACCATTCCAATAATCAAAGGGGCAGCAATATTTAAAGAGTGGCAGAAGATAATTTCAATATATATCTGGCAGGGTAAGAAGCCGAGAATACAATATAAGCTATTAACAGACACTAAAGAAAGAAGAGGCTTCGCCCTGCCGGACTTGAAATTATATTATGAAGCATCATGTCTCTGTTGGTTGAAGGTGTGGATGAAATTGGAAAATACAGAACTGTTGGATTTAGAAGGTCATGATAATAGATTTGGTTGGCACGCATATTTATGGTATGACAAGAAAAAGGTCCATAAAGGATTTGGAAACCACATATTTCAAAGATCTCTTATTGAAATCTGGGATAAGTATAAAAACCTATTGGAACCAAAAACACCGCATTGGTTGTCTCCATTAGAAATGATGTGTGTAAAAAAGGTCAATATGAATGGGAAGTGGATAACATATGGGGAATTAGCAATTAAAGAAGGAGGAAAATGGAAATTGAAACCATACGAAGAAGTGAAAGAGTATGTTAATGATTGGTTACATTATTATCAGGTGAATGAAATGTTTAAACAGGATATCAAAGAAAATGGTTTCTGTGAAAAAGAATCGAGGTTTCAACAAGAAATATTGAATAATGATTTTAAAATTCTGTCAAAAATGTATAAATTACTGCTTGAATGGCACTTGAAAGATGAGGAGGTAAAATCAGTTATGATTCATTGGGCAAAAGACTTAGGATATAATATTCAGTTAAGCGATTGGGTAAAACTATGGAAAGAAGGTCTGAGATTTACTGCATGTAATGCATTAAAAGAAAACGTGATGAAGATGATGTATAGATGGTACATCACACCAGTTAAATTAGCAAAAATGTATAAAGTTAGTAATAAATGTTGGAAATGTAAAGAAAAAGAAGGATTATTTTATCATATGTGGTGGGAATGTAAAAGGTGAAATGCTTCTGGGAGATGATATATAATGAGTTGAAAAAAATGTTGAAATATACTTTTATTCTTTTATTCTTTTTTTCTTTTAGGTATTGTTGGAAATGATATAAACAGGAAAGACTGTAAGTTGTTTTTATATGCAGTAACAGCAGCAAGAATATTATTGGCCCAAAAATGGAAGCAAGAAGAACTACCAACATTAGAAGAATGGAGGATGAAATTGATGGACTACGCAGAATTAGACAAGCTAACAGGAAGGATCTGAGACCGGCAGGACCAGAGGTTTACCGAAGACTGGACTAAATTTACTGAGTATTTGAAAAGTATTTGTGAAGATCAGATTACGTTTGTAGGACTACAAGAAGTTCTGTGAGGAGTAATTTAAGAAATATTGTAAAAATGGAAAGGGAGAAATGATTTGTTAGAAAAGGTAAAGGCAATATTAAGTTAAGAATTGCAGGAGAAATAATCAAACCGGAAGACTATCAGAGATGCTGAAGGAAGTCCAAACAAGGACATATGTATAATAATTTGTGTGGTATGTCTTAAAAAATTTTGTATGCAAAAAATTAATAAAAAATATTATAAAAAAAGAAAGGGATCTGGGAGTCTTAGTCGACCACAAGCTGAACATGAGTCAACAGTGTGATGTGGCAGCTAAGAACGCCAATGCAATCCTGGGCTGTATCAATAGGAGTAGAGTGTCTAGATCAAGCGAAGGAATGCTACCACGCTATTCTGGTTGGTCAGACCACACCTGAAATACTGTGTCCAGTTCTGGGCACCACAGTTGAAGAAGGATATTGTCAAGCTGGAGCATGTCCAGAGGAGGGTGACCAAAATGTAAAAGGTCTGGAATCCAAGCCCTATGAGGAGAGACTTTGGGAGCGGGATTTGTTTAATCTAGAAAAGAGAAGATTAAGGAGTGACATGATAGCCATGTTTAAATATTTGAAGGGATGTCATGTTGAAGAGGGAGCAAGCTTGTTTTCAGCTGAATAATGAATTCAAACTATGGGAAAAGAGATTCCACCTAAACATTAAGAAGAACTTTCTGACAGTAAGGGTTGTTAGACAGTGGAATATGCCACCTTCGAGAGTGGTGGAGTCTCCTTCTTTGGAGGTTTTTAAGTGGAGGCTGGCTGGCCGTCTGCCAGGAGTGCTTTGCTTGTGTGTTCCAGCATGACAGGGGGTTGGACTAGATGGCCCTTGTGGTCTCTTCCAGCTCTATTATTTTATGATTCTATGACACTAGCTACTACACTGCACTGTTCCATTTGATAGATATTGTTGCTATTTTTTAAGCTAAAGGTTATGTATAGCTGCCATCTATTAGTCTTTGAGCCAGTATGGTGTAGTGGTTAAGAGCGGTGGACTCGTAATCTGGTGAGCTGGGTTCGCTTCCCTGCTCCTCCACATGCAGCTCCTCACAGGGTGTCTATTGTAGGGGAGGAAGGGAAAGGAGATTGTTAGCTGCTTTGAGACTCCTTAAGGGAAGTCAAAGTCAGAATATCAAGTCCAAACTCTTCTTCCAAACTCTTTGTAATAGTGACATGTCCCATAAATATGCTGAGACACAACCAAATAATGTTATAGATTTCAATGGGATTCATGGAAGGGCCAAGTTTATTCTGCAGTTTAAATGAATGGGGCATGGAAGTGCTTAGCTGGTTCTTCAGCAGGGCCAAAACCTGGGGGGAGGAATCTTCAGTCCCTGTAGCAAACAGCAGGCACAACAAGATTTTGTATGGAATGCAGAGCCAGTTCCTCTCATAAGCAACCAAGGGGAGCCCCTGAGGTGCTGGATGCACCACTAGAACTGGCGGCATGGTGTGAGTACCAAGTAGAAGTCAGGAGAAGGACGTGTTTCTTTTGGAGTCCCCACTGGTGAGAAAAGGGACTATAAATGAAGTGAAGGCCCCACAGACCTACACAGCAGCCAGTTTGGGCTGAGGCAAGCCCACTGAGGTGCTGGCACAATTCTACTGGAGTTTTGCTCCCTCCCTGCATGTATAGCTAAGAAAAAAACTTTGTCTCACCTTCCCACACATTTTTTGATTGCCAGCACGCCAACATCTTCATAGGTACGTGCATGGGATGGGGGGCAGATTCGATTAGCCCTCCCCCAAAGGATCATCTTTTCTTTAGTTAACTCCACTCAGATGCTACAGTGGCTGTCTCATGTCAACGTCTGTGTCCATTTTAGCCACCCAACTGCGGGTGGTTTTTGGGGAAAACTTGCATCATCTTGTGATCTAAGCATGATGAAGTTGTCTTTTTCCAGTCCTTGATATGATGTTTTGGGGAAGAGTGCAGTCCAAGTGAAGTATCTGTTGGTCCCACTGTGTAAATTAGTGCAATAATAGCAGCCTGAAGAGTTTGGACTTGATACACCGCCTGTCACTCCCTATAAGGAGTCTCAAAGCGTCTCACAATCTCTTTTCCCTTCGTCCCCCACAACAGACACCTTGTTGTGACCTCCTGGTGGGAAAAGCACCACGGGGGCCAAATTTGGATTGGTACCACAGTGAAATGGGAGAATGGGCTTCAGCCTTCGCCCTGGCCCTTTTTAAAAAACAATAATTATAATAATAATAATAATAATTTTATTATTTATTAGATTTTTAAGCTGCTCTCCTCACCAAAGTGGGCTCAGAGCAGTGTGCAACATCAGAAATTCAATGAAACAGATAGATTAAAAGACAATTCGACTCCAATAACTGAGGCACCCTGATTACCAGCTACTAGCCCAGCAAGGGTAAGAATAAAAGGGGAAGACGGAAAGGCCCAACAGGAAGAGGGAAAGAGTGAGAAGAAAATAAAAAGGGGAGGGGAAGGGAAAGGTAAAAATAAAACCATTGCTGCCCTCAACCTTAGGACTGGTGAAACAACTTGGTCTTACAAGCTCTACAGAACTGAGATCTTCTTCTTCTTCTTCGGCGATCCCTCATAGCCGATGTCAGGGAATTGGAGGTTGCTAAAGAGCTGAGGGGGGAGAGAGACAAGTACAGAGAGCCCAAGCAGGCAATCAGCAGTTTCTCTTCCACGTCAGAGGAGGAGGCTGGGCGGGGGGAGCCAAGGCCAGGACCCAGCCACTCACAGAGCAGAGGAAAAAGGAGGCGTGAACTCAGAAAATGGGTCTGCTGGGGACGTCGTAAAAAGTCGCCAGACGACTCATCTAACTCGTAGAAGATGGATGTATGTTTTTGAACTCTTGTAACTGTTTTAAAGCTGAGCAATAAATCTTGTACAGAGATGGCTGCGTGCCCGGAGGTTTATCTTTGCTAGCTTATCAGCACACAGTCCCTTACAGCCAAGTAAGATTGTCTTCCATAAACACGGTTTTAACACTGAGTCCGCAAGTGACTGTGGAGGCCAATTCTGGACCTATATGTCCTTCCACAGTGGGGACATTGGTTCCCGGGCGGGAGTTGATCACGATGAGGATTTGACAAGTGTGCCTTCCTCTTAGCACGTTTCTCCCTTTTGTCCTGAGTTCGAGTGTCTTCAAAGTCCATGACACCTTTGGGAAAGGCTGTTCTCCAATTGGAGTGCTCGCAGGCCAGTGTTTCCCAGTTGTCAGTGTTTATACTACATTTTAAAAGATTTGCCTTGAGACAGTTTTAAACCTCTTTTGTTGACCACCAGCATTACGCTTTCCACTTTTAAGTTCGGAATAGAGTAGTTGCTATGGAAGACGATCATCAGGCGTCTGCACAACATGACCAGTCCAACAAAGTTGATTCTGAAAAATCATTGCTCCAACACTGGTGATCTTTGCTTCATCCAGTACACTGATATTAATTCACCTGTCTTCCCAAGTGATGTGTAAGATTTTTCGGATACACCGTTGATGGAATCTTTCGAGGAGTTGGAGATGGCATTTGTAAGTGGTCCATGTTTCACAAGCATACAGTAAGGTTAGTAGTACAATAGCTTTGTAAACAAGCATTTTGGTTTCCTTGTGAATGTCCCGGTCCTCAAACACTCTGCACTTCAATCGGGAGAAAGCCGCACTCGCAGAGCTCAGGCGATGCTGGATTTCAGCATCAATGTTGACCCTTGTGGAAAGATAACTGCCTAGGTAGGAGAAGTGATTGACATTTTCCAATGTTACACCATTGAGTTGGATTTGTGGCACTGCAAAGGGGTTATTTTGTACTTGTTGGTGCAGCACTTTGGTTTTTTGGATGTTGAGGGACAGGCCAAGCTTTTCGTAAGCTTCTGTGAAGATATTTAGGATGGTTTGGAGGTCATCCTCTGAGCGTGCACACACTACATTGTCATCAGCACACTGAAGCTCTATGACGGAAGTTACGGTAACCTTATTCTTTGCTTTCAGCCTGCTCAGATTGAAGAGCTTTCTTTCCATCTGTTTGATATATGATTTCTACCCCAGTGGTGAGTTTACCTTCAACAAAGTGTAGGATCATGGTAATGAAAATAATGAATAGAGTTGGGGCAATAACACAACCCTGTTTAACACCTGATCCCACTGTGAATGGTTCACTTTGAGAGCCATTGTTACCTGCGATTGTTGCTGTCATATTATCATGGAGGAGCCGAAAGATGTTTACAGATTCATCTGGGCAGCCAATTTTCAGAAGGACAGTCCACAGGGCATTACGATTTACAGTGTCGAAAGCCTTAGTCAGGTCGATAAACGCCATATACAGGGGTTGGTTTTGCTCTCTGCATTTTTTCTGAAGTTGCTGAGCAGTGAAAATCTTGTCCACTGTCCCCCTAGAAGGCCGAAAACCATTTTGGGATTCAGGAAGGGTCTGTCAGCATCGCCCTTGAGCCAGTGCCACCAACTGGACTCATCCACTTCAGCCCCGACTGGGCTAGGCGAGCTGGGTAGCACTTCCAGAGACCACCTTCTGCACAGGAACAGGTCAAAGTGCTGTGGACTCACAGCTTAGAGTTGTGAGCACCGGATTCACTTCCACAAGAAGACAGTCGTCGCACAGCAGAGTACAGCAGAGTCTAGCAGAGTATATAAACAACTCGGAGAGCTGCTCTGTAGAATATCTTCTTTATTCTATCTACAACTATTATACAACTATATACAGAGCTAAATAGGTCTAAGCATAAATGAATGCTGCACTGCACTGAGTGTCTGCAGCTGCTCTTAGCAGCAACCTTATCTCTACACACGATCTCTAACACTCAGTCTCTCTCTCTCTCCGACACTGACTGACTGACTGACTCTGGTGCTGGAGCAGAATAAGTAGAGAGCAGAACACGCCTCCTCTTCTCTGGAGAATCAGCAGACTCCTCAGGAGATTCTTGGATATGGGAGGGGTGAAATCTCCTCATGGTCACCTCGGATATTGTTAAGAGACGGTTTGCTAAGATCCTTGCAAGAATTTTGCCGGCCACAGCTAATAGAGAGATGCCTCGATAGTTTCCGCAATCAGTTCTGTCACCTTTTTTAAAGAGATTGATAATTTTGGCATCCCTGAAGTCTGCTGGGATTGCTTCTCTCTCCCAGATTTTTTCGATGAGCTTGTGAAGTTGTTGTGTAAGTTCAGTTCCACCCACTTTGAAGATTTCAGCAGGTATCCCATCAGGTCCATGGGCTTTGTTGTTTTTCACTTGGTTAATAGCTGTACACAGCTCTCCCAGATTTGGAGATACCGCAAGCTCATCTCTAACTTGTTTTTGCGGGATTTGTGAGAGGACCTCAGCAGCTATGGGGGAGTTGCGGTTAAGGATGTTGGTAGTGTCCTTTCCAGCACAGTGCATTAGCTTCTTTATCTTTTAGAAGTGTGGTACCATCTGCTGAGCGTAGGGGGCATATGCCATGATTTATTGGTCCATAGACGGTCTTTGTGGCTTTAAAGAAACTCTGTGCATCATGAGTGTCGGCTAAGTGCTGGATCTCTTGAGGGGTTTTTTTATCCACCAGGTGTTTTTTAGTTCTCTGGTTCTTAGCATTGGCATAGGTTTTTTTTCCCTTAGTGGCACAGTTTCTATCTCTTAGCCAGATCTGAAATGCCTTCCTTTTCTTGTCAATCATGCGTCCAATCTCACTGCCATTCTCATCAAACCAGTCCTGGTGTTTCTTGGTTTGGTATCCAATAGTTTGTTCACTATTGAACAATGAGTGCTCACTGGAAGGACAGATCCTGAAGCTGAGACTCCAATACTTTGGCCACCTCATGAGAAAAGATGACTCCCTGGAAAAGACCCTGATGTTGGGAAAGATGGAGGGCACAAGGAGAAGGGGACGACAGAGGACGAGATGGCTGGATAGTGTTCTCGAAGCTACCAGCATGAGTTTGACCAAACTGCGGGAGGCAGTGGAAGACAGGAGTGTCTGGCGTGCTCTGGTCCATGGGGTCATGAAGAGTCGGACACGACTAAACAACAACAAAAGTTTGTTCACAGGCTGCAATAATGGATAGCTTGGTCCAGTGTTCCTTGATGTTATCAGGGAAGTCTGAAAGCAGATGGTCCTTAAGAGTCGTTTGGAAGCAATCCCGCTTAATGGGATCTTGAAGGGCTTGAGTGTTCATTTTGCACCTTGGTTTCCTTCCCTGAAGCCTGCGTTGAGGTATAATCTTGATAGCCATCGTGGAACATATTAGTCGGTGATCTGTCCAGCAGTCGTCGACGCTCATCATAGCTCTGGTAAGGAGCACATCACGTTGATCTTTAGCACAGACAATAACATAGTCTAAGAGATGCCATTGGTTTGACCGAGGATGCCTCCATTAAGTTTTAAATTTATTTTTCTGTCAAAAGAGTGTTTTGGTAATAACAAGGTTGTGTGCTGCACATATCGTCAAAAGTAAGATTTCGTTCTGGTTGCTGTTGCCAACTCCTTCTTTCCCAATAGTCCCAGGCCACAGATCGAAATCTTGCCCAACTCTTGCATTAAAATCACTCAGGAGGATAATTTTATCTTCCCTAGGCGTCTGTGATAGGATGGTATCCAGCTGAGAGTAAGAATTTTCTTTAACGTCTTTTTTTAAAAAAAAATAATATTTATTACTTTTCCAAAAAAAATTAAACACTAAAAGAAAAAACAAAAAAAGAAAAAAACAAAAAAAACCCAATGCAATACAATACATTAAACTAACAAAGACACAACAAAAACAATAAAATAAATCAAACAATTTCATTAACCCATCTTTCATTCACTTATTTCCACGACCTCCTCACACCTCCCTTTTTGTATCCCACTTCTGTTAATTATTTCAGCAATTCCTTTCCATCTTCCTCTATTTTCTATCCTATAATTATCTTAACTCATTCTAACCTTATTTTTCCCTTTAATACTCTATTAATCTATTTGTACTTAATTCCTTATAACATTTCTACTAAAGCCATGTAAATTCGTTCCAACATTTTTCTAACATTCATTGATTTTACAATATTTCTGTAAATAATCTTTAAATTTTTTCCAATCTTCTTCCACCAACTCTTCTCCCTGGTCCCGGATTCTGCCAGTCATTTCCGCCAATTCCATATAGTCCATCAACTTCATCTGCCATTCTTAGAATTTTCTTTAACGTCTTCATCGGCATCCAGTGTTGGTGCGTAAGTGCTTATAATAGTAGCCTGTTGGTTTTTTGTGAGCTTTATTTGAAGGGTTGAGAGTCGCTCATTAATGCCAGTAGGGACTTCTGACAGGAGCTACACAAGGTCATTTTTCATAGCGAAGCCTACCCCATGTATTTAATGTTCTTGTTCAGATAGACTTTTCCAGAAGAATGTGTAGCCTCCTTTTTCTTCCTTCAGTTGTTCCTCGCCCGCTCTTCGAGTCTTGAAGCGCTGCAATATCGATGTTAAAACGTCGCAGCTCTCTTGCAATGATGGCAGTTCTGCGTTTAGGACGTTCGCTGTATGTGTTATCTGACAAAGTCCATATATTCCATGTTCCAAAGTTCAATTGTCTTTTACGACCCCTGGGTGATGACCCCACTGGGTGCGGTAATCCAGTCAGGGAAAAAGGGAGGAGGACTATGTTTAGGGCACCGTTTCCAGCCCCTCCCCCTTTTCGGGGTGAGCAGAGTGGATCCTAAAAAGGGCTGCTCAGTCATGGATACAGCTGCCGAGCTGCTCAACTGCCTCGTTCCTTGAGTCAGAATGACTGAATCTGTATCCACCGCCCATGTGCTGGTTCATGACTAGGGGCTTCCAGATTTCACATTCCTGCCCCCGTCACCATTTGCTGATCGCCATGGTGCTTTGAGGGTTTGGGTTGGGTTTTGGGAAGACGCCTGTGCATGAATTTGTTTTATGTGTGTAGATCAGTGCACGCCGACCAACACACAGTCTTCGCAGTAGGGCTCTGTTCTGATGGCATGAGTAGTCACGACGAACTGGTGGATCCTATCTGCTGCAGCCTTCATCCACCTTCACAGCCGTTGTAACACACCACTTGTTATCTGTGAGGAGAACCTGAGCTTACAGGGTTAAACAGCTCAGAGTGTACGTCCTGCCTACTGTGGGGTGGGGAGACTCTGCGTCACTTCCAAGAGTCTCAGTCCTTTGTTCTATTCTGCTTTCGTTTTCATGTGAAGCAGACGTGTTTTTCACGATGCTGCATGCTGTGTTAGACAATGGTTAGTTTTGCTGTAATAAACTGCTCTTAGTTTCTTAGTATCTCTGTGTGAGACTCTATTTGGGCACACCAAAGCACAGAAGCTGATTTCTCTGAACGCTGCTAACTCTGCTATTTTGCTCAGAGCATCAGAATGCGGACTTTGGAATGCAGAGGCCTGGCGCAGCGTTTGAAGCGGGCCGGACGCCAGGCTTATCTGGGCAATAAATCTTAAGATTATCATCCACCTGTTCTGCCGTGGAGGACTTCTTGGATCATTCTTTGTCTAGCTCCTTCCCTGTTATGCACTAAGCTTGGATCCTAGAACAATAGACAAGTAGGATCCTAGAATGCAACAACTGATTGGCTTGCAGGAAAAGACCAATCAGGCTCCAGGAGGAAGTTAATCAGCCTATTAGGCTGGTAGGATCGTAGAATGCAACAACTGATTGGCTTGCAGGAAAAGACCAATCAGGCTCCAGGAGGGAAGCTGAATCAGCCAATCAGATGGGACTCATTGTAAAAATAATGTATATAAAAGCCTGAGGTTTGGGGGGAAATTCAATCACTGTTTTACAAGCTGCAATAAAGAGCATGAAATCACTACAGGATGCCAAGTATATTTCATTTTCTTTGACCTTACCGCCTTGGGTGACCCTGCTGGGAGTAAGAGATTCCCGATGGCTTCACTCACAAGGGTCATAGGAATGTGCAAGCTCACTCACAATGACAAGGTGATGATCCAGCGAGTGAGAGAACTGAGATACATTGCACTGAGCCCTGGTCTCTTCAGACAAAGCATTGCACCAAAAAGGCTCTGGCTCTTGGCTCTGGTTGAGGACAGCTGGATATGTTTTGGACCAGGGACCATCAGTAGGTTGCTGTTAGATGAGCGTCACACTCTTTGGGGGGTGTATTGGAACATAATTCCCACAGATAAAAAAGGTCACAGCTGTTTAGGGCTTTAAAGGTTAGCACCAAAACCTTGAACCTGATTCGATACTCCACCTGGAGCCAATCCAGCTGATGAACAACCAACTGAATGTGGGCTCTCCACAAAGTCCAAGTTAGAACTCATGCATCTGCATTTTAGACCATTTGGAGTTTCTGGAGCATTCTCAAGGGTAGCCCTGCGTATCTATCTATCATCTATCTATCTATCTATCTATCTATCTATCTATCGCATTTATACCCTCCATAGAGACAGAAGCGTCCAGAATCACACCGGGACTCCTGATGGCAGCTACAGGTGACTATTGTGCCCCATGAAGAGCTGGGAGCTGGCAAACCGAACCAAAATCATTCCGGCCCAGCCGTTGGACCCCCATTTTTAATGGATTGAGAATCAGCTGACTCCGTTTCCTCCATCTCAGCACACCCACCTAAAAATGGGCCAATATATCCAGGGTAGCATCTGGCCAGGGCCACAAAGCAGTACATCCATGATGTTTGTGGTCAGATCTGTGGTTATGTACAAGATATTTGAATAAAGGGTGAATTCGGGGTTCCCCAATACAAAAAGCGTGAGGATCCATGAGGATCCGTGCTTCAGAACCATGTTTTTGGGCCACGGTATGGCCAGGAAGCCGTGGATCCTAGTTTTTTGTGGTGTAGGCTGTGCCCCTGGCTATGACGTGTGATTTGACTGTGAGTTTGGGGTGGCCCAATGCAAAAAGTGTGAGGATCCATGCTTCAAAACCACGTTTTTGGGCCATGGAGTTACCAGAAAGCCATGGATCCGAGTTTTTTGTGGTGCAGGCTGTGCCCCTGGCTATGATGTGTGATTTGACAGTGAGTTTGGGGTGGCCCAATGCATAAAGCGCGAGGATCCATGCCTCGGATCCGTGTTTTTTAACCATGTTTTTGTGCCTTTGCGGCCCCACGAAACAATGGATGTGTGGGTTTTTTGGTTCTGCCTACAGACTAAGATGTGGTGTAGAGTATCATGGTGTTTTTATTTTGTTACAGTATAAAAATCATATGAATTCATGAGGATCCATGCCTTGCATCCATGTTTTTGAGGTGCTGCAGTGTTGGATCCACGTTTTTTATAGTCCAGTCTGTAGGCGTGCCTTCCATGTGTGATTTGACACTGGATTTGTTGGAGTTATTTTTTTTAAAGTGGAGGATCCATGAGGATCTGTGTAGATCCGCCTTTAACCCAGACCCGCATCTGCCTGTCTTGAGAGACAATTGTTAGATATAAAAACACTGATCCCAACTGTAGCCTTGAAATAAATTCTAAGCAAAATGGATTTTATTTGAGTGATCACAAAAACATACTTGTAAGATGGGTGACCAAAGCAGGCACACCCGAAAATCATTGCAGAAGAAGCTTTTATGCTATCTCTGAGCACAAAATTCCCTCCCCTGTCCAGGGGTCACAACCTATCACGTCCGCCTAGTACAATATTAAACTCCCCGCCCCTGTTCCTCTTCTCCCATTCCTCTGAATCTGGCGACCATCTCTCATATTTATGATTTTCCTTATTATTTGGCATTATGTTTTCACCCCTCTACATGCTGTTTTTAGCAATAAAGCCATCATCTCTATTTTACTGAAGCATATATTTGTTGTCTTTGCTGTTCTTAACTGCAATTTCTGCAAAAGCATATAACACCTATTATTTTGCTAGCATATTTAACTACAATTTGTTCCACAAGCTATATTAGAACATCCCCAGATAAAAATCTCCTAACCATTATAACCTTATGGCCTTATGACTTTTATTTAAAAAAAATTAATAAGAACAATATTTGTTCTAAAAAGGCAATAAAAAAGCAATATAAATTATTTCTCTCACAATGGAGTGAAACTGAACCTCTGGTTACCCACACCAATTTGACAAGCCTGGGCCGTGTGTCTGGAGGTCCTGGGCTGCCCAGACAAGACCCCCCTCTCAGCCTTACTGATGTGATCCAAAGGAAAGCGGAGCAAGACGTTGGGCACCAGCTGGGCTGCAGGATTTGACAGAAGGATGCAGACAAGGCGCCACCTTAGGGTCTCCACTCTGGATTTGTGTAGGGTTCACTCCTGAGCCTTTTCTTCTCCTGAACAAATACAGTGGTACCTCGGGTTACATACGCTTCAGGTTACAGACTCCGCTAACCCAGAAATAGTGCTTCAGGTTAAGAACTTTGCTTCAGGATGAGAACAGAAATCGTGCAGCAGCGGCACAGCGGCAGCAGGAGGCCCCATTAACTAAAGTGGTGCTTCAGGTTAAGAACAGTTTCAGGTTAAGTACGGACCTCCGGAACGAATGAAGTACTTAACCTGAGGTACCACTGTACTTACTGCAAGGCAGCGGAGGTTTAGGACCAGAGTTTTCTTTCGCCTAGGTTGGCTCCCTGGCCATGTGGATGATTTTCAGAGAGACTTCTTGACAGAGCATGCAGCTCTCTCCTGGAGATGTTCTTGCTGTGGAATTCAACTCCAGTCCTCAGCTCTTTCTATCCAAACCTCAAGCCGTAGGATGTGGAGAGAAATGGTCCTGGAAATAGTTTATTATGTGTGTCTATCATTGTTTCTGTTTTTTCGTCCAGTCGCTTTGTACTGCTTCATAAGAAGAGATTTGTAAATGAAGCAAGAAGTGGTGTTCTGCCTGCTCTGATCTTGGGAAATATTTTACTATAGTTCTGTAGCAAGAAAGAATGAGTGCCAGTTTTCTTTCCCCTGCCTTCCTCCATTGCAACCCCTTTTCCTTTTGTGGACCGTCTTATCACTGGTACTTATAGAATCATAGAGTTGGAAGGGACCCACGGGTCATCTAGCCCAACTCCCTGCAATGAGGAATCTCAACTAGTTCAGTCATAACAGATGGCCATCCAACCTCTGCTTAATAACCTCCAAGGAAGGAGAGGCCACCACCTTCCTAGGTAGTCCATTTTTCACTCTCAAACAGCTCTTTCTGTCAGAAAGTTCTTCCTGATGTTTGGTTGGAATCTCCTTTCTGGTAACTTGAAGTCATGGGTTCGAGTCGTACTCTCCAGAGCAAGAGAAAACAAGCTTGTTCCCTCTTCCATGTGACAGCCCTCGAGATATTGGAAGATGGCTCTCCTGTCTGCTCTCAGTTTCTCCAGGCTAAACAAACCCAGCTCCCTCAACCGTTCCTCATAAGACTTTGTTTCCAGACTCCAGAATAGAGCTTGATCTTGTAAGCCACTGGTATTAGTAGCAATAAAGGTAACACTAACCACAATAAGAAAGATATTAGGCATTGTTAACAATTGTTTTTAAGAACATTGTTTACACATTTTTATACTGCTTAACTATGTGTGCAATGCAATCATGTATTCATTGCTGTGAGTAGTAATTTTAAGTGCATTGTTAATATAAGAATAAATGTGCAATACTGTTAAAATACATTGCTTCTCAATATTCTCTGGTTGGCCTCTGTTCTTTTCTCCGACCGATGGAGAACCTACAAAGGACTCTAGAAGGGCTCTTGTGTTCCCCATAAGGGAATAAGGGCAGATTTTTGTTTATTACACTGGCCTGACCATTTGCTACACGACTACTACTACTTCTATTATCTCCAATAAGTCAGCAGCCTGTGCACCAAAGCATTAAAGGAAGGGCTGCAAGAAGAAGCACAACTGTTAAATATAGGAAGCGCAGCAATTTTGTCCTAAAACTACAGAGCCTGACTTATTTATGGTGCTCTCTCTCACCATTTTGCTGGTGTTGGTTCCATCCCTTGAGTAACGGATCAAGTATTTGAGGGGGGAATATTCTGGGAATTTCCAGGAGCTGGGGGGCTTCCACACCAAAAGTATCTTCTTCCTCTGGCCCAGGATCTGGGAAACGGTCAAGTTTTCTGGAGGGTCAGGCTTGACTAAGAAAAAGCCAGTGCCGAGAAAATAATACAAAACAAGCAAGCAAGTGGAGAGATGGAAGAAGCATGCATGGCCTATGGTGCCACCTTCACACTAGGCACTAAATAGTTATGGCTCCCAAAGAATCCTGGGAGCTGTAGTTTGTTAAGGGTGCTGAGGATTGTTAGGAGACCCCACTAGTCCCCTCATGGAACTACAGTTTCCAGAGAGGTTTAACAATCCTTCCCAAGGAACTCTGGGAATTGTAGCTCTGTGAGGGGGATAGAGCCCTCCTAACAACTCTCAGCACCCTTTACAAACTACATTAACCAGGATTCTGTGGGGGAAGCCATGCTTGTATAAATGTGTGGTGTTAATGTGGACAACATTCAGAGTCAATCCTGCCAGCCCTGTAAAAGCCACTCTGAATAACACAATGTGCCCTCAGAACTCTGAACCTACAAACCTGTTTCTGTCACCCTTGTGGTTGAAAACCTTTTAAATCCCCCAGTGATGGACAAAATGGAAAGTTCCCTATCTCTGCACTGTACAGACCTTTGCCCCAACGAAGCAGTGGAAGACTCTTGCTCATCTGCCTACACCAGAGGGCAGGAGATCCTTCTTTGTGCTAGCTAGTGTGGCCAGGTATTGGCTAGTGACTCATCAGCCCCAGCCATCGTGACCAATGGTCAGCGATGATGGAAGTTGTAGTCCAGCAATGTCTAAAGAGCAACAGCATGTTACTGCCGTCAGCATGAATCCTGTTTCCTTCCGTTAGAAAAGTTGAGGGAAATTGTGTGTGTCATGACTCTGTGAAAACCTACGGATCTCATTCTGGAAGAAGTAGTAGTGGGTCGTCGCTGTCCCCAGGGGGTTCACCACTGTTACATTCAGCACATATGGATTGATGGAGAACATCTGGACATTGTCGATGGAGCAGCTGTTGGCCACTGTGGTAGCTTGGACACACTCCTTTACTTCTCCTCCCATGCCAAGCCTGGGTTGCAAAGAAGTCAAAGATTAGCATGGGCTGCCCAGGCCACCTACTGACAAGAGCAAGCCAGCAACAAATCACCCCAATCGAGCTGGAGTTAACTCTATATTACCAAAACAGGAGCTGCACAGGAGTGTCAGGCCTCATGAACACAGCAATTCTTGCCCTATGGATCGGTTGCTGAGACTAAAGGTCCCTGACTCCCCACAACTGCCTAAGTCTCCTCCTCTCCAGGGTTTCGCCCATGCAATCTGAGACTGCGCTTGCGTGAAGCTCACTTCTCCTCCACCCTCTTCATGCCTCTCCTGGTTCTGGGAGACCAGCGGCGAGGGGAGCTTCTCGCAGCAGGACAGAGAGACACCCATGACTCTTCACCAGCTGGACTCATCTCTGCCTCTTGGCCACCCTCCTCTCCAGCTTCCTCTTCTGCCTCTGATTCTGGACTTCTCTCTGCCACAGACTCTCCCTGCTCACTAAAACCTGTTACCTCCTCAGCTTCTGACACCTTTCCCCAGTCTGCTCCCTCTTCTCCCTCTGACCATTCATTGTCGTCCCACCTGCAGTCCCTGGGCTCTGAGCCTTCTTCCCTTGGGGGTTCCCTAGCTGGTTCTTCCCACCATTCCACTGTGTCCAACCAGTCCATGACACCTACTAAGGAAAAAAGTTGGTTTATGAGCATCATGGGTAGCCCTGCAACCCAATCTGGTTCAGAAACTCTTCTGAAAGCTTCACTTTAATTTGATAAATGTTGTTTCCTCTGTTTCTGTGAAGAAAGGAGCCAGATTGCCACAGCTGTATCTATGATACCAATAAGAGGGGGTTTCTCCTTTTTACCTGTACACAGAGGGGAAAAAAGTAGGCAGGTGTGTCTTGGTCTCCAACCTCCAGGAGCAATTGATGGCTGGGTAGGTGGTGGACCAGCACCATACTAAAGGCTTATCAGGTGGGTCTGAAGGAAAGGGGAGGAGCAGAAAAGGTGGTTTAATTATTTATTCCATAAAATTTATGTATTGCTTGATAGTAAAAAAACTGTTAGGATATTTCCGTTCCACCTTAAAAGGGAGCAGGCTTTGTGAGTCACAGAGTCTGCGCATTTCCTGTTCACAGGAAGTTTATGTTTTCTATTGCTTTCGTTTTCTCTCTCTGTGTCGTAGACACTGAAGCAGGCAGTCATGTTTTTCTTTGTTCTGATCAACGCTGAATAAAACTTGTAAATAATGCTCTCCTGAGTGTGACTTCTGCTGTGCATTATCTGCTAACAGAGTGTGCATCGGCTCTAGAATGTGGCAGGCTATTTTCTGGAGCTCATGTTGCTAATTGCTGATACTGCGTGACTACGGGAGATGGATGGATCGTCCGGCAGACGGCTTGGGGGCCATGATGGACTTTGTCTCCCTGGCAGTATCCCAACAACAGGTTATGGGCCCAGATTCACGGCACTTACAGGAATCATAGAATCATAGAATCATAGAATCATAGAGTTGGAAGAGACCACAAGGGCCATCGAGTCCAACCCCCTGCCAAGCAGAAAACACCATCAGAGCACTCCTGACATATGGTTGTCAAGCCTCTGCTTAAAGACCTCCAAAGAAGGAGACTCCACCACACTCCTTGGCAGCAAATTCCACTGTCGAACAGCTCTTACTGTCAGGAAGTTCTTCCTAATGTTTAGGTGGAATCTTCTTTCTTGTAGTTTGGATCCATTGCTCCGTGTCCGCTTCTCTGGAGCAGCAGAAAACAACCTTTCTCCCTCCTCTATGTGACATCCTTTTATATATTTGAACATGGCTATCATATCACCCCTTAACCTCCTCTTCTCCAGGCTAAACATGCCCAGCTCCCTTAGCCGTTCCTCATAAGGCATCGTTTCCAGGCCTTTGACCATTTTGGTTGCCCTCCTCTGGACACGTTCCAGTTTGTCAATGTCCTTCTTGAACTGTGGTGCCCAGAACTGGACACAGTACTCCAGGTGAGGTCTGACCAGAGCAGAATACAGTGGCACTATTACTTCCCTTGATCTAGATGCTATACTCCTATTGATGCAGCCCAGAATTGCATTGCCTTTTTTAGCTGCCGCGTCACACTGTTGGCTCATGTCAAGTTTGTGGTCAACCAAGACTCCTAGATCCTTTTCACATGTACTGCTCTCAAGCCAGGTGTCCCCCATCTTGTATTTGTGCCTCTCATTTTTTTTGCCCAAGTGCAATACTTTACATTTCTCCCTGTTAAAATTCATCTTGTTTGTTTTGGCCCAGTTCTCTAATCTGTCAAGGTCGTTTTGAAGTGTGATCCTGTCCTCTGGGGTGTTAGCCACCCCTCCCAGTTTGGTGTCATCTGCAAATTTGATCAGGATGCCCTTGAGTCCATCATCCAAGTCGTTGATAAAGATGTTGAATAAGACCGGGCCCAAGACAGAACCCTGTGGCACCCCACTAGTCACTCTTCTCCAGGATGAAGAGGAACCATTGATGAGCACCCTTTGGGTTCGGTCAGTCAGCCAGTTACAAATCCACTGAGTGGTAGCATAGTCAAGACCGCATTTTACCAGCTTCTTTACAAAAATATCATGGGGCACCTTGTCAAATGCCTTGCTGAAATCAAGGTAGGCTACATCCACTGCGTTCCCTTCATCTACCAGGCTTGTAATTCTGTCAAAAAACGAGATCAGGTTAGTCTGACATGACTTCTTTTTCAGAAATCCATGCTGACTATTGGTGATCACAGCATTCCTTTCTAGGTGCTCACAGACTGTTTGCTTTAATGATCTGCTCCAGAATCTTCCCTGGTATTGATGTCAGACTGACTGGGCGGTAATTATTTGGGTCCTCTCTTTTCCCCTTTTTGAAAATAGGGACAACATTTGCCCTCCTCCAGTCTGCCGGGACTTCGCCTGTTCTCCAGGAATTCTCAAAGATGACTGCCAGTGGTTCTGAGATCACATCTGCCAGTTCTTTTAATACTCTTGGATGCAGTTCATCTGGCCCTGGAGACTTGAATACATCTAGACTAGCCAAGTATTCTTGTACTATCTCCTTAGTTATTCTGGGCTGTGTTTCCTCTGCTGAATCATTTGCTCCAAATTCTTCAGGTCGGGCATTGTTTTCTTTATCGGAGAAGACTGAGGCAAAGAAGGCATTGAGGAGTTCAGCCCTTTCTGTGTCCCCTGTTTGCATTTCACCATCTTCTTCTCTGAGTGACCCCACTGTTTCTTTGTTCTTCCTTTTGCTACGAACATACCCATAAAAGCCTTTTTTGTTGCTTTTATTTTTTTTTTAATATAATATTTATTAGAGTTTACAATAGAAATACATGTAACAGACAATATAGCAAATATCTTAACATAGTTTCACATTTTTTTTTTGGACTTCCTCACATCTCCCGCTCCCACTTTCATCGTTATAACTTTTTAGCAGCAATTTGTTATCTTATTTGCATTCTTATATCCCTTCTATATTTCATAGTCTTCTAGTTCTCAAAAAAAAAAGAGTTATATTTTCTTAATCTCTCTTATTTTCTTAAATCATCTAAGTTAGTGGTGCTCAATTATTTATGATCTAGCATCCTGCTTAGCATTCACTCAAATTACAATGTTTTTGTAAATAGTTCTTGAATTTCTTCCAATCCTCCTCCATCCTCTCTTCTCCCAGGTCACGGATTCTGCCAGTCATCTCGGCTAGTTCCATATAGTCTATCAGTTGCATCTGCCATTCTTCCAGTGTGGGTAGATCTTGAGTTTTCCAGTACTTTGCGAGAAGTATCCTTGCCGCTGTTGTTGCATACATAAAAAATGTCCAATCCTTCTTTACCACCCCTTGGCCGACAATACCCAAAAGAAAGGCCTCTGGTTTCTTAGTGAAGGTATACTTAAATACCTTTTTCAGTTCATTATAAATCATTTCCCAGAACGCCTTCACTTTAGGGCAAGTCCACCAGAGGTGGAGGAATGTTCCTTCGCTCTCTTTACATTTCCAACACTTATTGTCAGACAGGTGGTAAATTTTTGCAAGTTTGACTGGGGTCATGTACCATCTGTATATCATTTTCATTACATTTTCTTTCAAAGCATTACATGCAGTAAATTTCAATCCAGTACTCCACAACCTTTCCCAGTCCTCAAACATAATATTATACCCAATGTCCTGTGCCCACCTTATCATAGCCGATTTGACCATTTCATCTTGTGTATTCCATTTTAACAGCAAGTTATACATCCTTGAAAGTACCTTAGTCTTTGGTTCTAACAATTCTGTTTCTAGTTTCGATTTCTCCACCTGGAACCCTAGTTTCTTATCGTTTTTAAAAACTTCTTTAATCTGAGCGTAGTGTAACCAGTCTCGCACTTTATCCTTCATTTTCTCCAAACTCTGCAATTTCCAATTGTCTCCATCTTTTTCTAATATTTCCCAATATTTAGGCCATTTAGCCTCCATATTGGGTCTTTTTCGGGCCTTAGCTTCCAAAGGTGAAAGCCACCTTGGAGTTTTATTTTCCAGCAAGTCTTTATATTTTGTCCAGACATTAAACAGTGATTTTCTGACAATATGGTTCTTAAAGGCCTTATTTGCTTTAACCTTGTCATACCATAAGTATGCATGCCATCCAAAAGCATTGTTAAACCCTTCCAAATCCAACACGTCAGTGTCTTCAAGAAGTAGCCAGTCTTTTAGCCAGCAGAACGCTGCGGCCTCATAATACAACTTTAAATCTGGCAGGGCAAAGCCCCCTCTTTCTTTCGCATCGGTTAATATCTTAAACTTAATTCTGGGCTTTTTGCCCTGCCAGACAAACTTAGAAATATCTCTTTGCCACTTCTGAAAGCACTCCGTCTTGTCCGAAACCTGAAGTGTTTGAAACAAAAACAACATCTTTGGCAATACATTCATCTTAATAGCAGCAATTCGGCCTAACAAAGAAAGTTTCAATTTTGACCAACTATCTAAGTCTCTCTTAATTTCTGCCCAGCATTTTTCATAGTTATCCTTAAATAGACTTAGATTTTTTGATGTTATGTTTACCCCTAGGTATTTTACTTTTTTAACCACATTAAGTTCTGTCTCTTTCTGAAACCGTTCTGACTCTGTATCTGTTAAGTTTTTCCCCAAAACTTTAGTTTTCTGTTTATTCAATTTAAATCCAGCCACCCGACCAAAATCATTAATCAGTTGTAATACTCTTTTCGTACTAGACTCTGGCTCCTGCAAGGTCAAAACCAGGTCATCTGCAAAAGCTTTTAATTTGTATTGTTTCTGTCCGACCTGGATTCCTTCCACCAACCGGTCCCCTCTGATCATATTCAATAGCACTTCCAGAACCGAAATAAATAACAAAGGGGAAATAGGGCAACCTTGTCGTGTTCCTTTTTCAATTTTAAACTCCTCTGTAACCACATTGTTAACTATCAGTTTAGCTTTCTGCTCTGAATATATCGCCTCAATCCCATTCTCAAAACCCCGTCCCACTCCCATTTCTTTTAAGTTTCCCATCATAAATTTCCAGGAGATGTTGTCAAAGGCCTTCTCCGCATCTATAAAAATTAAAACTGCTTTTGTGTTTATATCTGTTTGCAAAAGTTCCAAAATGTCAATAATGTTCCTTGTATTAGCAAACAAATGTCTACCTGGGAGAAAGCCTGCCTGGTCCTTATGGATTACTTCATTTAAAACTTTTTTAAGTCTACTTGCCAAAATGTCTGCAAATATTTTGTAATCCACGTTTAAAAGAGAGATGGGACGATAGTTCTTAAGTTGTGTCTTTTCAGCTTCCGTCTTTGGTATTAATGTGATAAACGCTTCCTTCCACGACTCCGGTGCCCTCTTCCCCTCCAAAATTTCATTGCTGACCTCCATCAAAGGTTGTATCAAGTAGTCTTTTAATATCTTATAGTACTTGGAGGTCAGCCCATCTGGCCCTGGAGATTTGCCCAATTGCATGTTCTGAATGGCTTATTCAATCTCTTGTCGTGTTATTTTGCAATTCAGGATTGTCCTATTTTCTTGTGACAATTTTGATAATCCATTTTTTGCCAAAAATTGTTTAATCTCAGCCTCGTCTTGCGGCCCTTGGGTGTATAGTTTTTTGAAGTATCTCTGGAAACACTTTCTAATGTCCACAGGATTCTGAATGCTTTTTCCTTCAATCTCTAAATTTGTAACCGTATTTAATCTTTGTCTTTTCTTCAACTGCCAAGCTAGCAGTTTTCCACATTTATTCGCCGACTCAAACGTTTTTTGTTTCATTAATTTGACCTTCCATTCTATTTCCTGATTTATCAATTTAGAATATTGTGTTTGATAAAGTTTAATTTCTCTCAGAGTTGGCTGTGACTTCGTTTTTTTTTTTGTTGCTTTTAACCTCTCTAGCAAGCCTGAGTTCATTCTGTGCTTTAGCTTTTCTGACTTTGTGTCTACACGTGCTGGCTATTTGTTTGAATTCCTCTTTGGTGGTTTCCCCCCCTTTCCATTTTTTGTACACATCCTTTTTTAATCTTAACTCAGTTAAAAGTTCTTTAGATAGCCACCCTGGCTTCTTTAGGCACCTTCCATGTTTCCGTCTCATTGGTATTGCCTGAAGTTGTGCTTTTACTATCTCCCTCTTAACAAACTCCCAGCTATCATGAACTCCCTTTCCTTTTAGTATTACTGTCCATGGGATCTCACCCAGCACTTCCCTAAGTTTTATGAAGTCAGCTTTCTTAAAGTCAAGAAATTGAGTCCTAGTATGCTTGGCTGCTCCTTTCCGCTGTATAGTAAACTTCAGAAGAGCATGATCACTCGCGCCTAATGATCCTTCCACTTCTACCCCACTAACCAGGTCATCAACATTGGTTAGGACCAGATCTAAAATGGCTGTTCCTCTTGTTGCTTCTCCCACTTTCTGGACAATGAAGTTGTCTGCAAGGCCAGTGAGGAATCTGTTTGACCTTATGCTCTTGGCTGAGTTTGACATCCAACAAATATCCGGGTAATTGAAGTCCCCCATTACTACTATCTCCCTTCTTTTTGCATGCTTGGCCATCTGTTCCAGGAAGGCATCATCTATGTCCTCTGTTTGGCTTGGGGATCTATAGTAAACTCCCACAATGAGGTCACTGTTATTCTTCTCTCCCTTAAGAGTAAGGAGAGTAAGACTGCGACAGACTGCGTTGAGGTATGTGGGAAAAGCGAAAGAAAATAAGGCTTTTCTGTTTGTCGCGGCAAGAGCTTTTGATGTCCAGCTGGCCTAATTGGCCTGGGAGCCGAGCCAAGCAGGCTTCGTGATTAATGGGAGCCAAGATAAGGAGTCTCTGAAGTGAAAAAGACTCACGGCTCAAGTAAAAGGCTGAGATGGATCTTTTACAATCCTCAGAAGCTGCTCTGTCTCCACCAAAGCTAAATGGCCACAACTATCAGACCTGGGCAAGGTACTGTGAGGGCCAGATGAGAAAGCTTGGAGTGTGGAATACCGTTTCTGAGGACCCCCCAGCCCCTGTGACAGATGATTGGAGGGCACAGGACTCAAGAGCCATGAGGATAATATTGCTCTCAGTAGCTCCTGAAGAGTTAATCACCCTGGCTGGCAAGGCCAGTGCCCGTGAGATGTGGGACGGGCTTAGAGCCTGTCATCTCCGACAAGAGGCTGGGTCTGTGTTGCTTTATTTCAGAAAGCTGCACAGGAAGCGTTTGGAGCCAGGGGAAGACCTTAGAGCCCACGTTTTACATTTGCAGCATCTCAGACAGGAATTGACTCAGAGAGGTTTGAATAAGCCTGAGTCACTGTTTGCAATTCTCATCCTGGACTCCCTGGATGAAAGCTACCATGCCGTGGCAAGTCAGCTGGCGACCCTCCCTGCGCAAGACCTCACTGCTACAAAGGTCTTGTCGACTTTGCAAAACGAGTACGAAAGAAGGAATGCAGCTGAGTCGGCTTGTGCACTCCAGGGGGAGCAATGTGGGACAGCATTCCAGCCTCCAGGGGGAGCCAAAGCGTTGGCAGCTGTGAAGTGCTGGAACTGTGGGACCCAAGGTCACACTCAGAAGTTTTGTCCAAAGACTGGAAATAAACAAAGGAAGAAGCCAGCAGATGGCCAGAGGCAGAGGGGGGGTGGAAAGCCCAAGCCAGGGAAAAACAAGGCTTTGTTTGCTGGCACAGCTTCACCAAAGGCTAAAGGCAAGTCTGATGGCCAGGAGCAGGGGGGCAAGCTGCAAAAGCCCACGCCGGTGGAAAACAAGGTTTTGCTTGCTGCAAAGGCTGCACCAAAGGCCAAGGCCAGGTTTATTATTGATTCGGGGTGCACCCGCCATGTCGCAAAGGACCGCCATCTCTTTATCTCCTTCAAACCTCAAGAAGGTGAGATCCACCTGGCTGACGGAAAGACATTACGAATTGCAGGAGAAGGGACTGTGAAACTGGCAAGTCTGCACACTACCATCAAAGATGTACTATATGTTCCAGGTGCTTCAGACAATTTGCTCAGTGTCCCACAGTTGACTGGGCGTGGCTTTGAGATTTCCTTCAAGAGGAGCGTTTGTGTCATCAGGAAAGGCAAAGGGGACATTTTGCATGCAAAGTTTATAGATGGTTTGTTCTGTATAACTTATGATGACAATGGTGCTGTTGCTGCGTCTAATGCTGATTCTTGTTGTGTTGCACAAACTAACAAAGTTCTTCATGCAGGATGCATTCATGATGCACACAGAAGGTTTTGTCACCTCTCTTGGAAGGCACTGGCCAAGATGCCAGAGATGGTTGAGGGTTTGAACATCAAACCCTGTAAGTTTCACATGAAATGTGTATCTTGTGCAGAGAACAAGGTGAAGGTTGCTCCAAAAGGCAAGGAGTCTAGCAGGCAGGCTTCCAAACCCTACCAGCTAGTGCACGCAAACCTGGTTGGTCCACTTGCGCCCTCTTTGGGTGGAGCAAGGTACTTCATGGTTCTAATTGATTCTTTTTCCAGGTACATTCATGTGTTTATGCTCGAGCAGAAATCGCAAGCGTTTCCTAAGTTCAAGGTATTCTGTGCTTGGTTGGAGAATGTTCACGGTAAACGCATTGGTTGTTTGTTTACTGATCGAGGCGGGGAGTTCACTTCTCAGCAGTTTGAAGCTTTCCTGACTGAGAAGGGAATCCAGCGTGATTTGTCAACGCCTAGATCACCATGGATGAATGGACTTGCGGAGCGAGCGAATCAAACGTTGCTGCAAGGAATGAAAACATTGTTGCATGATGCCAATCTCCCTGATAAGTATTGGGGGGAGGCTCTGTCGAATTTTGTTTACACTTTTAATCGCAGATTGTCATCACCTATTGGTTGTACCCCCTATGAGAAGATGTTTGGTAAGAAACCCAACATCAAGCACATGAGAAGCTTTGGTTCTGACATGTGGGTACACACCCCACAAAGCAACAAGCTTGGGAAGCGTGGGGCACATGGCTTGTTCATGGGGTACGAAAAAGGAGCATACAGGGTATGGATGACTGACTCTAAGTCCATTAAGTTCACAAAGAGTGTTGAGTACAATCCTAAGTGGGGGGAAAATGTGGGAATTTTCCAGAGTTACCCAGAGGAGGATGAAGGTGATGTCAAGGAAGCAGATAAAGCTGAGGAAGCTGCTGAGGATGATGATGATGATCAGAGTTCGGATTCCAGCTCAGTGGGCGGCACTGCTGCTGGTGTCAGTGACAGTGATGACACAGCAGACTACAAGAGCGCAAAGGCCTCAGTCAGACCATCTGATGCGTCTGACAATGAACTGGAAGAACCACTGTTCACCATTGGTCACTTTTCTCCTAAGAAGGAGGAGATGAGTCCAGAAGACTTGCGTCTAGTACGCAGATCTGAAAGAGCGACGAAGGGCAGACCTCCAAAGAGATTTGCTGATGAGTTTGCTAAGACAGCAACTGCTGTTCTTAGTAGCTCAGAGAAGGTGTGGGAACCTTCAAGCTTCAAAGAGGTTCAGGAGTTAACCTCTAAAGATGCTGAGCCTTGGCTTAGTGCCATGAAGGCTGAAGTTGATTCCTTGAATAGGAACCAAACCTGAGAGTTGGTACCGGTAGTCCCAGGAATGAGACTGGTTGGCAGCAAATGGGTCTTCAAGGCCAAGACAGACCAGAATGGCAAGGTTGTCAGACACAAAGCCAGATTGGTTGCCAGAGGTTTTTCACAGGTACCAGGACAGGATTACCACGAGATCTACTCACCCACAGTCAAATATGAGAGCATTCGGCTGATGCTCAAGATAGCTGCAGAGGAGAAACTGCATGTTTCCCATCATGACATTAATACAGCTTTTTTGTACGGGATTTTGGAGGAGGAGCTGTTTATGCTTCCACCTGATGGGATGCAGATACAGAAGGGAATGGTCTGTAAACTGCGGAAATCCTTATATGGTCTCAAGCAGAGTGCCAGGTGTTGGAACACAAAGCTCACTGAGACATTGCTTTCTCTAGGTTTTCACCAGGGCAAAGCTGATCCATGTGTGTTTGTCAAGGAGGAGGGGCAAAACAAACTGTATTGTTTATGTTTTGTTGATGATCTTCTGATGTTTTGGAAGAATCAGGCTTTGTACCAAAGCACCCTAGCTCAGCTGAAGGAGCACTTTGACATGAAAGATCTTGGTGAGGTATCCAACTATCTTTCTCTGCAGGTGGAGAGGGACCAAGCAGGTAATTTTCTGGTACACCAAACACAGAAAATTGCTGATGTATTAACCAGGTTGAATTTGGTTGATGCAAACCCAGCAGACACACCGATGGTGACAGGTTACCAGGTAGATAGTACTGCTGAAGCGTTTTCTGACACAACGCTGTACAGATGCATTCTAGGCAAGTTGAATTTCATTGCTAGATGCTCAAGACCTGACATAGCTGTAACCTGCTTAGCAGACATGCGAATAATCCTACTGTTCAGGATTGGAAAGCTCTGAAGTGCATAGCCTGCTATTTGAAAGGGACTTTGCACTACAGGCTGAGGTTCCCCAGTCAGAAGACTGGAGGTCTTGAAATCTTTGCAGATGCTAGTTTTGGAAGTGACACCACGGATGCTACAAGCACTTCTGGAGTATGCTACATGTACAACCACTGTCTGTTTGACTGGCTGTGCAAGAAGCAGACAACAGTGAGCCTAAGTTTCTGTGAAGCAGAACTCAATGCTCTGTCATTTTCACTCATGGATTGTGAATGGTTGATGCAACTGTTTAAGGACATCAGAGTTTCTGTGAAATGTCCTATACAAGTGTATCAAGACAATAGATCCTGTTTGGCTTTGCTGAACTCAGAGAGTTGTAAGCAATGAACCAAGTACTTGCAGATTAAGCTACATCGTGCAAGAGAGTGTATTGAGAAAGGACTCATTCAGGTGTCCTACATGCCAGGAAATGAAATTCCTGCTGATCTGTTGTCTAAGGTTGTTAACAGAGAACAACTTAAGGTTTACGTACAGAGGTTGCAATTGGGTTGAACCACAGGTACTACAGGTTACACGGAAAGGGGGAGGATGTTAGGATATTTCCGTTCCACCTTAAACGGGAGCAGGCTTTGTGAGTCACAGAGTCTGCGCATTTCCTGTTCACAGGAAGTTTATGTTTTCTATTGCTTTCGTTTTCTCTCTCTGTGTCGTAGACACTGAAGCAGGCAGTCATGTTTTTCTTTGTTCTGATCAACGCTGAATAAAACTTGTAAATAATGCTCTCCTGAGTGCGACTTCTGCTGTGCATTATCTGCTAACAGAGTGTGCATCGGCTCTAGAATGTGGCAGGCTATTTTCTGGAGCTCATGTTGCTAATTGCTGATACTGCGTGACTACGGGAGATGGATGGATCGTCCGGCAGCCAGCTTGGGGGCCATGATGGACTTTGTCTCCCTGGCAGTATCCCAACAACCCTCAAGGAGGTTTACAAAAAAAAGATAAATCAATAAAACGGGGGGGGGGATCCATAAGCATACTTTAAAGCATACAAAGGTTAAAAGACCACAACAGATTCAAATCACCTTAACTTTCTAAGCATCTGGGTAGGCTTGTCTAAACAGGAATGCTTTTAGCAGGCACCAAAATAATACAGTTAAGGTGCCTTCTTGATATCAAGAGGCAGGGAGTTTCAAAGTATAGGTGCTGCCACACTAAAATATTGATTTCTTACATGTGTAGAATGGGTTTTATGTGGCACATGTAATATTGCCAATTCTAGCTGCTTCCTAGCAATCAGACCCCTCCAGCTGCCTACGGTGGCTGCTAAGGACAATGTTCTTTTTTGCTTTCTGCTCTGAGACACGCAGAGCATGTCTGGTCCTAGGGGAAGGAGGATCTGCCACTCCTCATCTGCACCACACTCTCATCTGCCCAGTCCCTGACAGTTCCCAGGATTCTGTAGGTGGAAAATTATGCATTAAATGCATGGTGTTTACCCAGTCAATGAGTCACATGACCCCATTTTGGTCATTGTGTAGCCTTATTGGAGTTCACCGATTGGGTCTGCGTTGCTCCCGGGAGGGAGGAAGGAAGTCAAATGACATCGAGGTTGATTCAAAGAAAGAGTTTATTCTGCTCTCCGGATAGCAGAAGGCACTTGCATGGTCAGTCCACAGCAAGTCCAAAGAAATGAGAAATTTCATGCAGTATATATATCCTCCAGGCACCCTCTCCCTCCTTTCCCAGGAATCCAACCACGTCAGCCTATACACGCAGGTTGACATCACATATGTTCCTGCTCCGGTATTCTTAACCATAAAAGGGTATTCCTTCCTGTACTTCTGACCATAAAAGGATCTTCCTGTTCCTACTCTTATCTTGGAGCAAGAGGTCACCATCTCCGAGAACACACTCTGGCGCTGTTCCCAGACTAGGTCTGTGCATCTTTGTGGTCAGGACGTAAGATAAGGCACAGACGTGTCTTCGCTGTTCTACTGGTACAGTCAAGGCCATCCTTGCCGTCACAAACTGATAAAGGAGAGGGCTCTGAGCACTTGTTTATACAGCTGGGTTTTGGCTCAAGAGCTCAAGTTTATGCATTTTAGAAATGCTAAGAAGAAAAGGGGGGGTTTTGAGTCAGTTTTAAACTGACTGAACAGAAACCCATTCCTTCATTCCCTCCTCTTCTTTTGGACAGCCTTACGGCTCGTCCCAAGGCACTGGCCGGTATTCTCGTGTCAGTGCTATAATCTGGGGCCAAATCATACGTGACATCATTTTACGCATCATATTTTGCAAGCATTGCATATTTTGCAAGCATTGCATTAAGCAGGGTATACAGGAGCAGAAAAGAAGCAAGATTAGCAAGGGGCCTATTAACATCATTAAAAGTCCTCTAAGCCACCCAAGGTTCGGAAGCCACTCAGTCAACCAAGACATGTCCCATCCGTTCCAGGTTGGGACAGGAACATGGGCCACTTTTTCTATTTCTGTTGCCAGGTGTTGAATAGCTTCACCATGGTCAGAGATGTTAAAGCAACAGGCTCCTCCCGTCAATTTTTAACGGGGCACAAAATCCGGCTGAACCCAAAATCGGGGCCCTAACTGAGGACTCATTCCAAGGCACAGGGAGGAGGGGTATTCCTCCCAAAGCATCTGTAGGTCCCAGAGTGCAGACTGTGCAATTGGTTTGGTTTGCAGAATAGGCTACCATTTCTGCCATTTGCAGCCACTTTACTATCTCTCCACTTTACTATCTGGTGGGGAGGCAGTTACATTTGAGAAATTCCATGAAAATGTCAACCAACAAACACATTTTTCATTTTCATATTCAGTTAAGATGTTCTACATCACTTCCAGTATAATTGTTGATCACCAACACCACAAAGACAAAACTCTGCTGCACCAAATTCAGATACCTAGGGGTACAAATAACCAGAAACCTCAACAAACTATACCTCCACAATTACAACCCCCTGTGGCAACAAATTAACATAGACCTGAGGAAGTGGAACACAAACTTCACCCTCTTGAACAAAATAGCCATGATAAAAATGATTACCCTCCCCAAATTAACCTAAAACTACATTCATTTACTTTCTCACACAAAAAGCCGAGAATAAGCCCCAAATACCTGCACGCCCCCCAGAAGGAGGATGAGGAATTCCCAACATAGAACTAATCCCATGCAACCTAGAAGATGAGTTAAATCAATGGGTATAATTGGAAATGCACACAATTGAAAAAACCCCCACCACAGCATGCCTATTCCTCCAAAACAAACTAAGGAAAATTTCCACAATGCTAAACAGGTTCACACAGGAAGGGAAAAGTAGTCAAACTGTCCCCAACCCCAGTTAACCCCCTGACTCATCACCCACTATTCCATCATGCAGCCCAATGCTTCCAAATAAAAACTTGGCAAACCAAAGGCCTATCCCGCCTAACATTCTACAAAAATAACAAACCCATATGGACACAAGAAATACAAGACAAACTAGGGGACACTCAAATACCTTGGCTAACATACCACACCTTCTTAAACAATCCAGCAGTAAAATCAGTAGCCACTAGGCCTGTGATGGCCTGGGAATCTGATTCAGAGGCTGAACCAGAGGAATCCCAGCCTGCACAGGAGTCCCCGCCTACAGGGCCGGCTGAGCCGGGGCAGGGCCTTGAATCTGAAGCACCTGCACCTGTGCCGGATCCTCAGGAGCAGACACTAGATGAATCCACTCTGGCTCCGGAGGTGATTGAGGACCCATTGCCTACAGGTGCGCCTCTCCCAGCCCTGTCAGGGGAAGGTGAGCCTCCCCCTGGGTCCAGTAACCCTCCAGCCTCTCCTGAGCTGCAGAGGCTCAGGGCAGAGGGAACTGGGTTCTCTCAGGAGGAGTGCTCGCCTTAAGGCCAGGAGAGGCGGGTCACCTGAGGGCCGGGACCGCCCCTGGCCTCAGAGAAGATAAAGGCCAGTCAGCCCGGTCCCAGGTTGCGGGAGCAACGTCGTTGGAAACCTGTTTCTGCCAGCACCCAGACCTGTTCTTCCGGAGTTCCTGACCACGCCCGGCTTCCTGCTTTGGACCCCGCTTTGCCCTTGGTGGACAGTCTCCAGACCCTCGACCCAGGACCGGACTCTGACCACGCCTCTCGGTAACCCCGCCCTCGGGTCCAGCACAGTTTGCTCCCGCCACACCCGCACTCCCCCTTCATTGGGGTGTGTTCGGGAAGAGCCAGAAGCCATGTCTGACCAGGCAGCTGCGTTGGTGGCATTGGCCCAGGAGAACCAGGCCTTGACTCACATCGTTTAGCAGCTCAGCAATGTGGTTATGGCGCTTTAGCAGCGGTTGGACGCCTTACCGGCTCCTGGGGCCGACGCCCCAGCTTCTGGCAAGTACCCAGTGGCCCTGCCAGAGAAATTTGATGGGTCCCCAGCCAGCTTTCCCATGTTCCTCACCCAGGCCAAGCTGTATATTCAGGGGCGAGCCCAGAATTTTCCTGACGATCGCACCAAAGTGCACTTCTTGATCAGCTTGCTGAAGGACCAGGCGGCCGAGTGGGCTTTGCCATTGCTCCGGCAAGACTCTCCTTTGCTGACAGACTATGTGGGGTTTTGTAACCACTTGGAGACTGCGTTTGGCAACCCAATGAAGGGGAGCCAAGCCAATCGGGCGATTTGTCGGTTGAGACAGGACAAGTCCACAGCCGCCGCCTACGCCACAGAATTTCGGCTGTTGGCGCAGGACTTGTCTTGGAATGACTCAGCACTTCGGGACCAGTATCTTGAGGGACTATCGGATGAGATACTGGACCAGCTGGCCACGATGGATCGTCCCACGACGCTGGACGCCCTCATTCAGCGGAGCCTGCAGATAGACGATCGGTTGGAGGACCGTCGCCAGGCCCGGGACCACCAGCACTCCCGGCTTCTGGCTCAAGTCCTTACCAGCAGGTCCACAGCCACAGCCGAGTTGCCGGACGAGCCAACGCAGCTCGGGGCAGCGCGACCTCGCCTCTCCCCCTCGGAGAAGACAGGAGGGGAACCTGTGTCTTTACTGCGGTGGGAGTGGACATCACGCCCGATCCTGTCCCGAGAATATGGGGGCCGCAGGAAAACCGCCAACCCCCGTAGTCGAAGGCCCTGGGTACCCGGGGTCCCAAACCATGCAAGAGGGGCCCTCACCGGTGGAATTACAACACCTCATGGTCCCGGTGCGCCTATACCCCCCTGGTGGGCCCTGGATCCTCACCCATGCTCTGGTGGATTCAGGGGCAACCCGCTCGTATATGGACTCTGCCTTTGCCGCCCATCATCAGGTGCCACTCCAGGATAAGTCGGAACCGGTACAGGTGGAGGCCATCGACAGGCGGCTCCTGCGCTCGGGCGCCGTTACTCAGGAGACACAGCCCTTGGTTCTGTGTCACCAGCAGTACCGGGAGGTGCGAACTCTGGACATTGCTACCATGCCCCGGTTTCCCCTGGTGCTCGGGATGGACTGGTTGGAATCTCACAATGTTCAGATTGATTGGGTCAATCGGACTGTGCACTTCCCAGACCCATGTCCCCATGCTCGGTCTGAGATGCTAGCAGCCGCGCCCACTGAGGAGGCTGCATCAACGCTCCCCGCTGAGTACCGGGACTACCAAGACGTGTTCGAGAAACGGGGGGGCAGATCAGCTGCCGCCGCATCGGTCTTTTGACTGCGGCATAGACCTCCAGCCTGGAGCGCCCCTGCCAGTGAGTCGCTTATACTCTCTTACAGAGCCAGAGCGCGAAGCTTTGCAGGACTTCCTGCGCAAGAACCTGGAGCGTGATTTCATTCGGCCTTTTACCTCGCCCACCGCTGCGCCAGTGCTCTTCGTTAAGAAGAAATGTGGGGAGCTTTGCCTTTGCCATGATTACCGGGTCCTGAACAAAATCTGGAAGAATGGCAGATGAAGGTGATGGACTATATGGAACTGGCGGAAATGACTGGCAGAATCCGAGACCAGGGAGAAGAGTCGGTGGAAGAAGATTGGAAGAAATTTAAAGACTATTTACAGAAATATTGTAAAATTAATGAATGTTAGAATGATGCTGGATAGAAATTAAGTGGTTTTCAGCTGTAATACTATAAGGGGATATGAAAAATGGATCATTAATAGGTAAAAATTTAACGTTACAATGTTTTAAGATTAAAGACTAGGATAAACAAAGAGGGTAAGGATTTGCTGAACCAACAAACTGAACTGGAATACAAAAAAGGGAGGCATGAGGAGGTCCGGGAAACAAGCTAATGAAAAATAAGTAATGGAAAGATTGAGTTGTTTTTAACTATTTTTATATTGTATTTTTTCTTTTTTTCTTTTTCATTTTGTAATATTGTGAAAACCTTAATAAATATCTTTTTTTAAAAAAACAAAAACAAAATCACCATCCCAGACCAGTACCCCTTGCCACTTATTTCGGAGTTGCTGGAGCGGGTGCAAGGGGCGCAGGTGTTCACCAAGCTAGACCTCCGGGGGGCCTACAATTTAATTCGGATCCGAGCCGGGGATGAGTGGAAGACAGCATTCGGGACCCGGTATGGGCAGTTTGAATACCTGGTTATGCCCTTCGGATTGTGCAACGCACCCGCTGTGTTCCAACGGTACATCAACCACGTGTTCCAGGACTTGCTGGACAAGTACGTGGTGGTGTACTTGGATGACATTCTGGTTTTCTCCCGTGACCCAGCTCGCCACGAGGGTCATGTCCGGACCGTGCTGCAGCGCTTGCGGGAGCACCGCTTGTATGCGAAGCTCAGCAAGTGCGAGTTTCATCAGCGGTCAGTGGACTTCCTTGGTCACCGACTCTCTCCAGATGGGGTGCAGATGGATCCTGGGAAGGCGGCAGCGGTTCGGGAATGGGCGGTACCTCGGAACCGCAAGGACCTACAGCAATTCCTGGGGTTCGCCAGCTATTACCGGACCTTCATTGCAGATTACGCTCATCGCACCACCCCGTTGACCCGGCTACTGCACCCCAAGACACCGTTTTCCTGGGACAAGGAGGCAGAGGAGGCGTTTCAGGGGTTGAAACCTGTTTCCAGAGAGCGCTGATCTTGCAACATCCTGATCCCTCTCGACCTTTTGTGGTAGAGACTGACGCCTCCAGCACAGCTCTCGGTGCCGTCTTGTCCCAGCAGCACGGACCTGATGCGCCACTGTTACCCTGCGCCTCCTATTCCCGCCAGCTCCTTCCGGCGGAGCGTAACTATACCGTGTGGGAGCAGGAACTACTGGCCATCAAGGTGGCCTTTCAGGTCTGGCGCCGCCATCTTTTTTTTTTTTGCAATAATTTTTATTAAGTTTCCATTTGCCAGATTAAACATAACATACCAATTAGTCCAAATTATATCAGTACACCTCATAAAGTCCAAATGTATCCCAGATTAAAACTTTTTTGTGGGGGGTACCCATGCTTCTCGATCGTCAGGAATCCAAACATCCAAATTCGTGCTGCTTTCCTATTTGCAATGATGTTTCCAGTCCCATCTTCTCATCTTTGTCATTACTCGTTTTCCTTTTCAGTCACCTCCGAGTTTCCTCACAAGTGGATTGAAAGGAACAGTCTTATTTTGTCTCTGTGTGGGCTGTGTAATGCTCTCTCGTATATCTCTCACAAAAATCCAACAATCTAAGTTTTCGCTCGAGCAGACGCGCCATCTTGTCCTTCCGATGAAATACGATCTAAATGTCCGCTCATTTACTTTCTAGACCCGCTGCCTCATAATTAGTCTTCCAGGAGGATAACAGCCCTTGATTTACGATTCCAGCCTGATATCCAAGCGGCTCTTCCTCCCTAGACCATCCATCTTGCAGCCGAGGTCTGCCTGCGCATCGAAACATTTCTTGCTGTGTCACCGAGAGAGGCTCTCTTCTTTCCAAATCTTTCACAAACATATTATTTTCCCCACACAGTTCATTTTCTCTCCCACTTGCAGTTGGTCGTCGAGACGGTTTTTAAGGGGGAGGGTTATTAGGTACTCATTTAAAAATAAAATTAAAAAGTCTGCCCCCCCTTCATACCATTCCACATACCAACATGTCGGCAGTTCTGTCATGTTATCTCTGTTCCTTCCATCCTTCCGTCCCGATCTTCTGCTCTCAGTGGTGACATTATTAGCAGATAAGAGCATTCCTGACTTCTCTTGAAGCATGTGCGTTTATTTATCCAATTCTTTTCTTCTTTTTAAACATCGCAGCCAGGCTCGCTCCTGAAAGTAGCTGGCAGGGAGCTCTGAACTTGCACAAGGGCTTTCCGCCTAGTGCCTCTCACCCCCTCCTTCATCCGAACTCGGGGGTGATTTATGGCAACAGCAGGAGAGGCAGCGTCTTTTCAATTCCCTGAAAAGACGAGGGAGACTGATTTACTCCCCATAATCAGCCTCTAATTACCTCGTGTAAGCTGGACAAGATGTTATTAGTAGCCATCTTTCAAGGCGCCCCTAGCGAGCCCCCCCTAGCGCCACCATCTTGAGGGGGCACGACACCTGGTGGACACCATCGGAACCTGGAGTACCTTCAGACCACCCGCAAGCTGAACCAAAGGCAGATCCGGTGGGCGCTGTTCTTCTCCCGGTTCCAGTTCCGGATCCGCTACATCCCTAGCTCCCAAAACCAGAAGGCGGATGCCCTGTCCTGGAAACCCGAAGACATCGCAGACACGGTACAGCAAGCAGTACCAACCACGATCCTACTGTTGGTTTACAAGCCCCCTTTAGAGAGGCTGGCCCCTCTCACTGTCCTCGGAGCTTGTTAACCGGTAACCTCCTCTGGCTGACATCCCGGACAGACCAGGGAGATTTTGATAGGCGACATTTTCCCAGCGTGGGTAAATGCACACACCCCTCCTGCTTCCCTAGCAGGGAAAGGAGACAGTCAGAAATGCCTATTTACATTCTTTTATTTCTGACTTTACAGCACTACAGAAAAACATGTCCGATCAATTCAGTTCTTCTAGCAAGTCTTGTACATACACAAACGGAAGGTTTCAAATTACACTCTTCACAGAGCTCTGAGAAGCCTGTGAACTTCCGGGAATCTTCTTTCCCACAGCTAGCCGCATCATGTGATGTCAACAAGCTGGCTGTCTACAGCTGTGATGTTCTCATATACTGACACCTACCACCGGCTGCGTTCCTGGCCACTCAGGAGGCTGAGCCACTGCAAGCTCGGGTGCGGGAACAGCAGCGGGTCGACGCTTGGGCTCAAGAACGACTCCGGGAACTGGCCAAAGGGTCATGCCCTCAGTATCCGGGGCTGGTCTTGCACCAGGACCTACTGCTGCACCACGGTCGCCTGTACATCCTGCCAGGGCCACTGCGGGCTGAGGTCCTCTGGATGACCCACGATGCCCCAGCGGCAGGACACTTCGGGCGGTATCGGACGACCCATCTGGTAAGCCGCGAGTTTTGGTGGCCCTGCCTGAAGGCTGACGTGGCTCGCTACGTCGCTGGTTGTGATGTCTGCCGGCGGGCCAAGGGCCCTGCCGGGTGACCCCCCGGCCTAATTCAGCCGTTGGCAGTCCCACCACGTCCTTGGCACACGGTTTCGCTGGACTTTGTGGTGGACTTACCCCCGTCTCGTGGCTGTACCTGCCTCCTGGTTTTCTCCGACCATTTCACTAAGATGGTGCCCTGTGCCCCCTGCCCATCCGTACCCACAGCTAAGGAAACCGCTCAGCTATACCTTCAGCATGTCTTCCGCCTGCATGGCCTACCTGAGCGTGTGGTGTCCGACCAGGGCGTTCAGTTCACATCCCGTTTCTGTCTATCGTCAGCCTACCCCCCACAGACCGATGGACAGACAGAACGGGCAAACGTAGTGCTGGAGCAGTACCTCCGGTGTTACTGCAGCTACCAGTAGGATGACTGGGTCAACCACCTACCGTTGGTGGAGTTCACTTACAACAACGCGGTGAATGCGTCCACCCAGCAGACCCCGTTCCAGGCCAGTTACGGTTACCATCCGCAGTTGTTCCCGGATGTGCTGCCGGCATCCGCAGTCTCTGCGGTGACAGAGTGGCTTCAGGAGCTCCAGTCTCAGCAACAACTATTGATGGAGCGACTGCGCCAGGCCAAGGAGGCATACAAGGCCCAGGCCGACCGCCACCGCCATGTGGGGCCGGAACTCCACATCGGTGACCTGGTATGGCTCTCCACTCGTCACCTCCAACCCTCTCGGCCTTCGCGGAAGCTGGACGCCCGCTTCACCGGCCCGTTTCCCATCGTGGACCAGGTCTCGCCTGTGGCATTCCGTCTCCGGTTGCCCGCAACCCTGAAGGTTCACCCGGTATTCCACAGGTCCCTTCTGAGTCCGGTGGTCCCGCCCGACGAGTTCCACCTGAACCGTCCCCGACCGCAGCCAGTTTTGGTTCAGGGGGAGCCCGAGTACGAGGTGGAATGCATTCTGGACTCCCGATACCGCAGGGGAAAGCTGCAGTATCTCATAGACTGGAAGGGGTATGGACCTGAGGACCGTTCCTGGGAACCAGCAGCCAATGTCCACGCGCCTGCCCGCCTCCATGATTTCCATGCGGCGTACCCCAGCAAGTCGGGTCCAGACCCTTGGTTGAGGGGGGGCTGGGAGGGTGTGATGGCCTGGGAGTCTGATTCAGAGGCTGGACCAGAGGAATCCCAGCCTGCACAGGAGTCCCCGCCTCCAGGGCCGGCTGAGCCGGGGCAGGGCCTTGAATCTGAAGCGCCTGCACCTGTGCCGGATCCTCAGGAGCAGACACCAGATGAATCCACTCTGGCTCCGGAGGTGATTGAGGACCCATTGCCTACAGGTGCACCTCTCCCAGCCCTGTCAGGGGAAGGTGAGCCTCCCCTTGGGTCCAGTAACCCTCCAGCCTCTCCTGAGCTGCAGAGGCTCAGGGCAGAGAGGCGGAGGGAACTGGGTTCTCTCAGGAGGAGTGCTCACCTTAAGGCCAGGAGAGGCGGGTCACCTGAGGGCCGGGACCGCCCCTGGCCTCAGAGAAGATAAAGGCCAGTCAGCCCGGTCCCAGGTTGCGGGAGCAACGTCGTTGGAAACCTGTTTCTGCCAGCACCCAGACCTGTTCTTCCGGAGTTCCTGACCACGCCCGGCTTCCTGCTTTGGACCCCGCTTCGCCCTTGGTGGACAGTCTCCAGACCCTCGACCCAGGACCGGACTCTGACCACGCCTCTCGGTAACCTCCCCCCGGGTCCAGCACAGTCTAGCCCACATTTCACTAGCTTTTTTTGCAATAATATCATGGGGGACCTTTTCAAAGGCCTTACTGAAGTCAAGGTAAGCTGGTACAAGGGAAAGCAGGATTGTAATTACCGTAAAAATTACTGATCACTTTGGATCAGCAGTCTCAACCTAACCTGCTACATGGGGAGAGCCACGTGTTCCTTTGGAAGCAGTGGACTCTAATCTGGTGAGTCGGGTTCGCTTCCCCGCTCCTCCACATGCAGTCTGCTGGGTGACCTTGGGCCAGTCACACTTCCCTCTGAACTCTCTCAGCCCCACCTACCTCACAAGGTGTCTGTTGTGGGGGTGGAAGGGAAAGGAGATTTTTAGCCACTTTGAGACTCCTTAAAGTAGAGAAAAGCAGGATATAAAAGCCAACTCCATGAATAAGAATTCTATGGAAAAGGACCATCCCTGCCATGATGATGAAAACTATGTCTGGATTTTGCTGTATTATACCAACCTGTGGAATATGACAGTTCGCAGTTTCAAAATCTATTTGGCCACAGTGGGTTGACAATCTGGACACACGGAAACCTCTGGAAGATCTTTTGAATCAATGCCTGTGTGAAAGCAGTGGTACCAGTCCTTGCAGTTTCCTTCACAGTAAACCATAGTTAGGTCACCACTGGGCCTCCTGCACCCTTCCTTCAAAAAACATAGTGACCAGCAGCCTTCAAATAAGGAAGGTAAAATATCTGAGCAATAGGTTAGTGTATCCTTCCATCCCTCTGGGCATGATCTAGACACAGTAATGTGACTCTTTCAAGATTTGTCTCTTCTTGGGAGGAACAGCATCAATTTCCACTTGAAAATATTTGTCTTGTCCTTCAAGATAGGTTTTCCCACAGTACTGTATTATTTCTTTTGCAATCCAGGGTCTTATGGCAGCCATATTCTTTTGTATGAACTGTAATTGGGCAGCAGAAGCAATCAGATGGGCAATGGTACATGTGAAAGGACCATAGTCACTGGAATTACCTTGCCTGGGTATATCAGTTGGTGCAAAACATGACCAGTCTGCAAAACTATAGGGATATTTTGAATCCATCTCATATAGACATGTTAAGAAGGATGTTATTGCATCAATCACAGAGTGGTTCAATCCATGTTTGGAATCTAGGTAGAGCATGGTCTTCCTTTTAAAAATGATTATTATCAGTATCCAGTGGACTTCTCTGTCATTTACTGGAATAATCAAAACATCTTTCTTTAGCACTCCAAATCTCAAACAGTTCTTAAGGGCTTGCACTGGCAGTCTTTGACATATCTGCATGAAGTGGCAACTAAGTGGGAAAATTGTTCCATCGTGACCTAGCTCTTTGGCCATGATCACCCTGGAGGCAAGAAATGTATCTATTATGCGGTCATTTATCCAGTTTGATCCTTTCAGTGTGTTTATGTCATAGTCATACACACAGATGTTGGCAACTGAACCCACAAGTCCCATGGTTTGTAGACTGAGTATGGGGAAGGTACAGTTGTGCCATGGGGGAACTGATGTACAAATCAGTGATTTGTCCAAACACTTCTCACTTTGTGTTGAGAATATGGGGCTGCTATCAAAAGAATCAATATTGGTCACTGTCAAATCCTCTTTCCCACTTTTTGGAGTGGAGGTCATCTGAGGTTGAGTGCTTTCCAGGTGTCTCATAGTCAGTTGGTGATCTTAATGAGTCCAACCCCTCAGCAGCTTGCACTGAATCAGATGCTGGAGCTACTGTTATCTTTTCCTGCAGTCTGGGGAACTTTCTTCCCAATCTACTCTTCTGTCTTTTATTTCGCTTCAGCTGTGTGAGCTGCAACTGGCGAGGCTTCCCTGGTCCTGGTGGCATGCCGATAGATTTTGTGGTAGCTATAATATGGTATTTTTTAAATTTATTTTTTGACAATAATATTTATTAATTTTCAATAGACATAACAAAAAAGAAAATATGCAACAACACAATAGAGAAGTGAAAAAGACGAAAAAAGAATAACAAACTTAAAATACCTAGACAGAAAAAAGAAACTCAATTAATTAATTAAAATCCATTTTCATAAACATTTTAGTTGACTTCCTCTAATCTCCTCCATCTGAATTTCCTCTTAATATGAATGTAGCAGTTTCCAATATCATTATTTCATAAAACAATGTTACAGTCGTATTCCAATTTCTTTAACTTTCTTATAGTACATTTTCTTATTTATATATTTAAGTCTAATTTAATCCTAGGCCTGATTGGTTCTTTCAAGTGGTGACATTTCTTGGTAGTCCTCTTCTTTCTGGTTGCGGATTCTCCCAGTGAGATCAGTCATCTCCATAAATTCCATCATCTTCATCTGCCATTCTTCTACCGTTGGTAATTCTTGTGTTTTCCATTTTCTGGCTAGTAAAATCCTAGCAGCTGTTGTGGCATACAAAAATACTTTCACGTCTTTTTTGGGCTGTTCAGTACCTACTATCCCAAGGATGCAGCTATAATATGGTAACAAGTCCTGGATGATGGGCGCGCACACAATGTCCTGTATGGACTGTGCATGCATGGCAGACTGTATGGATGCCACCTGTGCGGCAGCCCGTACAGCCGCCGTGAGAGCAGCTGCCCGTACAGCCCATACGGTCGCTGCGAGAGGGGCTGCTTGTACAGTTGCCGCAAGAGCAGCAGCCAGTACAGCGACCGTACTGTCACCCTCCACCCAGATGGGCCGGAGCTGATCAAAATCTCACATTTTTGGTTATGGGCCCAGAAATCAGAATCGGAATGCCGGCAGAGAGACGGATCGGTGTTATCTGCTCTGCGTGTCAAGAAGATTGATGAGAGGTATGTGCTCTTGCCCCGGGAAGCCTGCCAGCTCCTAATTAATGGCTTTAAGGCTGGACTTTGAAATTTTTAAGCCGTTTGCCGTGGCAGAGGCTCAGAGGCTCGGCAGAGGCTTGAAAAACGAAAGTGCTTTTGAAAGTGCTTTTGGAATGAAGCTGCTGTAAACACAGACACAGCTTAATTAAAGCAGCAGAGATGGCTAATGCAAGGCTAGCAGACGCTTTTGGGATTCCTAAGCTCAATAAAAGAATTACGCGGAATGGGTGTTATACACAGAGGCTCTTCTGAGAAAAGAGGGTCTGTTTAATGTTATTACAGACACCCCCCCCCCAGCTCCGATGACAGATGAATGGGCAGCTAAGGATTCCAAAGCAAGGGGAACTCTTACATTGCTGGTATCCCCAGAAGAGCCATGCCTATTGCGTGATAAGGCCTCAGCCAGAGAGATTTGGGACACTTTGAGAGTTTCTCATTTAAGAACAGAGGCTGGTGCTTCTTTATTCTACTATGCCAAGCTGCATGATATGGCACTTGCTGAAGGTGCAGATGTGCGTGCTCATCTGATGGAGATGCAGAATCTGAGACATGAGCTGCAACAGAGAGGACTCACCTTTCCAGAGGCTGTGTATTCCTTCATGATACTACATTCTTTGGGTTCAAGTTGGGAGTCCGTTGCCACTCAGATTGCTGTTCTGCCAACTGCTCAGCTCACGGTAGCCCATGTTACTGCTGTTGTTCTGAATGAAGCGGACAGGCGAGGTGCTAGCTGCCTCGGTAAGGGGGAGTCTTCACAGACGTCTTCCCAGAATGCAGTGGAACCACCAGATGGCGCCAAAGCTTTGAAGGCAGTGAAATGCTACTCGTGTGGACGTCTAGGCCATATGAAGAGGGAATGCAGATATCCCAGGGCCAAGACAGAGCAGCGCAGCGAAAGCTCAACGTGTGGAAAAGGCAAAGGCAAAGGCATAGGTCCGGTGTCCAGGACAACGCAGCACAAGGCAATGGTCTCACGCTTCACTCCAAAGGTTGCAAAGGTCCAGATGACCTCTAGATCGTTCTTCGTAATTGATTCAGGAGCCACGAGACACATTTGCAACGACAAGGGACTGTTCGTGTTTTTTACACCGCAGGAAGGTGCGATTCACCAGGCGGATGACCACACGATCTCCAGTCAAGGCTACAGAACTGTTGTTCTTCACAGTTTGGACTTGTCGATACACAATGTTCTCTACGTTCCAGATGCTGCACACAATCTACTCAGCGTTGCGCAGCTGAATGAACAGAACATTGACGTTTCCTTCAAGAACAAGAAGTGCACCATCACAAAGAAAAACTATTATGTATTGCATGCTGAATATGTTGATCGTTTGTATTGTATTTTGATGATGTTGTGCAGGATGAAACTTGTTGCATTGCAGGTTCTAACAAGGTTTTGCATGCCAGATGTATTCATGATTTTCACAGGAAATTTGGTCATTTACATTTTGAGGCAGTATCAAAAATGCCTGCCTTGGTTGAAGGTATGGCTATTAATAGTCATACCTTGGTTGAAGGTATGACTATTAAACCCTGCAGGTACCAACATGAAGTGTAAGGCATGCGCAGCAAACAAGGTGAAAATGGCTGCAAAAGGTAAGGTGTCTAGTAGGCAAGCTACAGAACCATACCAGGTTGTTCATGCTGATTTAGTTGGTCCTGTCGGGAATCAAGCCTTTATCAGGAGAAACTGGCCACTCTCCAGGCACCCGGCTTGATCTCCTGTTGACCTCCCTGTCTGCATTCCCCAGCAGGATACAGGCTAGGTCGTGATAGGCGATCCTTCTCAGCGTGAGAACACCCCCCCCCTCTTTCCACTGTAATCAGTAAAATCATCATCATCATCTGAATTGTCTTCAGTGGGAAATGTATGAACAATTTCTCTCTCCTGTTCAGGAGCACTCTCTAGAAATTTTGTGAGAATCACCTGACCAGATTCAGACAAAATTACTCTGTAGAGACCCTTTTCATAACCCACAAAAATGCCTCTAGCATTCTTTGCTCCACCTGGAGCATCAGTCTTCACATGAGACCCAAAAACCTTAAAATGGGCAACAGAAGGTTTTCTGTGGAATAGCTTTTCAAAAGGAGAACTTCCTAAACCTTTTGAAACCTTTCTCAACCAAGAGTAACAATAACACAATAACGATTCCGCCCAATACTCATGTGACAAATGTGAACTCAGCAATTGTGCCTTCATGCCATTTTGCAATTCTTTGTTCACTTGCACACAGACACTTTTGTTCCATGCACCTGCTGAAACAGCAGTCTTGTGCCTTATCCCTTTCTTATCCAGGAAATCTTGAAAATCCTGCAAAAGAAAAACTGGCTTTTCATCTGTGAAAAGACAATCAATGTTAGCATCATGAACATTTTTAACTTTGTCACAAAACTCTTTAAACCTTTCTAAGGCTTCTTGTGGTTTGTGCGTTATGTATATCCACACATAATGAGAGAAATAATCCACACACACAAGATAATATCTTGCATTGCCGCTAGATGGTGCTAGAGGACCAATCACATCAGCATACACTCGCTGAAAAGCTTTGGTTACTTGTGTCATCTCCTGGACGTTTTTCTTCATACCTGCAAGAGAAATCATGTTAGACTCAGATGCATTACAATTTATGCAATCACTTTGATCAAAAGTCAACAAATACAGTCCATCTTTCTCTCTGGCAGAAAAATACAGCTCTCCATCTTTGAAGATTTTGCAGCTTTCTCTATCATAGGACAAAATCAGTCCTTTCTTTGTGATCTGCGAAACACTCAGCAGATTGAACTTTAAATCAGGAACCAAATACACATTGTTAATAGTTAAGTTCAGACTCTCAAGATACACAGTTCCAAACCCGGTCGCTTCAAGCTCCTGGCCATTGGCCTGTTTCACAGTGAAGCTTTGCTTCTCAAACGTTGAAAACAGTCCTCAGCGCGACGTCATGTGTTGTGTGCATCCCGTGTCAAGAACAAAAGCGTTCTCCGTTGAAAATTCGGCTTTTGTTGACAGCAATGCTTTTGCAGGTTTCACCTGGGACTTGGTACGACTTTTGCCTGATGCCTCAGGCTTTGCAGAGCTCCCCTTAGCTCCTTTCTGTTGACGTGGCTTCTTACAATTCTGCTGAAGATGCCCAGTCTGTCCACAATTGAAACAACGGACAACGTTCAAAGCAACAGCCTGTTCTTCACTAGCAATAGCAGCGGGGGTGCTTGAACTCCGAGCTTCTCTCCCCCTGTCTTTGACATCTATTGCAGCAAGTCTGTCTCTCTCATTGAGAATCACTGAACAAATTCTCTCCGTCGTAAGATCTTGGGCAGGTAGAGAACCAAGCTGACTTGCAACCGTTTTATAAGTCCGATTAAGGCTGTTAATAATCATGAAGCAGAATATCTCTTCCTGAAGAGGGAAATTGTGTTGCACCATCTGCTGGCGTAAGAATTTCATCTCTGTCAGATGCGCTTGTACATCTCCATCAGGCGCTAGCCTTAGATTGGTCAGTTTTTCAAAATGCAGCAGCACTGAAGAACCAGCATCTCTTTGATGTATTCTACGCAGCGTTTGCCAAATCTCACGCGCGTATTCCAAATTCTGAATATGCACGAGTTGATCATCTGAGATACACAGAATTATGGCCGTCCTGGCTCTCACATTCTGTGAATTCCAACCTGGCGTTGGTGCAGCAGGGATGGGGTTATCAATCACCCCAAAAATCCTCTGATTCTGAAGCAGGGCTTTCATCTTTACAGACCATGAGGAATAATTGTCATTAGTCAGTGGAGGTGGGTAAGGTAAGCTTCCCCCTTTCCTGGCATCCATTTTGAATCCAAGCCTCAGTTCTCACTCTCAAGCCTGTAAAATTCCAAGAGTCTATCGGCTGTTCACTGCGTTGCACTTGGTAGCTAAACGTAGGCTGTTTTGAAAGTCCCTCCAAGAGCAGTGAGATAGCAGACAAAACAAACGCTGTTTTCCCAGTGTTTTTCCAGCCTCTCACTGTGCCAGCCTCACTTCCGTGTTGGCTAGTAACTTTCCACTTTACTGACGTTTCGTTGCTTAGCAACTGGACATTCCAGGCTTGAGCATCAACCCTTATCAGTCCCAGGAATGCGAAATATGCAGGCTGTTTCTCCGTGCTGTTTTCATCCAAAAGCAGACACTCAGTGAACCCAAGAATGCTTCAATTCGCGTTCACTCTCACAGCCATAAAATCACCATATCTCGAGGGAATCCGTTGCTCAGCAAAAACACCTCCTCCGGTGCTCAGCCGTCCTTGTAGCTTCCATCCGCCCACTACCACATTCTTTCTTTATCTCCTTGCAGAGGATGAAATACAATCCATCAACCTCTCTTGCTGCTTGCATGGATCGAAACCATCGGCTCCGTGCTACCAGATGTCGGGAATCAAGCCTTTATCAGGAGAAACTGACCACTCTCCAGGCACCAGGCTTGATCTCCTGTTGACCTCCCTGTCTGCATTCCCCAGCAGGATACAGGCTAGGTCGCGATAGGCGATCCTTCTCAGCGTGAGAAGAACACCCCCCCTCTTTCCTGCCCCCCCAGGCAGGGGAAAGAGATAGACAGAAACGTATTTACATTCCTTTATTTCTGTCTTTGCAGCGTTACAAAAATCATGACTGCTCTCTTCAAGCTCCAGCAGTCAAGAGAGATACACTTCCTGTATTTCCTGTACAAGAGCAAAAGGAAGAGCTCATATTACACTCTGAGCTAATTCCGGTGCATTGCCCTGTGAATTGACTGCCCCTCTGTTTCCCACGGAACAGTCCTAACATTCCATCATGTGCTGTTTTCAAGCTAGCAGCTCGCGGCTGCATTGCTTCTATATCGTAACAGGTCCACTATCACCCTCTTTGGGTGAAAACAGGTACTTCATGGTCCTCATTGATGCATTTTCCAGGTATATTTATGTGTACAATCTCAAGCAGAATCAGAGGCATTTCAAAGGTTCAAGGAATTCTGTGCTTGGTTGGAAAATGTGCATGGTAAGAGAATAAAAACTCTTTTCACTGATCGCGGGGGGGGGGGATTCACTTCTCAGCAGTTTGAAACTTTTCTGACTGAGAAAGGAATTCAGCACGATTTGTCAAGTCCTTGCTCGCCATGGCAGAACGGACTTTGTGAGAGAGCAAATCAAACATTGCTTCAAGGGTTGAAAACCTTGCTGCATGATGCCAATCTTCCAGAGAGCTATTGGGCTGAATCTCTCTCCTGTTTTGTTTACAGTTACAATCGCAGATTATCGTCATCGATTGGTTGTACCCCCTATGAAAAGATGTTTGGCAAGAAGCCATACATCAAACACATGAGAATTTTTGGTTCTGACACGTGGATTCACACACCACAAAGCTCCAAGTTAGGCAAGCGTGGATTGCATGGTATCTTTCTAGGGTATCAGAAAGGTTCTTACAGAATAATGATGACTGACTCTAAGACAATTAGGCTCACAAGAAGTGTTGAGTACAATGCCAAGTGGGGGGAGAATGTGGGAATTTTCCAATGTTATCCTGATGACAGTGATGAGGCTGAGGATAGGCAACAGCCACAGCAACAGCCACAGCAGCAGCAACAGCCACAGCTGCCGCAACCACCCACACCCACTGATCAAGGTCCTGAGTCTGAGTCTGAGACTGAATCAGATGATCCAGAGGATTTCAAGAGTGCGAAAGCCTCTATGCGACCCTCTGAAGGCTCTGATCAAGAATTGGAGGAACCATTGTTCACTATAGGCCACTAGTCTCCTAAGAAGGTAGAGGAGAGTGTTGAAGACTTACAGCTAATTCGCAGGTCACAAAGAGCCACTAAGGGTAAACCTCCAAAGAGATTTGCTGATGAATTTGCTAAAACAGCAGTTGCAGCTGTTAAAAGCTCCAAGAAGGTATTTGAACCTTCAAGTTTCCAAGAAATCCAGGATTTGGATTCAAAGGAGGCTGAGCCATGGTTAAATGCTGTCAGGGAACTGACATCGGAGCCTGAGGCGGAGGGAAGGCTCTCAAATGATGCTGGAGAAGGGCCAAGCAGGGAGAGAGGCAGTTCAGCAGAGGGGGAAGCAAATCAACGTTACAGCAGGGATAAAGGGGGGCAGATGGGGGAATCGGCGAGAGGGCTCCAGGACTCTTCAATGGACACCTGCGGGGAGAGCACGGGTCCTCCGCTACCCACGCCCTCCCTGCGCAGAAGACTTCCATGCAGGGAGAGTAGGAGGAGACTGGGCGTCAAACAACTTTTATGTTGGAAGAGGTTTAAGAAACGCCCACTGACGGATTCTGCTAGCGACTGAGGCAGCCACGAATTGAAGGGCTGTCCAGACAGAAAGGTTTAACAAGGCAACATAGCCAGGAGAGGCGGCAACTTACGCACGAGCAGCCCCATACCCATTATAGCAATCCGTCAGTCCCTGACGTTGCTTGTGCACAGCGGCAGGCAGCATCATGAGCAAAACCGGAGAAGCTGGCGCCACGGAAGGAGCAGCAGGAGTGCAAAATCTGGTGGAGAGGAACCGAGATTTGGAGCAGCATGTGGCTCTTCTGACAGCGTGGCTGGACGAAAGGCGGGCTCAAGATGCACAGGTCAGACCCACCCCCGTAGCAAGGAAGGTACCGGGACTGGTACACAAATTTGGAGGGAAGCCCCAGGACTATAGTGCGTTCCGAAGGGAAATAGAGTACGCTTTGGAACTGCAGCAGAATGATTTTGCAGACGACGGGGAGCGGGTTGCTTATATTGTTGGGCATCTGCAGGATGGGGCCAGGGAATGGATCAGGCCCCTAATGGCAATGCAGAATGCCGCCTTGAAGGACCTGAGGAAATTTTTTCAGGCAATGGACGCAATGTACTCCAGTGATGTACAGCAAAGTGTGACTCAGCGGGAACTGATGAACTGTAAACAGGGGCACCAGTCAGTTAGAGACTACTGGTCACGCTTTGCCATGTTAGTTCACCGGCTCGGGTGGGAACTGGACTCTGAACCCATTCAAATGTTGTTCGAGGAGGGGTTGTCCCCAACGGTGAAGGACGAGCTTTCCCGCGCACCCTGCCCGCAGTCGATGGATCAGCTGACCAAGGCTGTGCTTGCGATTGGTGTAAGGCAGGAAGCGCGGGCTCAGGAGAAGCAGGGAGGGAGAGAGCAACGTTACCATGACTACCGCATTCCTGAAATACCAAGGCAGCCTTCCCTGCCGGCGGAGCCAATGGAAATAGATGGGGCGCGCGCGCGGGAGGTTTCAAATTCCAGCGACGGTCGCAAGAAGGAGGGAAAGGATTGGAAAACTAATAAGAAGTGTTTCCTCTGCCAGCGGCCAGGACATTTTGCCAGGGTCTGCCCTCAAAGAAAGGCCTGGCAAGGAATGGTGGGAGCTGCAGGGGGTGAGGAGGAGGTGGAAAAGGGAAAGGAGCAGGGAAACGACAACGCTTGGCTGCCACTCAGCGGGCACAGCAGCCAGGCCAGCAACCAATAGAAGTGCCCCAACCAGACCCCCCCAGGGCGGCTATAGCCATAGAAGTGGTGCTAGAACTCCCAAATGGGCACCCAGTCAAGGTGAAAGGGCTGTTGGATTCAGGCAGTTCCTGCAATTTCTTCAGCAAGGACTTTGCACTAGAGCACCAGCTCCACCTGCTGCCCTTAGATTTCCCCTTGCAAGTAACCACCATTGATGGCAGAGAGCTTCCGGGAGGGGAAGTGACACACCACACCCCACCAATGAGAATGAGGGTTTCCAGGCACTCGGAGACCATCGCCTTTCACGTAGCCTCACTGGCAGGGCCCCCAATAATATTAGGGATGAGCTGGCTAGCACAACATGATCCGGTGGTGGCGTGGCATCAGAGGACGGTCACCTTTGGGTCCGCTTACTGTTTGGAACACTGTCTAGGGGGGGAAACCCCAAGAATGACCGTGGCCAGGGTGGCTGGGATAGCTGTGGAGCGGAAAGGGGAGGTGCCACCACAATATGCTGACCTGCAGGAGGTCTTCAGCGAGAAGGAGGCGGATAGACTACCCCCCCATAGGCCCTTTGACTGCCAAATCAACTTGCTCCCGGGGGCGCAGCTGCCGGTGGGTAAACTGTATGCCATGTCGGACAGGGAGATGAAGGAGTTGCGGGAATTTATTGACAAGAACCTGAAAAGAGGCTTCATAAGAGAATCGAAAGCGGTGGGGGGCAGTCCGGTGTTCTTTGTGGACAAAAAGGACACAAATAAACCCAGGCTCGTTGTGGACTATAGGGCTGTCAATTTGGTGTCGGAACCCGTGACCTTCCCGATGCCCAGGATTGACGACATTTTAACACGGGTGAGGCAAGGGGAAATTTTTACCAAGCTGGACCTCAGGGGAGCATACAATTTGATTAGGATGAGGGAGGGGGACGAATGGAAGACCACAGTGTTCACACCCCTAGGGGCCTTTGAGTACCTAGTTATGCCTATTGGATTACAGTCGGGCTCCGCCTGTTTCCAAGCTTTCATGCACCACGTGCTGGGGTCCCTGCTGTACAAGAACTGCGTAGCCTTCTTGGACGACGTCTTAATCTATTCGGACAATGAGGAGCAACATGTCAGGGACGTCAGGGAAGTGCTAAAATGACTGCAGAAGCACCAGTTGTGGGTCAAGCTGGAAAAATGTCAGTTTCACGCCAGAGAAGTCGAGTTTCTGGGGTACAGGTTGTCAGACAAAGGCCTGGCGATGGACCCAAGCAAGGTGCAGGCAGTGCTGGAGTGGAAGGCTCCCAAAACCCGGAAGGACGTGCAGAGGTTCCTAGGGTTCAGCAACTTCTACAGGAAGTTCATCAAGAACTTCGCCCACTTGACAGCGCCCATCACAGATTGTCTCAGTAGCAAAAGGAAGTTCATCTGGACAGAGGGGGCCCAGCAGTCCTTTGAAAGACTGAAGAAGGCGTTCGCATCGGAAGAGCAGCTCCTGCACGTGGATCTGGAGAAACCCATGAGGCTAGAGACCGACGCATCCGACAGAGCCATTGGGGCGGTTCTTTTGCAGCCAGGGAGGAGCAAGCAGGAATGGAAGCCGTGTGCCTTTTTCTCGCGAAAGCTGAGCAAATCGGAGCAAAACTATACTGTGTATGACCGTGAACTGCTTGCGATCTATGCGGCGTTTCGTTGATGGCGCCATCTACTAATAGGGGAGCAGCACAAGATCCAGGTTTGTACAGATCACAAGAACTTGGAATACTGGAGGACCGCACGAGTACTCAACCAGAGACAGATTCGATGGGCACAGGAGTTCTCCAAGTTTTCCTTCGAAATCTGATACGTACCAGGAGAGGAAAACGTGAGAGCAGATGCTCTCTCCCGGAAGCCAGAGTACTGGGAAGGAGAGGGGCCGCCGGAGATACGACACGTGATCCCCGAGGACCGGTGGGTGTGTGGGGGAATCTTGGTGGGGAAACGAAAACTGGCCGGACTTAGTAGAAACGACGTGTTCGCACAAACTAAAATCCGGGAACTCCGAGACGGAAGAGAAACCCAAGGAGGGTTTGAGGAGAAGGAAGGGGTGCTGTACTATAAGGGGGCACTGTATGTACTGGGGGAGACTCTACGGGGGAAGGTACCCAAACAACTCCACGACAACCCCACAGCTGGACACTTTGGACAGCACAAAACCATGATGCTCGTCACCAGACAGTTCTGGTGGCCCAGGGTGAGGGAGGATGTACGGGAATATGTACGGGGTTGCGACCGCTGCCAAAGTGCAAGGGGGGAGCGGGCTGCCCCCGCAGGATTACTGGAACCCTTACCCACGCCGGGAAAACCCTGGGAGGTGGTGTCCATTGATTTTATGACCGATTTGCCCAAGTCCCGGGGAAAGACAGCAGTCATGGTAGTGGTCGATCTACTGACAAAAATGTGCCATTTTATAGCCTGCTCACATGCGGTTACGGCAGAGGAAACAGCCAGGTTGTTTGTAGATCACATCTTCAGGTTGCATGAGGCTCCCTCGAGGGTTATCTCCGACCGCGGGAAACAATTTACTTCCCGGTTCTGGAGGAAGCTCATGAGCTTGCTACAGGTCGAAGTGGGCTTCTCGACAGCAAGACACCCGGAAACCAACGGGCAAGCAGAAAGAGCGAACAGTATACTCCAGCAGTACATACGCTGTTACGTCAGCGAGAGGCAGAACGATTGGGTGGAGAAACTAGCGCTGGCTGAATTTGCGTACAATAACGCTGAACATGTGTCCACGGGAATGAGCCCGTTCATGGCCAATTATGGGTGTCACCCCAGGGCCTTCCCGGGGAGTGGGGAGGAAAGTTGGAGCGTACCTGCGGCAGAGCAGTTTGTGGAAGAAATGGAGGCCCTGCACCAGCAACTTAAGATGAACTTGGAGCGGGCCAAGGAAATTTACAAGAGGCAGGCAGACAAGCACCGTAGGGAAGGGGAGACCATACAGGTGGGGGACAGGGTGTGGTTGTCAACCCAAGGGTTACCCTTTAAGGGGGGGTGCAAGAAGTTGCAGCCCAGGCGGCTGGGACCGTTTGAGGTAACACAGCAGGTGAACCCCGTGGCATTCAAGCTCAAGTTGCCTGACAGCATGAAAATACACCCGGTGTTCCATAGGTCCCTACTCTCACCGTACAGGGAGGGGCGGGAATTCCCGGGGCGAGAGGGAGAAGTCACCACACACCCGCAGGTAGAAGAGAGGGAGCACCACCACTTGGCCACGGAAATACTTGATACAAGGCGGCGAGGACGCCAGGTGGAGTACTTGGTAGCTTGGGAGGGAGAACCCGGGTCGGAAAACACGTGGGTTCCCGCGGAGGCCATTGATGACGGGTATCTGGTGGAGGAATTCCACCGCCTGTTCCCGGACAAACCCAAACCACTGGCGAGATTCTGGGAGGAGCAATTTGGAACTACAGACGATGAAGAGGATTTTGTGGGTTTTTCTGCCTCCGAGGAGGAGGGAGGAGAGGTTTCGGAGGAAGAAGAATCAGACTGGGAGGCCCACCCCGCAGGAAGGGATCAGAGCGGGTGGGAAGCAGGCTTCGAATCCTCTGAGGATGGCGACAGCTCCTTCCGGGGATTCCCCGCCTCGTCGGCCGAAGATAGGGACAAAGTTGGATCAACAGGTTGGGCCGGGGGTGGAGGGGGTCCTGGGGGGGGAGGTGGATGTCAGGGAACTGACATCGGAGCCTGAGGCGGAGGGAAGGCTCTCAAATGATGCTGGAGAAGGGCCAAGCAGGGAGAGAGGCAGTTCAGCAGAGGGGGAAGCAAATCAACGTTACACCAGGGATACAGGGGGGCAGATGGGGGAATCGGCGAGAGGGCTCCAGGACTCTTCACTGGACACCAGCGGGGAGAGCACGGGTCCTCTGCTACCCACACCCTCCCTGCGCAGAAGACTTCCACGCAGGGAGAGTAGGAGGAGACTGGGCGTCAAACAACTTTTATGTTGGAAGAGGTTTAAGAAACGCCCACTGACGGATTCTGCTAGCGACTGAGGCAGCCACGAATTGAAGGGCTGTCCAGACAGAAAGGTTTAACAAGGCAACATAGCCAGGAGAGGCGGCAACTTACGCACGAGCAACCCCATACCCATTATAAATGCCATGAAGGCTGAGCTTGATTCCTTAGAGAGGAACAAAACATGGGAGCTAGTTCCAGTAGTTCCAGAAATGAAACTGCTTGGAAACAAATGGGTCTTCAAAGCGAAGACAGATCAAAATGGCAAGATAGTCAGACACAAAGCCAGATTGGTAGCCAGAGGTTTTTCACAGGTACCAGGTGAAGACTATCATGAGACCTACTCACCCACCGTGAGGTAGGAGAGCATTAGGCTTATGCTCAAGCTTGCTGCAGAAGAGAATCTTCATATTTCTCACCACGTTGTGAATACAGCATTTTTGTACGGATCTCTAGGTGAATCACTTTTTATGCTGCCACCTGATGGCGTACAGGTAAAACAGGGATTTGTTTGTTCTCTGAAGAAATCACTTTATGGTCTCAAACAAAGTGCACGGTGTTGGCACACAAAACTCACTGAAGTATTGTTTTATCTAGGTTTTCAGCAAAGGAAAGCTGATGCATGTGTATTTGTCAAAGAGGAGGGGCAAAAGAAGCTGTATTGCTTGTTTTATGTTGATGCTATTTTGTTCTTTTGGAAAGATGTCACAATGTACAATAACGCCCTAGCTCAACTGAAAGAGCACTTTGACATGAAAGATCTTGGTGAGGTAAACAACTACCTATTTCTGGAAATAGAGAGAGATCAAGATGGTAACATTCTAGTACACCAGTCACGGAAAACTGCTGATGTGTTAAGCAAACTAAACCTGATGGATGCTAACCCTGTAGACACACCGATGACAACAGGTTATCAGGTAGATGACACTGGAGGAGCATTTTCTGACACTACACTGTACAGAAGTGTGCTAGGCAAACTAAACTTCAATGCCAGATGTTCAAGACCTGACATTGCTGTTAGCTGTAATTTGCTAAGCAGACAAGTCAACAATCCTACTGTTAAGGATTGGAAAGCTCTGAATCGCATAGAACACTATTTGAAAGGCACGATGCATTACAGACTGAGATTTAACAATCAGAAGTCTCGTGGTCTTGAAATATTTGCAGATGGAAGTTTTGGAAGTGACACTACAGACAGGAAAAGTACGTCTGGAGTTTGCTATATGTACAATCAGGGTCTATTTGATTGGTCATGCAAGAAGCAAACAACAGTTAGCTTAAGTACTTGTGAAGCTGAACTGAATGCACTGTCTTATTCACTTAAGGATTGTGAATGGTTGTTACAATTGTGCAAAGACATGAAAATTCCTGTCAAATGTCCAATCCAGGTTTATCAGGACAACAAAGCATGTTTGGCTTTGCTAAATTCTGAAGGTTGTAAGCAAAGCACGAAGCACTTGCAATTGAAACTGCAACATGCTAGGGAATGTGTTCAGAAGGGACTCGTAATGGTGTCCTATATGCCAGGTAATGAAATTCCTGCTGATGTATTGTCCAAGGGATCAAGGGATCAACACTGTACCTATGTGTAGAAGTTGGGTTTGTACTGATATTGTACGAACATGCTGCCCAGTGATGTTCACAGAAAGGGGGAGAATGTTGGTTTCTATTTCCCTCACTGAGCAGCAAAATGCTTGTCACAAGACAATGTTTACATTCCACAGTCAGAGTTACTGTTGGGTTCCCACGGGAATGGGAGACTGGATGTGACGTACACTGGTTTCCTGTTTTTCAGTGTTCTCTCGGTTCTCTTTGTGTCCAGAGGGAGTTGCTTCTCTGCTCTCACAGAAGCAAGATGTATGTTTATATGCTCTCAGCATAGCTTGTAAATAAACTTCAGCATGTAGCACGATACCTGCTTATCGTTTCGTTGCGGACAAAGAGATTACACTCTGCTTGTATCAGCTCCAGATGGGCCGGAGCTGATCAAAATCTGACAGGCACCATGGTGCCCATGGGCACCACGTTGGAGACCCCCTGTTTCAAAGTTTGCACTGGCAAAATCTGTTGGCAAGAAAACTTGTAGTTAAACCTCCATTTATAATTACCCCACCCCAAGCAACCAACTTTTGTCCCAAAACCATTTGTAGCTGAATTGATGCAAGGCAGATGATTGCTTTTCATGGTTACTCTGGTGGTTTCCATCTAGTTGGTTTGATAATTTACATTCACAGGTAAGATCATCACAATCATCACAATCTCTGCCTTGGATATTCTTGAAGTTTGGCAGCGTCAAAAATTTCCATGTGCAGTTCTTCACAGTGAAAGCTATGGATATGAATGTCATTTTAATACAATGTTCTTGCTAATGTAGAACCATAAACTAAAAACTCAGGTAGAGCTTTTATTTCGGTCATTCCATGGACATTGGTGTGATCTTACAATGTAATTTGGTGGAGTCCGTTTAACAATCATGACGATCCATGAGGATCAAAGTATTTAATATAGTGTTTGTTCCTTGGCTGTGCTCTGTGGTTTTTGTGGTTCATTCTATGGTCATATACATCATATGTGATTTGATAGTGATTTCAGGGTGACCAAACATAAAAAACATTAGCATCCATGGGGATCTGTGCTTCATGAGAATGTTTTTACTGCATGGCAGTGCCCCAAAGTGATCTGGCCATCAACAGCATAGGTGGTTGGGTAATGAATATGGGGTGACCCAGAAAACTGTGGAGCCGTAAATTTTTAAAATATATATATATTCAATTTTATACGGATAGGGAAGTACAGAAAGGGAAAAGGGGGAGGGGATAGAGAGATAGAGAGATTAGAAATTTAAAAGACCTATAAAGATTATCAAATCCTACAAAGTACTGATAATAATAATAATAATAATAATAATAATAATAATAATAATTTATCATTTGTACCCCGCACATCTGGCTGGATTTCCCCAGCCACTCTGGGCAGCTTCCAAAAAAAATGAAATAAAAATACATTAAAAAGTCACACATTAAAAACGTCCCTAAACAGGGCTGCCTTCAGATGTCTTCTAAATGTCAGGTAGTTGTTTATCTCTTTGACATCTGATGGGACGACGTTCCACAGGGCGGGCGCCACTACCAAGAGGGCCCTCTGCCTGGTTCCCTGTCGCTTTGCTTCTCGCAGTGAGGGAACCACCAGAAGGCCCTTGGTGCTGGACCTCAGTGTCTGGGCAGAACGATGGAGGTGGAGACGCTCCTTCAGGTATACTGGGCCGAGGCCGTTTAGGGCTTTAAAGGTCAGCACCAACACTTTGAATTGTGCTCGGAAATGTACTGGGAGCCAATGTAAGTCTTTCAGGACATGTGTTATGTGGTCTCGGTGGCCACTCCCAGTCACCAGACTAGCTGCCGCATTCTGCATTAGTTGTAGTTTCCGGGTCACCTTCAAAGGTAGCCCCACATACAGCACATTGCAGTAGTCCAATCGGGAGATAACTAGAGCATGCACCACTCTGGTGAGACAGTCTGCGGGCAGGTAGGGTCTCAGCCAGATGGAGCTGGTAAACAGCTGTCCTGGATACAGAATTGACCTGTGCCTCCATGGACAGCTGTTTCCTTGCCCTCAGCTCCAAAGAAACCCACAGGGCTGTCCGGGCTCCATGCAATCGGAGTGGGCGCTTCGGAGCCAGACAGTCGATAGCCTTGGTTAACTCCGCATTCCAGCGGGCCACCAGGGAATCAGCTGAAAGGCCATCAACATGGGATAAAGCATCCCCTACCACTCTCTGGAAACCATTTTGATCCATTAAGTGGTGGGGGCGGACCATCCAAATTGGTCCCACCTCCCTACAGAGGGGAAGGGTCACAGAGAAGTCCAGTTGCACCAGGAAGTGATCTGACCAGGGCACTTCTTTTGTTTCACTTTTACTTAGTGTCAGATCACCCACGTCACTAGAGGTGAACACCAGGTCTAAGGCATGTCTGTGACTATGAGTTGGGCCAAACTTATTCAGGGACAGCCCCATGGAGGCCATGCTTTCCACAACGTCCAAAGCAGCCCCTTGTAAGGTCGTGTTGGCATGGATGTTAAAATCCCCTAGGACAACCAAATTAGGTGTCTCCAGGAGAACACCCGCCACGACCTGAAGCAGCTCGGGCAGGGAATCCTTGGTGCAGCGGGGAGGTCGGTACACCAAAAGGAATCCTGTACTGCCCCTATTGCCCAACTTCTAGAACATGCACTCAGAGAACTGGGTCTTCCCAGTAGGACGCCTGATGCAAGCTGTTGTTGTTTAGTCGTTTAGTCGTGTCCGACTCTTCGTGACCCCATGGACCAAAGCACGCCAGGCACTTCTGTCTTCCACTGCCTCCCCCAGTTTGGTCAAACTCATGCTGGTAGCTTTGAGAACACTATCCAACCATCTCGTCCTCTGTCATCCCCTTCTCCTTGTGCCCTCCATCTTTCCCAACATCAGGGTCTTTTTTTCCCCTTTTCTTTTTTTTCCGTAATTTTTTATTATTCAAGATTATAACAAGACATATTATCCAAAAACATATGATCCTTGTCCCCCCCCCATTTTTTCTCCCTCCCCCCTCCCACACAACCCCACCCCACCCCACCCCACCCCGACTTCCCTCAGTTCCAGTCTTTGGTTTCTCTAAGAATGCTGTTTTCTGCATGTTACAAAGTTGTATAGATCCTCAAACTATTTAGCTGATTATTATTTTATTGATAATAACATCAGGGTCTTTTCCAGGGAGTCTTCTCTTCTCATGAGGTGGCCAATGTATTGGAGCCTCAGCTTCACGATCTGTCCTTCCAGTGAGCACTCAGGGCTGATTTCCTTCAGAATGGATACGTTTGATCTTCTTGCAGTCCATGGGACTCTCAAGAGTCTCCTCCAGCACCATAATTCAAAAGCATCAATTCTTCGGCGATCAGCCTTCTTTATGGTCCAGCTTTCACTTCCATACATCACTACTGGGAAAACCATAGCGTTAACTATACCGACCTTTGTCGGCAAGGTGATGTCTCTATTTTTTAAGATGCTGTCATTGCTTTTCTTCCAAGAAGCAGGCGTCTTTTAATTTCGTGACTGCTGTCACCATCTGCAGTGATCATGGAGCCCAAGAAAGTAAAATCTCTCACTGCCTCCATTTCTTCCCCTTCTGTTTGCCAGGAGGTGATGGGACCAGTGACCGTGATCTTCGTTTTTTTGATGTTGCGCTTCAGACCATATTTTGCGCTCTCCTCTTTCACCCTCAATAAAAGGTTCTTTAAATCCTCCTCACTTTCTGCCATCAAGATTGTGTCATCTGCATATCTGAGGTTGTTGATATTTCTTCCGGCAATCTTAATTCCGGCTTGGGATTCATCCAGCCCAGCCTTTCGCATGATGAATTCTGCATATAAGTTAAATAAGCAGAGAGACAATATACAGCCTTGCGGTACTCCTTTCCCAATTTTGAACCAATCAGTTGTTCCATATCCAGTTCTAACTGTAGCTTCTTGTCCCACATAGAGATTTCTCAGTAGACAGATGAGGTGATCAGGCACTCCCATTTCTTTAAGAACTTGCCATAGTTTGCTGTGGTCGACACAGTCAAAGGCTTTTGCATAGTCAATGAAGCAGAAGTAGATGTTTTTCTGGAACTCTCTAGCTTTCTCCATAATCCAGCGCATGTTTGCAAGTTGGTCTCTGGTTCCTTAAATAGTTCAGCTGGAATACCATCACTTCCACTGGCCTTGTTATTTGCAGTGTTTTCTAAGGCCCATTTGACTTCACTCTCCAGGATGTCTGGCTCCAGGTCAACAACCACACTTCCTGGGGTGTACGAGCCATCCATATCTTTCTGGTATAATTCCTCTGTGTATTCTTGCCACCTCTTCTTGATGTCTTCTGCTTCTGTTAGGTCCTTTCCACTTTTGTCTTTTATTATGGTAATCTTTGTACGAAATGTTCCTTTCATATCTCCTATTTTCTTGAACAGACCTCTGGTTTTTCCCGTTCTATTGTTTTCCTCTATTTCTTTGCATTGCTCGTTTAAGAAGGCCTTCTTGTCTCTCCTTGCTATTTTTTGGAAATCTGCATTCAGTTTCCTGTATCCTTCACTATCTCCCTCGCATTTTGCTTGCCTTCTCTCCCCCGCTATTTGTAAGGCCTCTTTGGACAGCCACTTTGCTTTCTTGCATTTCCTTTTCTTCTTTTTTAAAAACTTTTATTTTGCTTTAAACAGGTACATATAAATATAGACAATCAAAATTACAAAGAAAATTCCTTAATAGTAATGAGGAAAAAAAACTTTAAAAACTACAAAAAATATTGAAGTACATGACACAGAACATAAGCAACTATGGGAAAGATAAAAGAAAAGAAAAAAGAAAAACAGAAGAAAAAGAAAAAGGAAGATGAGCCAAAGCAGGAAAGCTCATCTATTGTACACTTCCGTCAAGCTCACAACAGATCATTATTCTTATCAATTATCTCTATCTGCATTCCAAAGGAATCCCTCATCTTGGTATCAGGGAACATTTCTCTATGCGGTATCATTCTAAACATAACCAGATCTTTCTTGTTTAGCCCTTGTCCCCTAAATAATTATTTAAACATTCCCATTCTTCTTTCACCAATTTTTTAGGTTTATCTCTTATTGCATCTGTCAGCTTTGTGAGCTCCAAGTACTCGCACAATTTCACTACCCATTCCTCTTTAGTGGGTGTATTTTTATCTTTCCAGTGTTTTGCCACTATAACCCTTGCTGCTGACGTTGCATACATAAATAGCCTAGTTTTGTTTTGGGGAATATTATCTGAAACCATTCCTAGTAAAAATTCTTCCGGTTTCTTGCTAAATGTAGTTTTTATCAATCTCTTTATCTCTTCATAAATCATGTTCCAAAATCTTTGTATCTCTAGACAGGACCACCACATATGGTAGTATGTTCCTATCTGTTCCTTACATCGCCAGCACTTGTTATTGTTTGATTTATTCATTTTTGCAATTTTTACAGGGGTCAGGTACCACCTATAGTACATTTTCATAAGCTTTTCCCTTATAAGGAAACAAGCTGTGAATTTTATATTTTTAGTCCATAATTCATTCCAAATATTGGGTTTGATCGTATGTCCCAGGTCCCTCTCCCATTTTATTGTAATTTCTTTGATATCTTCCTCCTTTCTTTGCCAATTCAAAAGTAGTTTGTACATTTTTGAAAGTGTCTTTTGATTATTATATAAAATATCCTTCTCCAGATAGGATATTTTTTTGTCAAATCCTTTGGTTCTTTTATCCTTTTCAAGGGCGGCTTTTAATTGATAGTACTCCAGCCAGGTTATTCCCTTCTGTTTCAATTCACTTAAGTCCTTTATTTTCGGATCACTACTTGTTTCCTCTACTAAATCCTTATATGTTAGCCAATCACTGTTCATATTTATCCTGTGAACCGACATAGATTCCATTGGTGACAGCCACCATGGTGTTTTGGTTACTACTGATTTTTTACTCCTCTCCCATACTCCATCACAATATGATTTAAAAATCCTTTGTGGGATTTAACCTTGTCATAGCCTATGTAGCCATGCCACCCGTACACAATATCCCATCCCTCCAGATCTAGGACTTCCGTGTTTTTAATTAATATCCAGTCCTTAATCCATGTCCAGCACGTTGCCTCAAAGTACAGTTTAAGGTCAGGGACCGCGAAGCCTCCTTTTTCCTTCAACTCTGTTAGTAGCTTAAATTTTATGTGTGGTTTTTTTCCCTTGCCAAATAAACTTGGCAAGGTCTTTCTGCCATTCCTTAAAACACTTTACGCCTCTAATTATAGGTATTGTTTGGAACATAAAAATAATCTTTGGCAATACCATCATTTTAACTGTGGATATTCTCCCCCACAGGGACAAATTCAATTTTCCCCAAATCTCTAATTCTTTTTTTATTTCCTTCCACTTCTTCTCATAATTGTCCTTATATAAGTTTAGATTCTTATTGGTGATCCAAACCCCCAAATAATTTACCTTATTGGCTACCTTTAAACCTGTTGTATTTTGCAGTTCCTTTTATTCTGACTTACGTAAATTTTTCGTTAATAATTTAGATTTTCCTTTATTCGGTTTGAACCCAGAGACCTTCCCAAATTCTTCCAGTTGTGCAAGCGTTTTTTGGATACTTTCCACTGGGTTTTCAGTGGTTACGATTACATCATCTGCAAAGGCTTTAATTTTGAAGTATCGAGTTCCTAGGTTAATTCCTCTTATGTTTTTATCCTATCTTATTGCTATTAAAAGTGGTTCCAAGGTGGCAATAAAAAGAAGTGGGGAGAGAGGGCACCCCTGTCTTGTCCCCCTTTTGATGCTGAACTCTTCGGTGATCTCGTTATTTATTAGCAATTTTGCTTTTTGGTTATATCGCCCTAATTCTATTAATTATTTTCTCCTCTATGTCCAGACCTTTGAAAGTTTCCAGTAGGAAATTCCACGATACTCTATCAAAAGCTTTTTCAGCATCAACCAATAACATGGCCATCTTTTTACTTGGTTTCATTTCCACATTTATTGTTCTTGTATTGTCTTTTATATGTCTATCCGGTAAGAAGCCCACCTGGTCTCTGCTGATTATTTTGTTTAGAGTCTTTTTTAATCTATTAGCCATCACCCGAGCATAGATTTTATAGTCTGTATTCAACAGGGAGATTTTTCATGTCTGTCAACTCCACTCCCTGTTTCGGGATTAGAGTGATCAGTGCTTCTTTCCATGATTGTGGTATATCTTTCCCTCCCAGTATATTATTCATTATTCTTTGTAATATAGGGAGGATTACTTCTTCCAGGTTCTTATAGTACATTAATGTGATTCCGTCAAGACCTGGCAATTTGCCACTCTTCATTTTTTTTATTACTTGTGCTATTTCATCTATTTCTATATTGGAGTTTAGGGCCTCAACGTCTTCTTTTTCAATTCTTGGTAATTTATTTTGTTGTAAATACTCTTCCATTTTATTAACCTCTAATTGTTCTCGTTTATACAAATCTTTATAAAAGTTTAAGATTTTTATTTTTATTTTTATTTTTACTGGGTCTGTTATTTCCTCCCCTTGGTCCAAAATTTTATTTATAACTTTTTTTGTTTGCTTTTCCTTCATCATCCATGCTAACAACTTACCGGGCTTATTGGCGGACTCAAAATACTTTTGTTTTGCCCATTTAATTTAATTTTCTACTTCCTTATTTAATATACTAGAGATATGGGATTGCAATATCTTTATTTTTTGTAATATTTCATGACTTTTTGGATTTTTGATCAACTCTTTTTCATTAATTCTTATCTGTTTAGTTAGCTCTTGGATATTATTGTCTTTTATCTTCTTCAGCCTAGCCATTTGTTGTATTCCAAGACCCCTCATGTACGCTTTACTTGCGTCCCAAACTACATTTATATCTGTATTTTGTTTCCCATTTATCTCAAAAAATTCCGCTAACTTGATTTTTGCTTGCGTCACCCATTGGTCGTCTCTCCATATCTCATTGTTCATCCTCCACCTTCCCTTTGTTTGCTTTTTAATTTCCATATGTATTGTTACTGGATTATGGTCTGATATAGTCCTTCCCAGAATTTCTGCTTTTTCTAAGAAGAGGGTCAGCCCTTTAGAAATCCAAATAGCATCTAACCTCCCCTCTGATTTTTTAGCTTCCGAGAAGTGTGTAATATCTTTCCCATTAGGGTGTTTAATACTCCATGAGTCATAGAGGTCAAAATTGTCTACCATCTGGAAAAAGGAGAGCGGTAATTTACCTTCATTGGTAAGTTTCCCTCTAAAAGTTCTATCCCATTCGACCGAGACCACTCCATTCCAATCTCCCATAAGAACAATATTCTCCCCAATATAATTCCATAGCTTCTTTTCCAGCTCCTTAAAAAACCCATGATTTATTATTGTTCGGAGCATAAATGCCCACTATAATTATTTTCCCCCTTCTATAGTAATCTGCACGCCTACAGTTCTACCTTCTTCATCCACAAAAAGTAATTGGGGGTCTAGGCTTGCTTTAACATAAATCACAACACCCCTCTTTCTCTCTGTTCCTGATGCAATAAACTCTAGACTCAGGTTTTTATTCTGTAAGACCCTTGTATGACTTTTAGAGATATGGGTCTCTTGTAGGCATATGATATCCCATTTTTTCCTCTTTAATACATGATTTATTTTATACCTTTTAAGTTTACTGTTTAACCCATTTACGTTCCAAGAAATGCACTTTAGTGCCATAAAGTCTTAATGATCATACGTCACCTTTTCAAAATTAAAATTCAGAAATAAAGTCCTATTTTCCAGTTCTGTTACAATCTTGCTTCTTCGGCTTCTTGTGGTTTCTCCCCCCCCCCCAAGTCCAGTTTTTTTTACGAAAAGAGTCTGCTTCTTCTGCCGATCTGAAGGTCTTGCGTCTTCCTTTATAGGTAAAAGTTAACCCTTCAGGGAATTCCCATCTAAATAAAATTTTGTTTTTCTTTAGAGCAGTTGTCAGGGGTTTGTAGTTTTCCCTTTTCTTCAGGAGGCGAGTTGGGACCTCTTTCATTATTTCTATGACTTTATCATCTATACATAAGGCATTACTTCTACTTTTCAGTAATATTTTTTCTTTAAGAAGTCTTGAGTTCAAGAAGACCAGGCAGTCTCCTGGTCCTTTTTTGGTTTTAGGTTTATGCAGTTTTATCCTGAAGATTTTGTCAATATCAAGTGATAAGTCCTCCTCCTGAACCCCCAACCAGTCCACCAGGACTTTTAATAATTTTGTCAAAATGTCCTCATCCTGGCTCTCTGGTATTCCTCTCAAGCGGAGAATCATTTCCTTTTGTCTCGACTCAAGGACTGCCAATTCACCCCAAATCTCCTCCTGCATCTTCCTTATGTCCTCTATTTCCCCCTTGTTTTTGTCTTGGGTTTTTTTCAGTTCTTTTTGCTCAGCCCCCATCTTTTTGGTTATTTCCTCTTGCTTCAATGTCTTTGCCTTCACTTCTTGCACTGTCTTATCAATTTCTTTATTCTTCATTGTCAATTGGTTCATTTGATGTGTCAGGTCCATTATAAGAGCTGATTTTTTTTCAATTTTATTGCCCATAGTTACTACTTTCTCTTCCAGTGATTTTATATTTCCGCCTACTGAGTTTATTCTGTCCCCTAAGTCTTTCTGCATGGCAATAATCAAATCCTTTACATCCATACTTGCTTCACCTTCCGCCACCGAAGTTCTCCTTGCTTGGCTGGCCATTAAAGTTTGGCCAATTGTTGATTGTGTTTTCTTTGAACCCATTTCCTTTTCTATGGGATGGTTTTCGTTGCTGCCTCCTGTATAATGTTGCGAGCCTCCATCTATAGTTCTTCAGGCACTCTGTCCACCAAATCTAAATCCTTAAACCTGTTCCTCACTTCCACTGTGTATTCATAAGGGATTTGATCTAGATTGTATCTTACCGGCCCAGTGGTTTTTCCTACTTTCTTCAGTTTAAGCTTGAATTTTGCTATAAGAAGCTGATGATCTGAGCCACAGTCAGCTCCAGGTCTTGTTTTTGCTGACTGTATAGAGCTTCTCCATCTTTGGCTGCAGAGAATATAATCAATCTGATTTTGATGCTGCCCATCTGGTGATGTCCATGTGTAGAGTCATCTCTTGTGTTGTTGGAAAAGCGTGTTTGTGATGACCAGCTTGTTCTCTTGACAGAACTCTATTAGCCTTTGCCCTGCTTCATTTTGATCTCCAAGGCCAAACTTGCCAGTTGTTCCTTTTATCTCTTGACTCCCTACTTTAGCATTCCAATCCCCTATGATGAGAAGAACATCCTTCTTTGGTGTCACTTCTAGAAGGTGTTGTAAATCTTCATAGAATTGGTCAATTTCAGTTTCTTCAGCACCAGTAGTTGGTGCATAAACTTGGATTACTGTAATGTTAAAAGGTCTGCCTTCAGATACCTTAGCATTCTCTTAAGTGCTACCGAATCTCTCTGAGCCGGGTCTGCGCTTCTTTGGCTTAACATGTGCACTGCCAATGTTATGTCAGGTCTTGTCCAACAACTTAAATATAACAGAGAACCTAACAGAGAATGAAACACTGTTGCATTCTCACATTTTTGTCCTTCTGGTTCATTTTTGTACTGGGTAGTTATGGGAGTGTCAACCTCATTTCCCCTCTCCATTCCATATGTCTTCAGTAACTTTTTTTCCTTCTGACTTTGAGAGTAGACGCCCTCTTCATTTCTCTGAACCTCTACTCCTAAGAAATTTTGAATCTCTCCCAAATACTTCAGTTTGTATTTGTTACCTAGGTTGTTTATAAACCAAGACACTTGCTTTTGTGCAGTTGTTATTAGACAGATATCATCAACATACAAAAGTAAATAACAAACGCTTCCTTGCACCATTGCCGAATATAAACAGGAATCAGCCAGGCTTTGTTCGAATCCCATCTTTTTCAAAGTTGTGTCTATGCATTCATGCCATAGACGTGCACTTTGGTGTAAACCATATAGTGCCCTTTGCAGCTTTAACACCATGCTGTCTTTTTCCAGCTCATAACCTGGTATTTGTTTTTTTTTTTTTGTTTTTTTTAAATGATTTTTATTAAGGTTTCAGTAAAAAGTTAAACAGAAAAACATAAAAAAGAAATACACAAATACACAATACATAATCCAAAAAAAGAAGAAAAACACAAAGAACAGAAAAACAAAAAAAAAAAAAGAAACAGAACAATTAAAAATAATATCACCTTTTCATTTCCGTTTTTGAATTTACTTATTTTCTGGACTTCCTCATACCTCCCTCTTTTGTATTCCAGTCCAAATTGTTTATCCAGCAATTTCTTTTCCACTTTTTTAATCCCAATCTTTAATCTTAATGTAATATAGCATTAAAATTTTACCTCTTAAGTACCAAATTTCCATTTCCTTGAACTTCTTTAATCCTAATCTTTAATCTTAATGTAATATAGCATTAAAATTTTACGTCTTAAGTACCAAATTTCCATTTCCTTAAACTTCTTTAATCCTAATCTTTAATCTTAATCTATCTATAACTTTATCCTGTACAGCTGGAAACCACTTATTTTCAATCCAACATCACTCTAACATTCTTTAATTTTGCAGTGTTTCTGTAGATAATCTTTGAATTTCTTCCAATCTTCCTCCACCGACTCTTCTCCCTGGTCACGGATTCTGCCAGTCATTTCCGCCAGTTCCATATAGTCCATCAGTTTCATCTGCCATTCCTCCAGCGTGGGAAGTTCTTGTGTCTTCCAATACTTTGCGACGAGTATTCTTGCTGCTGTTGTTGCATACATAAAAAAAGTTCTATCCTTTTTTAACACCATTTGGCCGACTATGCCCAGGAGAAAGGCCTCTGGTTTCTTGGGGAAGGTATATTTGAATACCTTTTTTAATTCATTATATATCATTTCCCAGAAAGCCTTAATCTTTGGGCACGTCCACCAAAGGTGAAAAAATGTACCTTCAGTTTCTTTACATTTCCAACATTTATTATCGGGCAAATGGTAGATTTTTGCAAGCTTGACTGGGGTTATGTACCACCGGTATATCATTTTCATAATATTCTCTCTTAAGGCATTACATGCCGTAAATTTCATACCTGTGGTCCACAACTGTTCCCAGTCAGCAAACATAATGTTATATCCAACGTCTTGTGCCCATTTAATCATAGCGGATTTTACCGTTTCATCCTGAGTGTTCCATTTCAGCAGCAAGTTATACATTCTTGACAAATTCTTAGTTTTGGGTTCTAACAGTTCAGTTTCTAATTTTGATCTTTCCACCCGGAAGCCAATTTTCTTGTCCAATTTAAATGCCTCCATTATCTGAAAATAATGAAGCCAGTCTCGCACTTTGTTTTTTAATTTTTCAAAACTCTGCAATTTCAGTCTATCTCCATCTTGTTCCAAAATTTCCCAATATTTCGGCCATTTGACCTCCATATTGACCTTTTTCAAGGCTTTCGCTTCCATTGGTGACAGCCACCTTGGGGTTTTATTTTCTAACAAATCCTTATATCTTATCCAAACATTAAACAGCGCTTTCCTGACAATGTGGTTTTTAAATGCTTTATGTGCTTTGACCTTGTCATACCATAGATATGCATGCCATCCAAATACATTGTTAAACCCTTCTAGGTCCAAAATGTCAGTGTTTTCAAGAAGTAGCCATTCTTTCAGCCAGCAAAAAGCTGCTGATTCATAGTAAAGTTTGAGGTCTGGCAGGGCAAATCCACCTCTTTCGTTTGCATCCGTTAGTATTTTAAATTTTATTCTGGGCTTCTTGCCCTGCCAGACAAATCTAGAAATATCTTTCTGCCACCTCTTGAAACAATCCATTCTGTCCACAATTTGCAAAGTTTGAAACAAAAACAACATTCTAGGCAATATATTCATTTTTATCGCAGCAATACGGCCCAGCAGTGAAAGCTTCAAATTTGACCAAATCTCTAGATCTTTTTTCACTTCAGCCCAACATTTTTCATAGTTATCTTTAAATAAGTTCCCATTTTTTTGCTGTCATGTTAATCCCCAGGTATTTAACTTTCTTAACCACTGTTAAACCTGTCTCATTCTGAAACCTCTCTCTTTCAATCGGTGTTAAATTTTTCTCTAAAACCTTAGTTTTTAATTTGTTCAATTTAAATCCTGCCACTTGACCAAATTCTTGAATCAGTTCTAAAACCCTTTTAGTACTAGATTCTGGCTCCTGTAACGTCAATACTAAGTCATCTGCAAATGCTCTCAATTTGTACTGTTTAGTTCCGACCTGTATACCTTTAACCAACTGGTCCCTTCTAATCATATTCAGCAAAACCTCCAGGATCGAAATAAAAAGAAGTGGGAAAATTGGGCAACCTTGTCGTGTCCCTTTTTCAATTTTAAGTTCTTCCGTCACAACATTATTTACAATTAGTTTAGCCTTTTGTTCTGAATAAATTGCACTTATACCATTCTCAAAACCTTGGCCTACCCCCATGCCCTGTAGATTCTTCTTCATAAAGTTCCAAGAAATGTTATCAAAGGCTTTCTCCGCGTCTACAAATATCAAAACTGCCTTAGTATTTATGTTCACTTCTAATTTTTCCAAAATATCAATTATATTTCTCAAATTGTCAGACAAATGTCTTCCTGGGAGAAAGCCCGCTTGGTCTTTGTGAATCTCTTCCATCAACACTTTTTAAAATCTCTTAGCCAAAATATCTGCAAAAATTTTGTAATCCACATTAAGTAATGATATAGGGCGGTAGTTCTTAAGTTGTGTCTTTTCAGTCTCTGTTTTCGGTACAAGTGTAATATATGCTCCTTTCCACGACTCTGGTGCTCTTTCCCCCTCCATTATTTCATTGCAGACCTCTTTCAAAGGTTGGATTAACCATTCTTTCAAAGATCTGTAGTATCTAAAAGTCAAGCCATCTGGTCCTGGAGATTTACCCAATTGATATTTTGAATGGCACCTTCTATTTCCTGTTCAGTTATTTTATGATTCAAAATTAATTTATTTTCTTGAGATATTTTTTGTAATCCATTTGTTTTCAAAAATTGATCTAAGTCTGTTTCTTTCAATGGCCCTTGAGTATATAATCGTTTAAAATACCTCTGGAAACAACTTCTAATTTCTGCAGGGTTCTGTATGTTTCTTCCTTCCACTTCTAAGTTCGTAATTGTATTTAGTTTTTGTCTCTTTTTCATTTGCCATGCCAACAGTTTACCACATTTATTGGCCGACTCAAAGGTCTTTTGTCTCATTTGTTTAATTTTCCATTCTATTTCCTGATTCATCATTTTCATATATTGTACTTGATGTAGCTTTAACTCTCTCAGAATCTCTTGAGATTTTGGATTTACTCTCAGTCTTTTTTCACTTTCCTTTATTTTGTCCATTATCTTATCCTTCTTCTCATTTTGAATTCTTTTCTTTACTGCATTCTGTTGTACTAAGAACCCTCTCATAACCGCTTTACTTGCGTCCCAGATTACTCTTTTCTCCACGTTGGTACTAAGGTTTATCTCAAAATAGTCTCTCAAGGTTTTTTGGGCCTTCTTAAGTACTTCTTCATCTCTAAATAAGGTGTCATTCATCTTCCATCTGAAGGAGCCAGTTGGTGTTAGTCTCATTTCCATCTTAACTGCATTGTGGTCGGAACAGGTTTTCGGGCAGATTTCCACCTTTCTTGTCTTTGGTGCCATTCCTCTAGTTATCCAAATTTGGTCAATTCTTGTCCATGTCATTTTGGCTTCAGAAAAGAAAGTTCCCTCTTTAGCCATGGGGTTTCTTATTCTCCAAATGTCAACTAAATCCAAGTTGTCTGTCATGTCAAAAAAAGTTTTCGGTAGTCTACCATCCTTGGTGATTACCTGTCTTTGTGCCTTGTCCATATATGTGGATACCAGTCCATTCATATCTCCCATCAGAATCATGTTGTAATCCATATGGTCCATCAGGGTCTCATGCAACTTCTTAAAGAATTCAGATTTCCCATCATTTGGTGCGTAGATTCCTACTATCAAAAATTTTTCTCCTTGTGTTTGAATTTCAATTGCCACAAATCTTCCTTGGTCATCTTTAAAAACAAATTTCGGTGATAATCTGTCCTTTGCATAAATCACAACCCCTCTTTTTTTAACTTTGTCCGATGAAATAAACTCCTGACCAAGTCTTTTATTTATCAACAATTTCCTGTGTAATCTTGTTATATGTGTTTCTTGTAAACAAATTAAGTCCAATTGTTCCTTTTTTAATAGATGAAATACTGATTTCCTTTTCTGAGGGGAATTCAAACCATGACAGTTCCAAGTTAGTAGTTGCAGGGCCATGATGTTATTGTTTTAGTTCTCCTCCTACTGCACCTAGTGCCTGTTCCTCTTCCGTCGGTGGTATCACTTTTTTCAAACGGTCTTTTGGTTCCGGAGATAGTCCTTTTTGTAAATCTTCTCCGTGGTCTCTCCAGAATTTGTCTTTGTCGTCTTCCGATCTTATTTTCCTCTTCTTTCCTTTGTAGCTAAAAGATAGGCCTTGAGGAAATTCCCACCTAAAGTTAATACTGTTACTTCTCAGCAAGGTAACCAGATCTTTATAGTTTGATCTGAGATCCAGAAGGTGTTTCGGAATGTCTTTAAATATCTCCACTCTTGTCTGATGTATTTCCAGTGTCTTCTGGAAATGCAAACCCAAAATCTTGTCCCTCTCTTCTTTTGTTCGAAGAGTGATCAAACAGTCTCTCACCTTCTTTTCTCCTCTTTTTCCAAGTCTAAAGGCATTCACTATTTTAAAGCTGTCTTTTACCAATTCTGGATTCCAAAAGTCAGAAAATTCCTGCATGAGAAATTCAGCTAAATTGTCCTTCTCCACTTCAGGTACCGATCTGACCCGTAAATTCACTTGTTTTTCTTTCAACTCAATCATAGACAGGGTCGACTTATGGTCTTCCAATTGTTTATGCAATGGTGGTATTTTCTCTTGAACCTCTTTAACCTCTGTGGCAGACGCTGTAGCAATTTCTTTGGCCTCCTCGGCAATCTGACGTGTTGAGGCCGATTCCTCTAATAATTTCTGAATAGTCTCTGTATTAGTATTTACTTTCTGGCCCAAACTGTTTAGACTTGCTGTATTCTGATTAATACTTGTAGTATTTTGGTTGATACTTATTGTATTTTGATCAATCTTGTCTGATGCCTCTGCTACTTGTTTACTTATTCTATTCAAAGATTCATTAACTTTAGCCAAAACTTGAGCAAAGGTATCATCACTTGCCATACCTTTAATTTTGGGTTGTGCCGATGGGGCTACTGTTGGAATCCCAGAGAGGCCAGAGGTCGAAGCTCTTCTTTGCAGTCCACCTTCTGTTCGCAAAACTTTGCCTGACCTTGTTGCCTGTAACGCCTCTAATTTCTCTTTTCCATCTGCCATACCCCTTTAGATAAAACTCAAGGTCGGTCACACAGTTAAGTTCAAACTTGTTTTGAAGTGGAAAGTTCCAACAGAGCAGTGTGAGAAAATCCTCAGGCCAGCTGCAATTACAGTTGTAACCAATTGTAACAATTCCAAATTCCACTAGGGGGACACTGTAACAGTCAAAAAGTTCTTAAATACTTTACTTCTTCTTTAAGTCCCCCCAGTTTGTCAGGAAGATAACAATCTATCTTAAACAGTTACTTTAAGACCAGGAGATATTTATCCACAATATTGTATCCAAATTGTATTCCCAGTGCAGGGCTAGCTGTCAAAATATATTTAAAGACAGTACCTCTTCTCCAATTTTAAATTGTCTCTGGGAATCCGTTCCCAAGGAATTGAGCGATGGTTTTTATCTCCTTTTTTTTTCACCTCCGTGAAGAAATAGCATTCCAAGGTTCCCCCCCTTTTCCCTCAAGTTAAGGGGGGGGAAATCCTGGTTAGATGATTGGATTGAAGTCCGTTCATGCGTCTTTTTCTAAGCTTCCGCTTTCAAGTTCAATGCTTTATTCTATCTACAATAGAGAGAGGCAGACTTCCTTTTTATACCTCTCCGCTTTCGGCCGAATTCCCAATTTGTACAGTTCCAATTGTATTAAATCCTACTCACTGATCGTTGATTTTCAAGCCAAATTTCCAAGGAAAAAAGGCAGCGCTCTCCGGTCACGGCTCGCGGCTTCACTCCACGAAAGAAGCAGACAGCCCACAGCACAGCGCTCCTTCCCCCGCTCAGATTCTGAGCCCGTTGCCGGGCTCTTTCACGGGTTGGGGGGGGCGCCAAACGTGCCCGCTGGGTCCCAAGTTCACAGGCTTCCTCCGCCTGTGATTTCCAGGGTCCCCCGCTGTGCCGAAGCGGGATCCGACCCTATTTTTCGCAGAGCGATTTCCTCCGATCGAGGAAATCCGCCATTAACCGCTGGCGCCACCTCTGGAAGCCCCCATAACCTGGTATTTGCTGTAAATACACCTCGGCGTCAATAGGAGCATTTAGATATGCCGAGGCAACATCAAAATGATTAACTTTTAACCCCCTCAGACTTGCCATTGCTAAAACTGATTTTACTGCTTCAGCCTTTGCTGTTGGGGCAAACACTTCATCATAATGTATCATTTTCCTTTGTGTAAAGCCCCTTGCAACCAGCCTGGCTTTCCTCTGACAACTACCATCAGCCAGCTTTTTCACTTTAAAAACCCACTTACAGCTTATGGGCTTTTTACCTTCAGGCAATTCTGTAGGTACAAACACATTGTTGTTTAGCAGAGAGTTATACTCTGCCTGCATTGCCTTTAACCACGCCTCTTTCTCTAGAGTAGGTAACTCTTGCACTTCTTTAAAGTTTTCTGGCTCAGTTACACAAACCTGGTTTATGGTGGCTGGGAACCCATAATGGGCTGGAGGTTGACCTTTATTACTTCTTTCAGACCTCCTTGGTTCATTAATCTCACCCCCTGGGCTACCTTCAGGACTGCTTTTGGGGTGGATTGACTCTGGAGATTTACCTCCTCCTGTCCCTGTTGCACTTTCTTCCCCCCCCCCCCTGCTCCATGCTAGCAGCTGGAGAAAAATGCTCAACCTTTACCTCCTCCCTTTCAATTTCTCTGGGAGAGCTGCCAATTCTTAGCTTTGTTTCAACTGCTTTATCAGGTACGCTCGTCAGTAAAACCTTTTCTGGCAGCAGGTTTGCATGTATCTTGGGCCAATTTCTTTGCTCATTAAAGCTGGCTGACCGACTATAACTCAAAATATTTTTATCATCTTCAAACCTGTAGGCTTTCGTACCGCTTTCATACCCAAGAAATAGCAACTGCTGTGCCCTTTTCCCACATTTTTTTCGGTTCTTTACAAGTATGTCAACCCATGCCTTTGTCCCAAAGATTCTGAAATGTTGCAAACTGGGACTTTTGTTATAGAGAATCTTATAGGGTATGTCATCTAGTACCCTTGACCACAAACGATTTCCAATATAATTCGCGGTCTTAATACTCTCAGCCCAGTACTTAATTGGAAGATTTGCATTGCTAACAATGCTTTCATTTGTGTCTGCAAGACACCTCCCCTACGCTCTGCTACTCCGTTCTCCTGAGGCGTTGCCACATTGGTAAGCCTATGTTTAATCCCTTGGGATCACAACCAGTTTCTTAGGGAGCTTGCCATAAATTCTCCTCCCCTATCTGTCTGAATAGAGCACACCTTTTGGCCAAGTTGCCTTTCTACCCTTCTTACCCAGAACTTCAAAGTTTGGGCAACATCAGATTTTTGCTTTAATGGATAGACCCAGCCAAATCTAGAATAGTCATCCACTAGGATCAAACAATATTTGTTACGGGAGACACTTGGTGGAAAAGGACCAGTTACATCAGCATGAATCAACTCCAGTGGTTTTTTTGTTTCTCTCTGGCTTGCTCTTGCTGCTGGGCAAGCCCTGCTTTTAACCTCCTTGCAGATATTGCAGTCTAAGTAATTATCACAACTTTTAATGTTTTTCATCCCCCACACAACTCCAATGTTTTGTTCAGCACCTTAAAGCTAGCATGAGCCAGACGCCTGTGCAGGAGATGAATACACATATCATGGGTCGGGACATTTTGCACATTCGCAACCTTAGACTCACACTGCAGTACATACATATTAGTTCTAAGGTTAGCATTTGCCAACACTGCCCCATTTTGCTTTATCTGGCACTGATCTCCCACAAAGTTTACTTCAAAGCCTGCTTTTGCCAAGTCAGAAATACTCAGGAGATTGTTTTGCAAACTAGGCACACACAACACATTCCTGAATGTGTGTTCCAGCTGTGGGAACACAATCTTCCCCTCACAGACTACATTAGCTTTCTGGCCTGCAGCAAGACTTACATGTTTTTTGTTTGAAGCCCTAGCATCAGTCAGCAATGCTTTTCTTTTACAAAAAGTTTGAGAAGCTCCGCTGTCCAGAACCCACAGCTCTTCATTTTCTTGGCCATCTGCAGACACCCAAGCGGTAGACTCTCTCTGTTGCCTCTTGTGCTTCTGCTGTTTTTGTTGTTTTCTCGGGCAGTCCCAAAGCAGATGTCCATTGGACTTGCAGCAAAAACACCTTTTTACTTTGTTGACCACTGGCTGGTCTGCAGCAGCTCCTTCTGGCTGTTTCTCCAGCTCCCAACACCTCTGCTCTTCCCGGCTGTTGTTCCCTCTGGGATGCTCCAACAGCTGGGCTGAGGTCATCTTTTGCTCTGCACGCCTGTCCTCCTCTGCATACAACCGTCCGGTAACGTATTCCAGAGTCAGCTTATCAGTCTCTACCGACTCGAGGGAATTGACCAGCATATCATAGCTGTCAGCAAGGGAACTCAGGACTATAAAGTCTTTGTCCTCTTCCCCCACAGGCCTCCCTCTTAAGGCTAGCTCCTGGAAACAGCCTGTTAGGAATTTTAGGTGGTTCACCAGGGAGTCCCCCGGTTTCTTCCGACACCGGTACATTCTCCTGGTCAGTGTTATCAGCGAGCCAGCTGCCTCTCGCACATGGACAGCCTTGAGCGCATTCCACGCCTCACTTGCCGTCACCTTATCAGCGACACAGACTAGCTGGCTGTCGTCCACTCCAAGGATGATCGTAGCCAAAGCTTTCTCATCCTTTTCATCCTCCTCAGGGGGCTGTGGTGGATCTTCCACCACTTTCCACAGGCCCTCACGCTTGAGGAAGTGTTGCATGCGGACCGACCAGATGCTGTAGTTTGTGGCAGTCAGCTTCTCCAGCAACATGCCAGCTCTGAACTGCTCCATCCCTGCAGCTCACCTTCAGCACCCACGGCTAGATAACTGCCACCTGTACTCTTCCGCAGCAGAAGCGTGCTGGGCCCATAACCCTGTCGCGAATTCCTCGCGGCGCTTTTAGCAGAATGCTCAGAGTCCCAGGTTCTTTAGTGCAGTATTTATTATTGTGAGCTAAATATATATACAAATATCTACAGAAGCAGTTCAGACAGAGTTCCTGCACCTTGAGGCAAAAGAAGACTCCACACTCATCTACACCACTCCACCACAATTACTGTTGAACAGGCTTTTCTTTTAAACCGGTGACAGCCAATCACATTACTGCTGAGTCATTCCACAGAGAGTATTGCATCAGCCTGTTGCAAACTGAAGCCTGCAGACTTACTTACACAGCATCCTGTGAATCCCAACACCACAGTGAAATTGATTGTGCCAGAAATTACTTGTGAACCTGCTTCAGTCAATTCCACAACTCTCTTCGTTGAATTGCAGGGGGAAGATTTCATACAAAATTAGAAAAATGTACAGAATGTTGGGGTGGTCATTTGCATGGGCAACAATGAGGCAAAACTGAATGAGTTGTGTGTGGAGCAGCATTGTGGGCCATGGCACGTGCTTCAGGTGCCCAACTTGGCCCAGGCTCCAATGGAGCCATAATCACAAATCAGGGCACCTCTGCCTCCTGATGCCCAGCAGGGGTCTGGAAGAAAACAGAGGAAGCGAGAGAGGGTAGGAAAGGGCATTGAAAGGCAGAGTCAAGAGGGTGAAATCACTCCAAAATGCTTGGGAGATGCTTAAAAGCACAATATTAGGAAGTCAAGAGGACACCAGCGTGGTTGATAAGCAGCCTCAAATAAGCTATGGAAGGCAAGAAGGCTTTCTTCAAAAAAACCAAAGTCTTGCCCAAATGAAGAGAAGAGAACAAAAAGGAACACAAACTTCGTTTTTGTGATTTTAAAGGAAGCAGACCTCCAAGAATCCCTTCCAGCATATTGATTCTATGAAATCCAGCTCTGACCTGAAGTTTTTGCATGTGTGTGTGTAATTTTGAGTGGGGAAACAAGAGCTTCTGCTGAGAAGGAAAACACACACTCTCTACCACCCCCACAAGACAGCAGTCTTGATTCCATGTCACCTCTTGTGACATATAGCGGATGCTCATAACAGGAGAAAGTGGCAAATGGTGATTTATGAAGAGACATCAGTGCCTGAAGCAAGATGTCCCCAGCTAAGCAAAGGGGGAAAAGTGAGACGGGGGGGTACCGTTAAGGCAACAACACCCCTCATTTCCCAAGCGGATGTTTCCTATTCTGTGGAGTGGCGAAAGCAAATCTTCTGCAAATAAAGCCTGAAAGTCTGGGTGCTTTCCCATTTGTATAAATAGCGACCAAACAGGAGGGCTGGCAGAGATCTATAAAATAAAAATTTAATAAATGCTGCAGAGAGAAAGCAAGGAAAGAAGCCACTAGTTTCTTCCCAGTATATCCTGCAAATGGGCAAAAGGAAGCGCCTTCATTGTGGTACACAGGATTAAACTATAGAACTAACTGCCACAGTGTTTTGTGATGGGCAGCTCACATATTTATGTATTCTTTAAAAATAAATATCAGTATAGGTAGGTTTTTTTTAAAACCCACTGCATTGTAATGACAGCCTTACAATTTTATGTATGTAGGAAGATAAGTATAGGGTTGGGTTTTTAAATCAGGGCTTGATACCTGGGAATGGAATTTCCCAGCTCAGGGTCACACTATCCATCACCTGGGGCACATCATCTGGAACTTCTCACATCATCTGGAACATCGCCAGTGCAAGTTTCATTTCAATTGGGTTTTTGGCAGTCTAGGGCACCCCAAAATCCTTTTCTGGAAGCAGTGAGCAATCGGGGTGCAATAGCTTTCAATTCAGGTTGAAAACCAGAACCTCATGGATAAAGAGGGGAGGAGGAAACAGCTTCTAAAACCCTTGTGTGTGTTTTGGGTAATGTGCTCTTTGACAAGGGTGAAATCTTTGACATTATGGGATGCTTCCCCACCTACCTCCCCAGATGATCAAGGAATTGTTTTTAAACACACACAGTGATGTTGCATTTTGGGATATTCCAGCTTTGGACTTTCTGTATGTTGTAAATGCAAATGGAATCAAAAATGTTCCCATTCCTATCTGGAAGCATCCCGTAATAAACTGCAATATGATGTTTCCTTTTTCCCACTGCACCCAGTGTCTTGAACTGCATTACTCCCCTTCTTTGTCAAGGATATACTTTTATTTTATTTTTTACTAATCAAATAAAGCTTTGTTCGTTTAGCATCCACAAAACAAAACCTTCCACCAGGCACATTTTTCACCAAACAACAACAATTAAATTGAAACAAGAGATGCTGGCTTCTTTCAGTGTTTCCAAACTGAATAAATCTTGATTTCCCCGTCCTTCTGGGGCCTTCTCTTCTAAAGTAGAGGTTTCATCTTCCTAAAAAAATCACAAACCTTTTGTTGTTATTCTTAATGCAGAATATTTCCCAACCCCCTCCAGATTCCCCTTGAGCTGTCTCAGATGCTGTTTGCCTCAGCCACGACCCCTATGTCTGTCGCCTTTGTACTTCACATTCATAAAAGAATCCTGTTGCCTGTCATACAGCCGCCCCCAGGAACGTAATATATTCCTTTCCCCCCTTCTTTTTTTAGAAGCTGTGAACAAAGAATTGCACAGCCTCTTCTCACCCAGCGCCACAGCCCTAACCACCTTTCTGAAGGGAATAACCATAAAAGCAGCTAATTGTTCTATTTATGAGCACTGCTGGAAAGACATGAAGTGGGGTTTGGGGACAGAGAGAGAACAGAAGGATGATGGGGAGGAAAAAGGACCATCCACACCCTTGTTGACAGTACTCATCGAATAGAAATGCCAGGTCTCTCTGCAAATACCCACCAACTTCCAACGCAGCAATTTTTGAAGAGGGCTCTAATTACAATTTGTACGCAGAGAATGTTAATCGCTCGGCTAACAGGAAAATCAAGAAGCATCTTTTCATCTCCCTTAAACGTGAGAGGTTAACATCTCCGCAGTTGCATCCCTGCCGCCTCTGTTCCTCTTAAGGTAACAAGAGCTCCTGTTTACAGAGGTTTTTTTAAAAACAACAACAACAACAACAACACTGAAGGTTAATTAGTGTGGAGTTTTTTATTATTTCTGCATTTAGGAGAAAACTCAGCTTGTTAATTAGAGGTCTGGAGCCTTGCCTTGGGAGAGCAGGACCCAATTCCTCATAAATACCTCCCCGCTGTGTCAATGCACCACAGCTCAATAGCATTGACTCTGGGTCGATGCAGCGTGCAAATCCAGCCCAGCTATTGAGCAGGTGGGATATGATATTGGAGGTTGCCAGCAAAGTGCCTTCCATCGCAAGGGCAGATGGCCAAAGGCTCCTGGCAGCCTGGTAAGGGGAAACTGACTGCTTTTCTTGACAAGGAGGTTGCCACCTGGGCCTGAGCACCTCTGCAGACCCTCCATTTTCCAGGGACAGTCCTGGAATTACAGAAGCCATCCCGGTTTCTGATTTGATCCCAGAATGTTGTCCTTTTCCTTTTCCTTCCACATATTGAAGAGCAATTAAAAGTAGTGTGTATAGGTGTAAAAACAGAGTCTTGTTTGTACTGAAAATAAAATAACTGCACCAAATGAAGAAAATGGTGAAGCTGGTAAGCAAATTCCTTCCTATAATTTCGAAGGAAAAGGTCAGCAATCTGCTTTAAATTATTTCACTGCAATGCTTCATCAAGTAGCATTTTTTTTTAGGAAACACATGGAGTATTTATTCCTTTGTTGTAAATTGTACTTCTATTTACTCAGAAGTAAGTACCACTATATTCAGTGGAGGCTACTCCAGGTAAAGACTGGGCAGCCTTACACTGCAATCAACCCTAAGCATTCTTACTCAGAACTAAGTCCCACTGATTTCAACAGAATTTTGTCTCTGGTATGTTCCTGATCATTTTCACGGTTTCAATTATAATTATAATGATAGCTCACCTTTTTCCCTGACAGGGACTCAGGGCAGCTTGCAGCTAAAATTTTATTTTTTCTATTTATTTGTTGAAGGTGTTGATTCCCCCCCCCCCACACACATTTTTCTTTACAACAATCTTGTGAATTAGGCGAGGCAGAGAGGTTGTCATTAGCTCAAGGTGACCAATACTGATGAGTCTATGATGTTCGTGTCTGCAGTGAGATCAAACGCAGGAGAAGCTTCCTGATGTAGAATAGGATGTTGGAGGCTATGCCTCTGAGCATGCCTAGAGTTCCCCCCCAAAATATTTATGGGGTGGCCATATTTCAAAGGTGTAACATTCACCCCACCTGCCACCAGCCGGCCAAAGTGCAGCTGATGGGAAGAAAAGGAGGGAAGGAACCCAGGAAGCTGACTTATGCAGAATCAGGCCTATTGATCCATCTAGCTTTATAATGTCTACACTGACTAACAGCAGCTCTTTGGGATTTCAGGCAGGGGGAAAATCCCAGCCCAAACTGAGATGCCTGGGATTCGAACCTGGGACCTTCTGCATGCAAAGCAGCTGCTCCACCAGTGAGCTCCGGCCCTCTCCTAAAAGCAAAGTAAGTTTTGATTCCTCATGGTTCTGAACAAAGATCCAATTCATACCGCATCAGGCCCTTAGTCCATCTAGCTTAGCAATGTCTACTCCAGGGGTAGGCAACCTAAGGCCTGTGGGCTGGATGCAGCCCAATCACCTCAATCTGGCCCGCAGTTGGTCCGGGAATCAGCGTGTTTTTACATGAGTAGAATGTGTGCTTTTATTTAAAAGGCATCTCTGGGTTATTTGTAGGGCCTGCCTGGTGTTTTTATATGAGTAGAATGTGTGCTTTTATTTAAACTGCATCTCTGGGTTATTTGTGGGGCATAGGAATTCATTCATTCCCCCCCCCCCCCAAATATAGTCCGGCCCACCACATGGTCTGAGGGAGGGTGGACCAGCCCACGGCTGAAAAAGGTTGCTGACCCCTGGTCTACTCTGACTGGTAACTGCTCTCTAGGGTTTTGGGCAGGGGACAACTTGAGAGGCCAGGGATTGAACCTGCAACATCAATTGTTTGTTTGTTTGTTTGTTTGTTTGTTTGTTTGTTTGTTTGTTTGCCTCCCACCTTTCTCCCAGAACAGAGAGTAAAAACGGCACAGCACTATTGGAAGGCCTTTCCTTAAAATACGGTCAGTTCCCAAAAGCCTGTTGGAAGAAGCCTTGGGTCCCTTCCAGCTCTACCATTCTTTGTTTCTATGATTTCATGCACAGTGCCACATTCTTATAGAGCAGTGTGGAAACAAACAATCTGCCAGAGGTTGTACAGAACCATCCCCTCCACACCCTTGAGGGCAGCGAACATGCGGCTGGCGTAACCTGCAAGCAACCTTGAGGTGCTGCTATTATGATGTACATTTTCAATAAGTCAGAAGAGGAAGCGAGAGGAAGTTGGGAAGGCATCTAGCTGAGGGCCGGCAGACCTCCAGGTCTGGTGTGGGGGGTCCCCAGGTGTGCCTGAGCCCCTTCAGCCGACAGGAAGAGGTCCTGAATCTCCAGGTGGGTGAGAGTCTGCTTTTGTTTTCAGGGCACCGGTGACTTCCCCAGACGCCTGGTTGGCCACTGTGAGAACAGGATGTTGGACAAAAGATTCCTGCATTGCAGGGGGTTGGACTAGATGACCCTTGTGGCAGAGCTGGGATTTTGCCCTGGGTGAAGCCTGTTTGTGTACACAAATGCGCGTGGAGGGGTGTGCCAAACTTGAGTATTTGACCCGGGTGAAAATGAACCTAGTTTCGTCCCTGCTTGTGGCCCCTTCCAATTCTGCAATTCTTTGATTCTATGACAAGATGGGCCTTTGGCCTGATTCAGGAGACTCTTCATATGTCCTTCTTCTACCTCAAAATCCCAGCTGCTAGGGGACAGGAGGAGGAGGAGAGGGGATTCATAGAATTTCATAATGGTAGAGCTGGAAGGGACTACAAGGGTCATCTGGTCCAACCCCTGCAATGCAGGCATCTTTTGCCCAGCGTGGGGGTCGAACCCACAAGCCTGAGATTAAGATTCTCATACTCTGCTAACTGAGCTATCCCACAGGCTTCTCAAAAGGCACCAGGAAGTAAGCACCCCATTGCAAGGCACTGCATGATGGATGAGACAGGCCTCTGGCCATTTCCAGAGGTAAAACTAGTACCACTGTATGAAACTGAGAAAGGAAGGTTGATTTTGGAAAGAACGGGCAAAGCAGAGTAGAAAATCTGTGCCGTGCCCAAGAAGAATGCATTAATTTAGAAAGCAGAAAATACCTTTAAACAGGAACAATGGAAATCTGTCATGGCTAATGCGAGTATTATCTTAATTGCATTCTGCATCTTGCCAGCACCCACGCCCCCTGCTGTTTTAATTTTGCTTTTGCAATTGAATACAAAATATTTAATAAAAGCGTATTACAACTATTCTCCACGGGGCAACCTGAGGACGAGGATCACCAGCGCTTGTGACTTAACAACACTGAACAGCAGACACAGAAAGAAATATATTTTCAAAATGGTGGAAGCAGGCACTTAAAATTTTGGGATGTTGCTGCTGGAGAAAAGGTGGGATATGAATGCAATAGGTAAATAAAATGAATGAGTGAGTGAATCCCTGGTAATAGAGAAGTAAGCTTTCCATCACATCCCTATTTAAACTTTAAGTCCTGCTGGATCCCCGGTTGAGTAGTGACAGAGTGACAGCTTCAGTCAAGGTCTCCTTGACCCCCAGTGGAAGTTGAGCGAAATGCCTTTTGCAAGCTTAAAATCCTGCAGGCGATTTTTTTGTTAATGCCAAGTGCTAATGTGCCAAGTGGAATATTCCCTCCTCTTGATTTCTGGTCGTCTTTTAAAAGGAGACCCAAATCAAACAGTGTCTGTAACAGGGAACAGAAAGAGAAACTAGTGAGAATAATATGCATTTGAATATTCTTGCAAACAAAATCCACCTGGGGTTCTGATTTCAAATGCACACATGTCAGTGTGTGCGTCAAGTGCTCCTTGGCTGCCCATTTCCTTTGCTCCACTTGGTCCCCATCTCAAGCCCCTGTTGACACAACCAACCGCCTTGCTACCATTTGTTGGAAACTGGCCCCCTCGGGAAAGGCTGGCTCCTCTTCCCAGGCTTGTCGGGGCCTGTTGCCGGTGATCTACCCTGGCTGGCATCCTGGCAGACCAGGGAGATCTAGAATAGGCGACACCTTCCTGGTGAAAGGTGCACACCCCCTTTGCCCTTGCATGCAGCAGGAGAAAGAAAACAGTCAGAAAGTAGTCTATTTCATTTCTACTTTATTCCTGACTGTACACTGTACAAAAGCATGTCTGCTCACTCAGAATCCTCCGAGCAACTGACTCAGACTTCCCGGACACAAACAACAGGAAGGTCTCATGTTACACAGAGAACATAACCCTGAGAATCACCTGGAACATCCTGTCCCACGCTTAGACCCATCATGTGATGTAAACATCAAACTGCTTGTTCGCAGCTGCGTAGTACTCATATCATAACAGCCCCCCCCATCCCTGAAAGCATCACAGGCCCTCCTGCTCGCTGCTCTCCTTCCCACTGATGGTGACTGGGGAAGAGATAAATTATCGCTCAAGGTAATGAAAGGAGATGAAGAAGCAAAAAGGCCTGACACATCCACTTTATTACCCCGCCACCAGCTGTTTTTAACAGGGACTAATGCAATTCCAGCAGCTGCCACGACTGGGGGAAGAGAAGCAAGAGAAAAGAAAGGGAGAGAAAAATCTCCAGAACATACAGGTTTATTACATTGCGCACAAAGTTGCCGGAAGTCCTGCTGCAGAGGGATTGAACGCTTAGCACAGCGGCAGCCGAGAGTTCCAGGGTGACAAGAGCAAATGCTGAAGAACAGCCATCAGCCTCCGGCAAGACTTGGGGATGGAGGGGGACGGAAGGCCCACGCCACTGCTTTGAAGAATCCCTGGGATGCAGACAGCTTAATTTCTATTAAAATGAAGCAAATCCCTATGCCACTGCCTCTAGATTGTTGTTTAGTCGTGTCCGACTCTTCGTGACCCCATGGACCAGAGCACGCCAGGCACTTCTGTCTTCCACTGTCTCCCGCAGTTTGGTCAGACTCATGTTTGTAGCTTCGAGAACACTGTCCAACCATCTCGTCCTCTGTCGTCCCCTTCTCCTTGTGCCCTCCATCTTTCCCAACATCAGGGTCTTTTCCAGGGAGTCTTCTCTTCTCATGAAGTGGCCAATGTATTGGAGCCTCAGCTTCACGATCTGTCCTTCCAGTGAGCACTCAGGGCTGATTTGCTTAAGAATGGATGCGTTTGATCTTCTTGCAGTCCATGGGACTCTCAAGAGTCTCCTCCAGCACCATAATTCAAAAACATCAATTCTTCGGCGATCATAGATATATGGTCCAAAATGTGCCTGGCTGGCTAGGCAGCTTGTAATTGCTGTTTTTGTGGGGAAAGGTTACTGGTAGCTACTACATACCCTCCAACATCCCTGAGCTGAAAACTGGGACATTTCTCACTTCCCCCAACTGACCCTCTATGACCCCCATTTTTGTCCCCCAACCCCAGTGCAGAGCATTTCCTATCAGAAGGAAGGAGAGATCCACCATCACTTCACCAATGGGAGACAGCATACATGCCTTCCACCGTCCTGAGAAAACCCCTTAATCCTGATTTGACTTTATTCTTTGGTAGATTTACAAAAATAAACACACAGACACACCAATAAATAACTTTTAGAAAGGGGCAAGGACTTCCGGGTAGTCTTTGCTCACGGACAGATGCATATCTCCCACTTTGCCAAGGTCGGGAGGTACGCGTTCGTTAGCAGAGCTAGAAGGGGAAGCTAAGGCTAAGCTGACCCCGAAGCCTTGGAAGGAGATTCCAGGGTGATATGGCGTTGCTGCAGCACGAAGAAGAGGACCCCCAGACCATTTTCAAGCTCCTAAAAGCTGCGCAAGAAGGGGGAGAAGCAGGAGAACTTCTTCGGTGCTAGTTCCTGCAACCCTCCGCTGACGAGAAGCCCGAACCCGTGGGTATGTCTATGGCTACACTTCTAACAGGGATGCGGGTGGCGCTGTGGGTAAAAGCCTCAGCGCCTAGGGCTTGCCGATCGAAAGGTCGGCGATTCGAATCCCCGCGGCAGGGTGCGCTCCCGTTGCTCGGTCCCAGCGCCTGCCAACCTAGCAGTTCAAAAGCACCCCCGGGTGCAAGTAGATAAATAGGGACCGCTTACTGGCGGGAAGGTAAACAGCGTTTCCGTGTGCTGCGCTGGCTCACCAGATGCGGCTTTGTCACGCTGGCCACGTGACCCGGAAGTGTCTCCGGACAGCGCTGGCCCCCGGCCTCTTGAGTGAGATGGGCGCACAACCCTAGAGTCTGCCAAGACTGGCCCGTAGGGCAGGGGTACCTTTACCTTTACACTTCTAACAAACTGAAGCAAACCTAAACAATTAGCCTATTTTACTTACTGAACTTGCTAATTTACGATTAAAACAAAGTGTTTAAACCTAAAACAAAGTGTTTAAACCTAAATGGCTTTTCGCAACTGACCAAGATTTACTTACAAGCTATATCAGACTGTTTTTTTTTTATAAAAGACGTCTATTCCATTAATACCTAAGACGTTTTAGCCATCCTTTCCTGCTGGAATTATGAACAAAAGAATACCTGTGCCTTCATTATTGTGGCGACAGAAATAAACCAAGAAGTCATGAAGAAGAACTAAAAAAAAAAAAAAAAGAACTTTCCCAAGTGGTGAAAATATAAAGAGGTTTCCAAACTCTTCAGTACAAAATTAACTGTTGTTCACAAGTTAGTTTTCAACTGTCTGTTTACGCTGGCAAAAGGAATATAAGAGCCACAGACTCTCAGAGAACGGTGATGAATGAGAGGGTGATTGATTACAAAGTTATAAAACTGTCACAAGACTGATAAGCATCGCCTCCCCTCTCCCACGAAGTGCTGCTAACCTTCCTTTCTGGGGGTTTCTGTTTGTCTTTGGCTGTGGACTGCTATGGATGCTCAACGGAGTATAAATCAATTTAACAACGGCTAAGAGTTCTTCTGCTGACTCACGCGCTCCGACATTTTCTTAGACCGGCATTTCCTGGTTTGAGGAACGGAAATGAATTGTATAAGACTGACATAGACTGACATAGACTGACATAGACTGAGAAGGGGGTTGAAAATCGCAGAGAGACTTCCGGAGGTGGCGCCATCGGTTAATGGCGGATTCCCTCGGATCGGAGGGAATCGCTCTACGGAAAACAGGGTCGGATCCCGCTTCGGCGTAGCGGGGGACCCCTTAAATCACAGGCGGGGGAAGCCTGTGAACTTGGGACTCAGTGGGCACGTTTGGCGCCCCCCCAACCCGTGAAAGAGCCCGGCAACGGGTTCCGAAACGGAGCGGGGGAAGGAGCACTGTGCTGTGGGTCGTTTGCTTCTTCCGTGGAGTGAATCCGCGAGCTGTGACCGGAGAGCGCTGCCTTTCTTTCTTGGAAATTTGGCTTTGAAAATCAACGATCCGTGAGTAGGATTTTATGCAATTGGAACTGTACAAATTTGAAGGGAATACGGTCGAAAGCGGAGAGGTATAAAAAGGAAGTCTGCCTCTCTCTGCTGTAGATAAAACAAAGCATTGAACTTGAAAGCGGAAGCTTAGAAAAAGACGCATAAAGGGACTTTAATCCAATCATCTAACCAGGACTTTCCCCCCTCAACTTGAGGGAAGAGGGGGGGAAACTTTGAATGTTATTTCTTTAAGAAGAGGTGAGAAAAAGAAGATAAAAACCATCGCTCAATCCCTTGGGAACGGATTCCCAGAGACAATTAAAAGTTGGAGAAAAGGTACTGTCTTTGAATATATTTTGACAGCTAGTCCTGCACTGGAAATACAATTTGGATACAATATTGTGGATAGATATCTCCTGGTCTTAAAGTAACTGTTTAAGATAGATTGTTATCTTCCTGATAAACTGGGGGGACTTAAAGAAGAAGTAAAGCACTTAAGAACTTTAGGACTCTTACAGTGTCCCCCTAGTGGAATTTGGATTTGTTACAACTAGCTACAATTGCAATTGCAGCTGGCCTGAGGATTTTCCCACACGGTCCTTTTGGAACTTTCTGTTGGGATATTTCCGTTCCACCTTAAAAGGGAGCAGGCTTTGTGAGTAACAGAGTCTGCGCATGTCCTGTTCACAGGATGTTTATGCTTGCTGTTTCCTTTCGATTTCAGTCGGGCAGAGATGCTGACACAGAACGGTCATGTTTTTCTTTGTTCTGTTCAACGCTAAATAAAGTCTGTAAATATGCTCTTCTGCTCTTCTGCGGTGCAAGATTTCTGGCTGTGTTTCTGCTGATAAAGGATGTGCACGAGCCTGGAATGTGGCAGCCAATTTCCAAGGCTTCGTGTCGCTAATTGCTGGATCTGCGTGGCTACAGAGATCGATGGACGTCCGGCAGCCGGCATGGGGGCTCAGATGGACGCTATCTCCCTGGCAGTATCCCAACAACAAGGTTTCAGGCCCAGATTCACAGCACCTACAGGAGAGTAAAGCTGCAACAGACTGCGTCTGAGAGGTATGTCAAAAGCGAAAGAGAGGTTTTTCTCTGTTTACCTCGGAAGGAGCTTTTGGAACTCCGGCAGATTAATGGCTCTGGGAGCCAAGCCAGAGAGTTCGTGATTAATGAGCTGCCAAGATAAGAAGTCTTTGAAGGCATAAAGAGACTCCCGGCTCAAAGGAAAAGCTGAAATGGAGTTTTTCCAAGCTTCACAGGCCATTCACTGCCCTAAGTTACATGGGCAGAATTATGAAACCTGGGCAAAATGGTGTGAATCTTTGCTGCGTCAGTTTGGGGTGTGGCATACCGTTTCTGAGCCCCCCCCCCAGTTCCTCTGACAGAGAAATGGGAGGCCGAAGATTTGAGGGCGATAGACGTAATCGTCTTGTCCGTCTCTCTGGAGGAGATAAAGACGCTAGCTGGCAATCTGACTGCACGTGGCATGTGGAATGCTTTGATGAAAGCTCACAAGCCAGTCATCCCAGCCCAGAATTTGACTGCATCGGAGGTCCTAGCTGTTTCCCAGAATGCGAGTGAATGCAGGGATGCTGAGGGCACCGGTTGCAAGCTGCAGGGGGAGCTGACCGTCACGTCATCCCAGGCAGCATTCCAGCCTCCAGGGGGAGCCAAGGAGTCGGCAGCTTAGAGCTCTGTTTCTCGTGGGAACCAAGGTCATCGTCTTTGCAGAGGCCGGAAGGCCAGAGGTAAACAAAGACAGATGCCTGCAGATGGCCAGAAGCAGAGGGAGGGTGAAGAGCCCGCGCCAGGGAAAAACAAAGCTGTGTTTGCTGGCACTGCTTCACCAAAGGCTGAAGGCACGTCTGCTGACCAGAAGCAGGGGGGCAAGCTGCAAAAGCCCACGCCAGTGGAAAACAAGGCTATGTTTGCTGGCACTGCTTCACCAAAGGCTAAAGGCACGTCTGGTGGCCAGGAGCAGCGGGGGGGCAAGCTGAAAAGGCCCACGCCGGTGAAAAACAAGGGTTTGCTTGCTAAAAAGACTGCTCCAACAGCCAAAGGCAGATTTATTATCGATTCAGGTGCGACCCGCCACGTCACGAAGGATCGCCACCTGTTCATCTCCTTCAAGCCTCAAGAAGGTGAGATCCACCTGGCTGACGGAAGGACGTTGCAAATCGCAGGAGAAGGGACTGTGAAACTTGCAAGTCTGCACACTACCATCAGTAATGTACTTTATGTTCCAGGCGCTGCTAGCAACTTGCTAAGTGTCCCACAGCTTACTGGGCGTGGTTTTCAGATTTCCTTCAAGAGGAGCGTCTGTGTCATCAGTAAAGGCAAAGAGGACTATTTGCATGCAAAGTTTATGGATGGTTTGTTCCATATAACTTATGATGACACTGCTGTTGTATCTAATGCTGATTCTTGTTGTGTTGCACAAACTAACAAAGTTCTTCATGCAGGTTGCATTCACAATGCGCATCAAAAATTTGGTCATCTCTCTTGGAAGGCACTGGCCAAGATGCCAGAGGTGGTTGAGGGTTTGAACATCAAACCCTGTAAATTTCACATGAAATGTGTATCTTGTGCAGAGAACAAGGTGAAGGTTGCTCCAAAAGGCAAGGAATCTAGCAGGCAGGCTTCCAAGCCCTACCAGCTAGTGCATGCGGACCTGGTTGGTCCACTTACGCCCTCTTTAGGGGGAGCAAGGTACTTCATGGTTCTAATTGATTCTTTTTCCAGGTACATTCATGTGTTTTTGCTCGAACAGAAATCGCAAGCGTTTCCGAAGTTTAAGGCATTCTGTGCTTGGTTGGAGAATGCCCACGGCAAACGTATCGGTTGTTTGTTTACCGATCGAGGCGGGGAGTTCACTTCTCAGCAGTTTGAAGCTTTCCTGACTGAGAAGGGAATCCAGCATGACTTGTCAACGCCCAGATCGCCATGGATGAATGGGCTTGCGGAGCGAGCAAATCAGACATTGCTGCAAGGAATGAAAACCTTGTTGCATGATGCCAATCTCCCTGATAAGTTTTGGGGGGAAGCTTTGGGGAATTTGGTTTATTCCTTTAATCGCAGATTGTCATCACCCATTGGCTGTACCCCCTATGAGAAGATGTTTGGCAAGAAACCCAACACCAAACACATGAGAATTTTTGGTTCTGACATGTGGGTACGCACCCCACAAACCAACAAGCTTGGGAAGCGTGGGGCACATGGTTTGTTCATGGGGTACGAAAAAGGTGCATACAGGGTATGGATGACTAACTCTAAGTCCATTAAGTTCACAAGGAGTGTTGAGTACAATCCTAAGTGGGGGGAAAATGTGGGAATTTTCCAGAGTTACCCAGAGGAGGATGGAGGTGATGTCAAGCAAGCAGCTAAAGCTGAGGAAGCTGCTGAGGATGAGGATGATGATGATGAGGATGATGATGATGATCAGAGTTCGGATTCCAGTTCAGTGGGCGGTGCTGCTGCTGGTGTCAGTGACAGTGATGACACAGCAGACTACCAGAGCGCAAAGGCCTCAGTCAGACCATCTGATGCGTCTGACAATGAACTGGAAGAACCACTGTTCACCATTGGTCAATTTTCTCCTAAGAAGGAGGAGATGAGTCCAGAAGACTTGCGTCTAGTACGTAGGTCTGAAAGGGCGACCAAAGGCAGACCTCCAAAGAGGTATGCTGATGAGTTTGCTAAGACAGCAACTGCTGTTCTTAGTAGCTCAGAGAAGGTGTGGGAACCTTCAAGCTTCAAAGAGGTTCAGGAGTTAACCTCTAAAGATGCTGAGCCTTGGCTAAATGCCATGAAGGCTGAAGTTGATTCCTTGAATAGGAACCAAACTTGGGAACTGGTACCGGTAGTCCCAGGAATGAGACTGGTTGGCAGCAAATGGGTCTTCAAGGCCAAGACAGACCAGAATGGCAAGGTTGTCAGACACAAAGCCAGATTGGTTGCCAGAGGTTTTTCACAGGTACCAGGACAGGATTACCACGAGACCTACTCACCCACAGTCAAATATGAGAGCATTCGGCTGATGCTCAAGATTGCTGCGGAGGAGAAACTGCATGTTTCCCACCACGACATTAATACAGCTTTTTTGTACGGGATTTTGAACGAGGAGCTGTTTATGCTTCCACCTGATGGGATGGAGATACAGAAGGGAATGGTCTGTAAACTGCGGAAATCCTTATATGGTCTCAAGCAGAGTGCCAGGTGTTGGAACACGAAACTCACTGAGACATTGCTTTCTCTAGGTTTTCACCAGGGCAAAGCTGATCCATGTGTGTTTGTCAAGGAGGAGGGGCAAAACAAACTGTATTGTTTATGTTTTGTTGATGATCTTCTGATGTTTTGGAAGAATCAGGCTTTTTACCAAAGCACCCTAGCTCAGCTGAAGGAGCACTTTGACATGAAGGATCTTGGTGAGGTATCCAACTATCTTTCTCTGCAGGTGGAGAAGGACCAAACAGGTAATTTTCTGGTACACCAAACACAGAAAATTGCTGATGTGTTAACCAGATTGAATTTGGTTGATGCAAACCCAGCAGACACACCGATGGTGACAGGTTACCAGGTAGACAGTACTGCTGAAGCGTTTTCTGACACAACGCTGTACAGATGCATTCTAGGCAAGCTGAATTTCATTGCCAGATGTTCAAGACCTGACATTGCTGTAAGCTGTAATCTGCTTAGCAGACATGCCAACAATCCTACGGTTCAGGATTGGAAAGCTCTGAAGCGCATAGCCCGCTATTTGAAAGGGACTATGCACTACAGGCTGAGGTTCACCAGTCAGAAGACTGGAGGTCTTGAAATCTTTGCTGATGCAAGTTTTGGAAGTGACACCACGGATGGTACAAGCACTTCTGGAGTATGCTACATGTACAACCACTGCCTGTTTGACTGGTTGTGCAAGAAGCAGACGACAGTGAGCCTAAGTTCCTGTGAAGCAGAACTCAATGCCCTGTCATTTTCACTCATGGATTGTGAATGGTTGATGCAACTGTTTAAGGACATCGGGGTTTCTGTGAAATGTCCTGTACAAGTGTATCAAGACAATAGATCGTGTTTGGCTTTGCTGAACTCAGAGAGTTGCAAGCAAAGAACCAAGTACTTGCAGATTAAGCTACATCGTGCAAGAGAGTGTATTCAAAAGGGACTGATTCAGGTGTCCTACATGCCAGGAAATGAAATTCCTGCTGATCTGTTGTCTAAGGTTGTTAACAGAGAACAACTTAAGGTTTATGTACAAAGGTTGCAATTGGGTTGAACCACAGGTACTACAGGTTACACGGAAAGGGGGAGGATGTTGGGATATTTCTGTTCCACCTTAAAAGGGAGCAGGCTTTGTGAGTAACAGAGTCTGCGCATGTCCTGTTCACAGGATGTTTATGCTTGCTGTTTCCTTTCGATTTCAGTCGGGCAGAGATGCTGACACAGAACGGTCATGTTTTTCTTTGTTCTGTTCAACGCTAAATAAAGTCTGTAAATATGCTCTTCTGCTCTTCTGCGGTGCAAGCTTTCTGGCTGTGTTTCTGCTGATAAAGGATGTGCACGAGCCTGGAATGTGGCAGTCAATTTCCAAGGCTTCGTGTCGCTAATTGCTGGATCTGCGTGGCTACAGAGATCGATGGACATCCGGCAGCCGGCATGGGGGCTCAGATGGACGCTATCTCCCTGGCAGTATCCCAACACTTTCCACTTCAAAACAATTTTGAACTTAACTGTGTGACTGACCTTGAGTTTTATCTAAAGGGGTATGGCAGATGGGAAAGAGAAACTAGAGTCGTTACAAGCAACAAGGTCAGGCAGAGTTTTGTGAACAGACGGTGGATTGCAAAGAAGAGCTTCGACCTCTGGCCCCTCTGGGGTTCCAATAGCATCCCCATCGGCACAACCTAAAACTAAAGGTATGGCAAGTGATGATGCCTTTGCTCAGGTTTTGGCTAAAATTAATGAATCTTTGGACAGAATAAGCAAACAAGTAGCAGAGGCATCAGACAAGATTGATCAAAACACAAGTATTAATCAAAATACAACAAGTATTAACCAAAATACAGCAAGTTTAAATAATTTGGGCCAGAAAGTAAATACTAATACAGAGACTATTCAGAAATTATTAGAGGAATCGGCCTCAACACGACAGATTGCCGAAGAGGCTAAAGAAATTGCTACAGCGTCTGTTACAGAGGTTAAAGAGGTTCAAGAGAAGATACCACCGTTACATAAACAATTGGAAGATCATAAGTTAACCCTGTCTATGATTGAGTTGAAAGAAAAACAAGTGAATCAGCGGATCAGCGCCATTAGCGAACGGGGGATTCTCTTCACACGGAGGGAATCGGCTCCGCGAAAATCGGGTCCTGAGCGCTGCGGCGAAGCGGGGACCCATAGAAATCGCAGGCGCGGAAGCCTGCGAACGTGGAGACTCGGCGGGCACCCTTTAGCGCCCCCCCAAATCGCGAGGAAGCCTTGTTTTTTGAGGCTTCGGAGCAGAACGGGGGAGAGGCGCGGTGCTGTGAGTTGATTGCTGCTTTCGCGGAGCGAAGCCGTGTTGCCGTTGCTGGAGAGCGCTGATTTCTTCCTGGAACATTTGGACTAAAAGACTGATCGTGAGTAGGAGAAATTGGATCTATTTTTTTTTTTTTTAAAGCAATTTATTAGGTTTTACAATAAAAATAAACATAATAAGCAATGTTACATTGATCTTAACATATTTTCACATTTTCTTTGGACTTCCTCACATCTCCCGCTCCCATTTTCATCGTTATAACGTTTTGTCAGCAATTTATCATCTTATTTAAATTCTTATATCCCTTATATTTCATAATCTTATAATTCTCAAAAGGAGCTAAATTTCACAATCTTACTTATTTTCTTGAAAACTTCTAAATTTAGTGGTGCTCAGTTATTTTGATCTAGCATCTTGTTTAGCATTCACTCAAGTTACAGTGCTTTTGTAAATAGTTCTTAAATTTCTTCCAGTCCTCCTCAATCCTCTCTTCTCCCAGGTCACGGATTCTGCCGGTCATTTCAGCCAGTTCCATGTAGTCTATCAGCTGTATCTGCCATTCTTCCAGTGTGGGTAGATCTTGAGTTTTCCAATGTTTTGCGAGAAGTATCCTTGCTGCTGTTGTTGCATACATAAAAAATGTCTGGTCCTTCTTTGCCACCCCTTGGCCGACAATACCCAAAAGGAAAGCCTCTGGTTTCTTAGTGAAGGTATATTTAAATACCTTTTTCAGTTCATTATAAATCATTTCCCAGAACGCCTTCACTTTAGGGCAAGTCCACCAGAGGTGGAAGAACGTTCCCTCACACTCTTTGCATTTCCAACACTTATTATCAGACAGGTGGTAAATTTTGGCAAGTTTGACTGGGGTCATATACCATCTATAAATCATTTTCATTACATTTTCTTTCAGAGCGTTACATGCAGTAAATTTCAATCCATTACTCCACAACCTCTCCCAGTCCTCAAACATGATATTATGCCCAATATCCTGTGCCCACCTTATCATAGCCGATTTTACTGTTTCATCTTGTGTATTCCATTTCAACAGCAAGTTATACATCCTTGAAAGTACCTTAATCGAAATTGGATCTAAAAGCTTATGTATTGGACTAAAATTTGAAAGGGAAAAGGCTTTAATTGGAACAAAAACAAGGACTAAAATTGGCTACCGCGGTGGGAAGTGAAAACAGGAAGTCCGCTTCCCGCCTTGTAAATAGTGTAAAGCATAGAGACTTTGAGCTAAACGTTGGAAACTGATTTGAAAAGAGCTGTTTCCCGACCTGAGAACTTTTGGTGAATCTACCCTTCTGAGAATAAGAAAGGAAGGGGTTTGTTTTTTCCGGACTGTATAAATGTTTAAAGAGCGATTTGCCAGTGAGACGTCTCAGCTGTCAAAATCTGTCAAAGCCAACTGCCGACAGTAAGGTGGATATATTGTGGCCAGCCTCGCTGGAAAAATTAATTGGAAAGTTACATTTTGGAACTGTATCTCGATCTTTGTTTATACTTAGTTTCTCTTTCCTTTCTTGTTATTCAATAAGGAAAGTGACTAGTTTGGATGGTGGTAACAGTGTCCACCTAGTGGGACTCCCTGAAATTGCAGCAAAGGAATTTTCCACTGGTAAACAGGAACAGCATATTTGAAAACGGCCTTGACCTTTACATTGTTATGGCAGATGGCAGAGAGAAATTAGACCCGTCAGTTTTGAGATCTGGGAAACCTTGGGGGCATCGAAGGCAATCATCTGCCGGCTTGCCTACGACAGCAACACAAGTTAAGTCCAGTGGAATGTCTGAAGAAATTCTAGCCAGTGCCCTGGCCAAGATTAATGAAACTTTACAACAACTTAGCACAAAGGTCGATGAGACGAATAAAAAGGTTGAAGAAATGAACAGGAAAGTTGACACTGCAAATAAAAAAATCGACTTAAATACAGAAACATTAGATAACTTGGGGGAAAAGGTAAATAGTAATACAGAATCCATTCAGAGACTATTGCAGGAGTCAAAGTCTATACAGGAAAAAACTGCTGCTGTGGAATTTAAAGTAGGGCAACTGGAAACTGAGAAGGTACCTGACTTACAGAAAGAGATTGCAGAACATAAGCTGACGCTGTCTATGATCGAACTCAGAGACAAACAATCCAATCTAAGAATTAGAGCTGTTCCTGAGCTGGAGAAGGGCACCTTGATGGATTTTCTGACACAAGAATTTGCGGAATTTTGGAAATCGGATTTGAAACAAGAAGATTTCAAGATTGTGAGGGCCTTCAGATTGGGAAAAGGAGGAAAAAAGATTAAAATAAGGGACTGTTTGATTACCCTCCGATCCAAAGAAGAGAGGGATAAAATTTTGGGTTTGCATTATGAGAAATCTTTGACAATTCTGCAATCAAAAGTGGAAATCTTTAAAGACATACCGAAACACCTTTTGGATTTAAGACAAGACTTTGGAGACTTGGTGGCCCTGTTGAGAAAAAATAAGATCCTTTTCAGGTGGGAATTTCCTCAAGGCCTATCCTTTAGCTTTAAAGGAAGAAAGACAAAGATAAGATCAGTGGAGGAAAAGAACAAGTTCTTGAGCGCATACGAAGAAGATCTACAGAAAGGATTGGGAAAAGAGCCTGTTGTACCGGATAAGAGTTTGCAAAAAAAAGTGAAACTAACGCCACCGACAGACATAGACAAACTTCTGGGGGCTGTTGGGGGAGAAGGAGAGTAAGTACAAAATGACACTGCAAGTATTAAGTTGGAACATTAATGGCTTAAATTCTTCGGAAAAAAGGGGGAGAGTATTTCATATATTAAAAAAAGAACATTTGGACTTGATTTGTTTACAAGAAACGCATGTGACAAGGCTACATCGGAAAATTTTGATTAATAAAAGATTGGGAGAAGAATTTATTTCATCGGACAATGTGAAAAAAAGAGGAGTAGTACTCTATGCAAAGGAAAGCCTGTCACCAAAATTTTTATTTAAAGATGATCAAGGAAGATATATAGCAATTGAAATTCAGCTTCATGGTCAGAAGTTTCTGATATTAGGTGTTTATGCGCCAAATGAGGGAAAATCAGAATTCTTTTAAAAAACTGCATGAAACCCTATTGGACTATTTGGATTACAATATAATTTTGATGGGAGACATGAATGGAGTAGTGTCTACAAACATGGATAAAGCCCAAAGACAAACGGTGACGAAAGATGGCAGACTACCAAAGACATTTTTTGAAATGACTGACAATATGGACCTTGTGGATATTTGGAGAATAAAGAACCCCTTGGAAAGAGAAGGAACCTTCTTCTCTGAAGCAAAAATGACATGGACAAGAATAGACCAAATTTGGATAACCAGGGGACTGGCCCCTAAGACAAAAAAAGCGGTAATTTGTCCTAAAATCTGCTCTGACCATAACCCAGTAAAGATGGAAATGATATTAACGCCAATTGGAGCTTTCAGATGGAGGATGAATGACTCCTTGCTTAGGAGTGAGGAAATTATTAAAAAGGCCCAGAAAAATCTGAGAGATTACTTTGAGATAAATATGAACACTACGACTGAGAAAAGAGTGATTTGGGATGCAAGCAAAGCGGTGATGAGAGGATTTCTGATACAACAAAATGCAATTAGGAAAAGACACCAAAATGAGAAGAGAGAAAAATTTTTGGAGAAAATTAAGGATGGAGAAAAAAGACTGAGGGCAAAACCGAATTCACAGGAGATTCTAAAAGAGATAAAGCTATACCAAGTACAATATATGAAACTGATGAATCAGGAAATAGAATGGAAGATTAAACAGATGAGACAAAAGACATTTGAATCGGCAAATAAGTGTGGGAAATTATTGGCATGGCAAATGAAAAAAAGACAAAAGCTTAATACTATCACGAATTTGGTAGTAGAAGGGAAGAACATACAGAATCCTGGGGAGATCCGAAAGTGTTTTCAGAAGTACTTCAAACAGTTATATACGCAGGAGATCCAGAAAGAAATAGACATTGATCGGTTCTTGAAAACAAATGTATTACAAAAAGTATCTCAAGAGAGTAAATCAATATTAAACTCTACAATATCTGATCAAGAGGTGGAAGGAGCTATTCAGGACATGAAATTGGGCAAATCTCCAGGGCCAGATGGCCTGACTGCAAAGTATTATAAATCTTTGAAAGAATGGTTAATGCAGCCTTTCAAAGAAGTTTGCAATGAAATACTACGGGGAGGAAAGGCACCCGAGTCGTGGAAAGAAGCATATATTACACTCATACCGAAAACAGAAGTGGAAAAGACACAGCTGAAGAACTACCGTCCCATATCCCTACTTAACGTGGATTACAAAATTTTTGCAGAAATTATGGCTAAAAGATTAAAAAATGTATTGGTGAAAGAAATTCATAAAGACCAAGCGGGCTTTCTCCCGGGGAGACATTTGTCAGACAATACGAGGAATATTATTAATATTTTAGAAAAATTGCAAGTTAATATTAATACTAAAGCAGTTTTAATATTTGTGGACGCGGAGAAAGCCTTTGATAATATTTCTTGGAATTTTATGAAGAAAAATCTGCAGGGGATGGGGGTAGGGCAAAGTTTTGAAAACGGTATAGGTGCAATTTATTCGGAACAAAAAGCTAAGTTGATTGTAAATAACGTAGTTACAGAAGAATTTAAGATAGAGAAAGGAACAAGACAGGGTTGCCCAATCTCCCCGCTGCTTTTTATATCGGTCCTGGAGGTTTTGCTTAACATGATCAGGAAAGACCAATTGGTCAAAGGTATACAACTCGGAGCTAAACAGTACAAATTGAAAGCTTTTGCTGATGATTTAGTTTTGACACTACAGGATCCAGAATCCAGTACAAAAAGAGTATTGCAATTAATTCAAGAATTTGGTCAAGTAGCAGGTTTTAAATTGAATAAGATGAAAACTAAGGTATTAGAGAAAAATCTTACAGAGATTGAGAAAGAGAGGTTTCAGAAGGTGACAGGATTAACATTAGTTAAGAAAGTAAAATATTTAGGGGTTCATATGACTGCTAAAAATGTGAATTTGTTTAAAGATAATTATGAAAAATGTTGGTTAGAAGTAAAGAAGGATTTGGAAATATGGTCAAATTTGAAGTTATCATTGTTGGGCCGAATTGCTGCGATAAAGATGAATGTATTGCCTAGGATGTTGTTTCTGTTTCAAACACTACAGATTTTGGACAAAATGGACTGTTTCAAGAAATGGCAGAGAGATATTTCGAGATTTGTATGGCAGGGCAAAAAGCCAAGAATAAAATTTAAGATTTTAACTGATGCTAAAGAAAGAGGTGGATTTGCCCTGCCAGATCTTAAACTTTATTATGAATCAGCCGCATTTTGCTGGCTGAAAGATTGGCTGCTTCTTGAAAACACGGACATTTTGGACTTAGAAGGTTTTGACAATGTTTTTGGATGGCATGCATACTTATGGTATGACAAGGTTAAAGCGCATAAGGCCTTTAAGAACCATATTGTCAGGAAAGCACTGTTTAATGTTTGGGTGAGATATAAGGATTTGTTGGAAAGTAAAACACCAAGGTGGCTGTCACCAATGGAGGCTAAGGCTTTGAAAAAAACCAATATGGAGACAAACTGGCCAAAATATTGTGAAATTTTAGAACAAGTTGGAGATAAACTAAAGCTGCAGAGTTTCGACAAACTAAAAACCAAAGTTCAAGACTGGCTTCATTATTATCAAATAAGGGAGGCTTTTAATTCAGATAAAAAGATTGGTTTCCAGGAGGAAAAATCCAAATTGGAAACTGAATTGTTAGATCCTAAAACTAAGAATTTGTCAAGAATGTATAATTTGTTGCTGAAATGGAATACACAGGATGAAACGGTTAAATCTGTTATGATTAAATGGGCACAAGATTTCGGACATAATATTATGTTTGCTGACTGGGAACGGTTATGGACCACAGGTATGAAATTTACGGCTTGTAATGCTTTAAGAGAAAATATAATGAAAATGATCTACAGGTGGTACTTAACTCCAGTCAAGCTAGCAAAAATCTATCATTTGCCCGATAATAAATGTTGGAAATGTAGAGAAAATGAAGGTACATTTTTTCACCTTTGGTGGACGTGCCCAAAGATCAAGGCCTTCTGGGAAATGATATATAATGAATTAAAAAAGGTATTGAAATATACTTTTCTGAAGAAACCAGAGGCCTTCCTCCTGGGCATGGTCGGCCAATTGGTGCGAAGGGAAGATAGAACTTTTTTCATGTATGCGACAGCAGCAGCAAGAATACTCATTGGGAAGTACTGGAAGACACAAGAATTGCCTACCCGAGAAGAATGGCAGATGAAAGTGATGGACTATATGGAATTGGCTGAGATGACCGGCAGAATTCGAGACCAGGGAGAAGGGTCGATGGAAGAAGACTGGAAAAAATTTAAAATATATCTTCAAAAATATTGCAATATAAAAGAATGTTAGAAAGAGGTTGGAAAAAGAATATTAGGTCGTTTTGGCAGATATGATATAATGGATTAAGTAAAAATGAGGTATGGAAATTGATGAAATAGAGGAGGATTAATTATATCATTGAACGTTAAAATAAGTAAATGAAAAGAAGGTTAGAAGGATCTGCTGGAAATACGATTTGAACTAGAATACAAAGTTGGGAGGTGAGAGGAGGTCATGGAAATAAGTAAAGGGAAAAAAGGTTAGGTAAAGGTTTAATTTGTTTTTTGTCTTATTTCAATTCAATGCATTTTTATATTTTTTGTTAAGTCTTTTTTTATATTCTATTTTATTGTTTGTTTTTTGTTATATGCTTATTTTATCTTGTATGGTTTTTCTTTTCTTTTTTGTAATTCTAAACTTGGAATAAATATCATTAAAAAAAGAAAGAAAGAAAGAAAGAAAAACAAGTGAATTTAAGGGTCAGAGCGGTACCTGAAGTGGAGAAAGGCAATTTAGCTGAACTTCTTACACAGGAATTTTTAGACTTTTGGAATCCAGAACTGGTAAAGGACAGTTTTAAAATAGTGAATGCCTTTAGACTTGGAAAAAGAGGAGAAAAGAAGGTGAGAGACTGTTTGATCACTCTTCGAACAAAAGAAGAGAGGGACAAGATCTTGCGTTTGCATTTCCAGAAGACACTGGAAATACATCAGACAAGAGTGGAGATATTTAAGGACATTCCGAAACACCTTCTGGATCTCAGATCTAACTATAAAGACCTGGTTACCTTATTGAAAAGTAATAGGATTAATTTCAGGTGGGAATTTCCTCAAGGCCTATCTTTTAGCTACAAAGGAAAGAAGAGGAAAATAAGATCGGAAGACGACAAAGACAAATTTTGGAGAGACCACGGAGAAGACCTACAAAAGAAAGTCACAGGAGAGCTAAGAACAACTGCAAGAGAAGCTTTAGAAATACCAGGACTATCTCTGGAACTAAAGGACCTTCTGAAAAAAGTGATACCACCGACGGAAGAGGAACAGGCACTAGGTGCCGTTGGAGGGGAACCAAAATAATTACATCATGGCCCTGCAACTATTAACCTGGAACTGTCGTGGTTTGAATTCCCCTCAGAAAAGGAAATCAGTGTTTCATCTAGTAAAAAAGGAACAATTGGACTTAATTTGTTTACAAGAAACACATATAACAAGATTACACAGGAAATTGTTGATAAATAAAAGACTTGGTCAGGAGTTTATTTCATCGGACAAAGTTAAAAAAAGAGGGGTTGTGATTTATGCAAAGGACAGACTATCACCAAAATTTGTTTTTAAAGATGACCAAGGAAGATTTGTGGCAATTGAAATTCAAACACAAGGAGAAAATTTTTTGATAGTAGGAATCTATGCACCAAATGATGGGAAATCTGAATTTTTTAAGAAGTTGCACGAGACCCTGATGGACCATATGGATTACAACATGATTTTGATGGGAGATATGAATGGAGTGGTATCTACATATATGGACAAGGCACAAAGACAGGTAGTTACTAAGGATGGTAGACTACCGAAAACTTTTTTTGATATGACAGACAACTTGGACTTAGTTGATATTTGGAGAATAAGAAACCCCATGGCTAAAGAGGGAACTTTCTTTTCTGAAGCCAAAATGACATGGACAAGAATTGACCAAATTTGGATAACTAGAGGAATGGCACCAAAGACAAGAAAGGTGGAAATCTGCCCGAAAACTTGTTCCGATCACAATGCTGTTAAGATGGAAATGAGACTAACACCAACTGGGTCCTTTAGATGGAAGATGAATGACACCTTATTTAGAGATGAAGAAGTACTTAAGAAGGCCCAAAAAACCTTGAGAGACTATTTTGAGATAAATTTGAGCACTAATGTGGAGAAAAGAGTAATCTGGGACGCAAGTAAAGCGGTTATGAGAGGGTTCTTAATACAACAGAACGCAGTAAAGAAAAGAATTCAAAATGAGAAGAAGGATAAGATATTGGACAAAATAAAGGAAAGTGAAAAAAGACTGAGAGTAAACCCAAAATCTCAAGAGATTCTGAGAGAGTTAAAGTTATATCAAGTACAAGATATGAAAATGATGAATCAGGAAATAGAATGGAAAATTAAACAAATGAGACAAAAGACATTTGAGTCGGCCAACAAATGTGGTAAATTGTTGGCATGGCAAATGAAAAAGAGACAAAAACTAAATACAATCACGAACTTAGAAGTGGAAGGAAGAAATATACAGAACCCTGCAGAGATTAGAAATTGTTTCCAGAGGTACTTTAAACGATTATATACCCAAGGGCCATTGAAAGAAACAGACTTAGATCAATTTTTGAAAACAAATGGATTACAAAAAATATCTCAAGAAAATAAACTTATTTTGAACTATAAAATAACTGAACAGGAAATAGAAGGTGCCATTCAAAACATGCAGTTGGGTAAATCTCCAGGACCGGATGGACTGACTTCTAGATATTACAGATCCTTGAAAGAATGGCTAGTACAACCTTTGAAAGAGGTCTGTAATGAAATAATGGAGGGGAAAAGGGCACCAGAGTCGTGGAAAGAAGCTTATATTACACTTGTACCGAAAACAGAGACTGAAAAGACGCAGCCTAAGAACTACCGCCCCATATCATTACTTAATGTGGATTACAAAATTTTTGCAGACATTTTGGCTAAGAGACTGAAAAAAGTGTTGTTGGAAGAGATTCATAAAGACCAAGCGGGCTTTCTCCCGGGTAGACATTTGTCTGATAACATGAGGAACATAACTGACATTTTGGAGAAACTAGAAGTGAATATAAACACTAAAGCGGTTTTGATATTTGTGGACACGGAGAAAGCCTTTGACAATATTTCTTGGAGTTTTATGAAGAAGAACCTACAGGGTATGGGGGTAGGCCAAGGTTTTGAAAACGGTATAAGTGCAATTTATTCAGAACAAAAAGCTAAATTAATTGTAAATAATGTGGTGACGGAAGAATTTAAGATTGAAAAAGGGACACGACAAGGTTGCCCAATCTCCCCATTGCTTTTTATTTCGGTCCTGGAGGTTTTGCTGAACATGATTAGAAGGGATCAGTTGGTTAAAGGTATACAGGTTGGAGCCAAACAGTACAAATTGAGAGCATTTGCAGATGACTTAGTATTGACGTTACAGGAGCCAGAATCTAGTACTAAAAGGGTTTTAGAATTGATTCAAGAATTTGGTCAAGTTGCAGGATTTAAATTGAATAGGGTAAAAACTAAGGTTTTAGAGAAAAATCTAACACCAATAGAGAGAGAGAGGTTTCAGAATGAGACAGGTTTAACAGTGGTTAAGAAAGTTAAATATTTGGGGATTAACTTGACAGCAAAAAATGGGAACTTATTTAAAGATAACTATGAAAGATGTTGGGCTGAAGTGAAAAAAGACTTAGAAATTTGGTCAAATTTGAAGCTTTCACTGCTGGTTCGTATTGCTGCTGTAAAAATGAATGTATTGCCTAGAATGTTGTTTTTGTTTCAAACTTTGCAAATTGTGGACAAAATGGATTGTTTCAAGAGGTGGCAGAAAGATATTTCTAGATTCGTCTGGCAGGGCAAGAAGCCCAGAATAAAATTTAAAATACTAACAGATGCAAAGGAAAGAGGTGGATTTGCCCTGCCAGACCTCAAACTTTACTATGAATCAGCAGCTTTTTGCTGGTTGAAAGAATGGCTGCTTCTTGAAAACACTGACATTTTGGACCTAGAAGGTTTTAACAATGTATTTGGATGGCATGCATATCTATGGTATGATAAGGTCAACGCACATAAAGCATTTAAAAACCACATTGTCAGGAAAGCGTTGTTTAATGTATGGATAAGATACAAGGATTTATTAGAAAACAAAACCCCAAGGTGGCTGTCACCAATGGAAGCAAAAGCCTTGAAAAAGCTCAATATGGAGGTCAAATGGCCGAAATATTGGGAAATTTTGGAACAAGATGGAGATAGACTGAAATTGCAGAGTTTTGAAAAACTAAAAAACAAAATGCGAGACTGGCTTCATTATTTTCAGATAATGGAGGCATTTAAATTGGACAAGAAAATTGGCTTCCAGGTGGAAAAATCAAAATTAGAAACTGAACTGTTAGAACCCAAAACTAAGAATTTGTCAAGAATGTATAACTTGCTGTTGAAATGGAATACTCAGGATGAAACGGTGAAATCTGCTATGATTAAATGGGCACAAGACGTTGGACATAACATTATGTTCACTGACTGGGAACAGTTATGGACCACAGGTATGAAATTTACGGCATGTAATGCCTTAAGAGAGAATATTATGAAAATGATATACAGGTGGTACATAACTCCAGTCAAGCTTGCAAAAATCTATCACTTGCCCGATAATAAATGTTGGAAATGTAAAGAAATGGAAGGTACATTTTTTCACCTTTGGTGGACGTGCCCAAAGATTAAGGCTTTCTGGGAAATGATATATAATGAATTAAAAAAGGTATTTAAATATACCTTCCCCAAGAAACCAGAGGCCTTTCTCCTGGGCATAGTCGGCCAAATGGTGATAAAAAAGGATAGAACTTTCTTTATGTACGCAACAACAGCAGCAAGAATACTCATTGCAAAGTATTGGAAGACACAAGAGCTTCCCACACTGGAGGAATGGCAGATGAAACTGATGGACTATATGGAACTGGCGGAAATGACTGGTAGAATCCGTGACCAGGGAGAAGAGTCTGTGGAGGAAGATTGGAAGAAATTCAAAGACTATCTGCAGAAACATTGCAAAATTAAAGAATGTTAGAGTGATGTTGGAATGAAAATAAATGGCTTCCAGCTGTACAGGATTTAAAGTTATAGATAGATTAAGATTAAGGATTAGGATTAAAAAAGTTTAAGGAAATGGACTTCCGGGTTGGCGCCATCGCCGAATGGCGGACTCCCTCCGAGCTCCGGAGGGAGCCTGCTCGGCAGGGGCTGGGTCCTACCGCACCGGCGATGCGGGGACCCTTAAAAACCACGGCCACGAGGGCCGTGGACATGGAGACTCGGCTGGCACCGTCAGCGCCCTCCCGACTCGTGAAGGAGCCTTTTTAAAGGCTACGGATCGGGTGCCGGGGAGAAGCGTGGTGCTTTGAGTCCTTTGCTATCCCTGCCGAGCGCAGCCGCATGCCATCCGGCGGAGAGCGCTGACTTCTTCCATTGAAAATTCGGACTTTTTAACAACAACCCGTGAGTAATTTGGAAACTGGGTTTAAAAGGAGGGAAAAAAAAGAATTTCCTTTCGATTTGGACACAAGCGGGGGGGGATCCAAAAAGGAAGTCAGTCCCCCCCCCTATTGTAAACCTTCTAAGACAAGGACGGGGAAACCAAGGTCCAAAAAGATTTGTATTGCTGATAAAAACTAAGAATTCCACGATGGGAAATTATAAGAACTGTGCTGGAGGACGAATTGAGGGAGAAGAAACGTAACCCCCCCCCCTGGGAACCGGGGTGATTGAAGAGAGAGCCTGGTGAAAAGAGTCGGAGATTTTGACAGCTGTCAAAGTAGCTGTCAAAGTCGGAAAGCAGAGAGGATTTTATTATGAGAACTTTGCTGGCTAAATTTGTTACAATTTGCTACAACTTTTTAAAACTTGGATATAAAATGGCGAAAACATGGATGACAATCGGACTTTGGGACTAGAGAAAACAAAGTTACAACAATCCCCCTAGAGGAGTTTCGGGACATTACAAAGATGGTCGTAAGTGGAAAAATACCATTGGAATTTTATAGAACTGGTTATCTTCTGGGAAAGCTGCAAAACGGAAATAATATTTTGTCTACAGGGTGTACAGCTAAAGGAGACAATAGAATTTTCTATTGAAGAAAGGAAGGGACTGAACGCAAGTTTTTGTTCCTGAATAACAATAATCCCTGCAGACTTACTAAGTTTCTGAATTAGAACGTTTCAGCAGCGGAACAAGAGGAAACTGGACTACAATTTGGAAAGAACAATGGGGGGAGCTTTATTAAAGATCTGAAGCTAAGTGTTTTAAAAAATAATTATGAAAGGAAAAAAGCAAAAAAAAAAAAAAAAACCAGCAAGGAGTTGGGGGAAAATAGGCGATTTATGGATTGTAAGAATTCCAGGCGGACAACATGGTTTGGTGGTCAGGGGGAAATTAAACCGGGGACAGAGGGGGAGAACTAAAATCCAAAGGCTTGCCAATTTCTTTTTTTGAACTGGTTTTGTTTCATCTACTATATCTTTTATTTCTTATTATTGATATTTCTATTATGTGGGGTGTCTTTATTATTAAAAAAAAAAGGGAAATTGTGGAATAAAAATGGGGTGGGCCCTGGGAAAGAAATTTTTGGCTTTTTATTAAGGGTATTGATGAGGAGTGTAGAAATTTTAAATTCGAACAATGGTCTAAACAAATTAAGTTTTTAATCAGAATTGAGAGCTTGTGGAGCCAACAATATGAAACAGGAATATGATAGGGGTGGGGGAAGGGGGGAGTCCCAGAAAGTGGATATATGAAAATAAGGTTCTGAATGTATTTTAACTTTTTATTTTCTGTATTTTTGAAAATTTTAATAAACATTATTTAAAAAAAAAAAAACAAAAAGGGAGGTGTGAGGAGGTCGTGGAAATAAGTGAATGAAAGATGGGGTAATGAAATTGTTTGATTTATCTTATTGTCTTTGTCTTGTTTTGCTAATTTGATGTGTTGTATTGTATTTTTTTTTTCTTTATAGTGTTTAAGTTTTTGGAAAAATAATAAATATTATTTAAAAAAAAAAAAAAAGTTTAAGGAAATGGAAATTTGGTTGTTAAGAGGTAAAATTTTAATGTTATATTATATTAAGACTAAAGATTGGGATTAAAAAAGAGGGAAAGAAATTGCTGGACAAACAATTTGAACTGGAATACAAAAGAGGGAGGTATGAGGAGGTCCAGAAAATAAGTAAATTTAAAAATGGAGATGAAAAGGTGATATTGTTTTTAACTGTTTTTTTTTCTTTTTTGTCTTTTGTTTTTTGTTCTTTTTTTTCTTTTTTGGATTATGTATTGTGTATTTTTTGAATTGTGTATTTCTTTTTTATGTTCTATGTTTAATCTTTTATGGAAACTTTAATAAATATCATTTAAAAAAAAAAGAAAATCGCAGAGAGGGAGCGACTCAAACAGCGACATCAGCTGGTGAATAAAAATTTTGCACTCTTTTGAAAAAGACGTTCCATTTATAAGACTTATAAGAGCAATTATAGGGATTTTTGCAAGATCTGTGACTAGTGAAGATTCCAAAGCGCTGCATCATAATCTGCTGAAAGAGACAAGGTTTCATAAATTTTTATAGACCCTATACCCCATTACTGGAATAGCATTCCTGTTGCCTCTGGAAGAGTAACATCTAGAGAGAACTTAATAGCACATAATATTATTGCATTGTACATTATTAATTGAAAATACTCCCCCAGCTCTTTTCTTATTATTTATATATACTTTTCGTATTTTCTTCCCCCTCTTTATTCCTTTACAAATTATAAATTGCATTATTATTATTACGTTCTCTTGTTTTATTTTTCTCTTACCCTCCCATCTTTTCTTTGTTTCTTTCTTTTGTAATTTTCTTTTTGGGTATTTTGTTTTGTTTTGTTTGTTTTGTTTCTCTGTTTCATTTTTGTTGTTTTTCTGGTTGTGTTTTTGTGTGGTTTTTCGACTTGTGTGGTTTTGCCTTGTGTTTTTTTGTTTTTTTGTTTTGTTGCTGTTTTTTGTTTTTGTTTGCTTTGCCTTTCGCTATCTATTGGTAGCTAACACAGCTGATATTAGCATCAGATGTCATTAGCGTTGTTGTAAGGTGCTGATTAACTGAACCGCTAACCTGTTTAAAGATTTATATATAGGATCTATCACCCTGAATGAGTAAGTGAACGCAAGGATTGCAATCATATATTATATTTATTTGATCTGATGAATTTGTGATATTGCTGTATTGATGATTGGCTGTAACTAATTAGATAATTGTTCATAATCAATTTTAAATATATTTAGTGAAACTGGTGAATATAAAGAATTAGTGGATACATAGGCCGGAGATTATTATCAGACTGGTAAAATTGTTGTGATTGTATTAAGAAAGATTGAATTTAATTGACATTCATTAATTATCACATTGGAAATATTGTCACGATTGTATTAAGAAAGATTGAATTTAATTGATATCCAGTCTGTAAGACAGAAAGAAAGAGAACAAATTATCTTGTGAGCTTATTGAATTTTTTAGTGATGTCTGGTAAAAAAGCAACTGTGTCAGGTTCTGTGGCAGTTTCAGCCTCACAAATCAGGAGAACTTCTGTAATTGACATGGATCAACCACTAGATATGAGAGAATTAATTTTAAGTTTGAAGAAAGATATCCAAGATTTAAAAAATAATGTAAATGAAAAGGCAAAAGCAACAGAAGAAAAACTTATTTCAAAGGGAGTTAAAATAGATGAAAATGTGAAAATAACAGCTGAGTTATCAACTCAGGTCAACAATTTAGTACAAAAAAATTCAGAACTGACGAAAATAGTGCTAGACCTTAAAGGTAAAACACAGAACCTAGAGGAAGCTCAGAAAAAATTACAAAATGAAAATAGAGAGTTGAAAAGGGAATGAGATAAGATAAGGAAAGAAACAGCAGATCTGAAAGCGCAGCAGGATTCAACTTTGGACTCTATTGCAATGTTGCAAATGCAGAGAAGGGAGAATATCCTAAAATTCAGAGGTCTAACAGAGGACGCAGAGGAAATAATTGAGAAAAAAATCTCAAAAGAGCTAGCAGCTTGGTTAGACCTAGAAGAAGCAGAAGTAGCACAAAAAATAGAAAAAGCATTTAGAGTCAAATCTAATGTAGCAAAAGCAAATAACTGGCCGGCTGTTTAGTCTCTTTTAACTCTATGGACTTCAGAAATAGAATTTTACAAGCTAATAACAAGAAGAAATTTCAGTCAGAAGGAAATGATATTATCGTCCACAAGATTATCCCAAATTGGTTGATAAAAAAGAGAGAAGCTTACAGACCTCTGGCCGAGGCACTAAAGGCAAAGGCAGTGGACTATAGGTGGGAGTTCCCTGAAGGCATCTCCTTTTTCTTTAAAGGGAAACGTAGAAAGTGCTTGTCGGCATTAGATGCGGATAAGTTCTGGAGAAAGTACCGGAAAGAGCTCGGAGGGAAAAGGCAATTGTTGAGAGAATCAGAGGGAATTGAACAAACAGTTGAGAGTTAGGAGACTGATCTAAGAAGGGAATTTATTAAACGTATACTGAGACCTTGAATGTTTTTTTTTTTTTTTAAATCTGTTGACATATCATAAGAAATAAAGTATGGATTATAAATTTATTACTTGGAATGTAAATGGTTTAAATGAAAAATCAAAAAGGAACAAGGTGGAACATATTCTGGTTAAGCAAAAATATGATCTAATCTGTCTGCAAGAAACGCATGTAGCGGAAAAACATAAAAGAGTATTAATAAATAAAAGATTGGGGCTTGAGTTTATTGCATCAAGTAAAGAAAAAAAGAGAGGGGTGGTAATCTATGTAAAACCTCAGCTGGAGCCAAAACTGCTTTATAATGATGAAAAAGGTCGAACAGTGATTATAGAAGTTAAGATCAATAATGAAAAAGTGATAGTTATTGGAATTTATGCACCAAATGAAAGAAAATCCAAATTCTATCAATTCTTGGAAGAAAAAGTCATAGAATATTTGGGGGGGGGGGGAATTATATTATTAGGAGATTTTAATGGAGTAGTCAATCCGAACATGGACAGAACAATAAAGAAGAAAGAAAAGAGGCAGAACAAACTCCCAACTACATTTTTCCAACTAATAGAACTCCTGAATTTGTTTGACGCTTGGAGGTTTAAGAATCCAACAGAGAAAGAATTTACACATTATTCAGAGCCACATAAATCGGCGGGACAAATCGACGCGATCTGGACAACAAAGGATTTATTAAATAATATTACAAAAGCAGAAATCCATCCAAGGACAATTTCAGATCTGGGTTAACTTTAAAGGAAAAGAAGAAAAGGTTAAAAGGTGGCAACTTAATGAGAGTACGTTAAACGATGAAAAAACTGTACAGAAGGCCAAGCAAATCTTAGAAGAATATTTTAAGTTTAATTTAAATCAAGGAGTAGATCTAGAGACGGTTTGGGACACGAGTAAAGCCGTCATAAGAGGCTTCTTTATCCAACAAAACGCATTCCAAAGGAAAATAAAGGAGAAGAAGAAAATGGAGATCTGGGAGGAAATTAGAAAAAAAGAAAGGATCCTTTTCCAAAAACCAGATGATGAACTAATCAAGCAAAATATAAAAATTTTACAGACGCAATTCTCCATGATAATAAACGAAGAGATAGAATGGAAGATAAAATGGTTGAGACATAGAAATTTTGAGTTTGCAAATAAACCTGGCAAACTTCTGGGCTGGCAATTAAAGAAGAAAAAGGAAGATAGAATTATCAATAAAATTAAAATTGAAGACAAATGGATTCAAGAACCGAAGGAAATTAATAAAAACTTTGCTATTTTTTTCGGAAAACTATATAAAGAAGGTCCAGAGACTCTAGAAAAAATAATTAATTATTTGGGCAAAAATAAACTACCAACAATACCTAAGGAAAAAACTGAAATCTTGAACTCACCAGTAACAGCTATGGAGGTGCAACAAGCTATACAGAGATCAAAATTAGGAAAGACACCGGGCCCAGATGGTCTCCCAGCTAATTACTATAAAAAGTTAGAACAAGCATTATTTCTTCCCATGAAAGACCTAATGAATAATATTCTGGCAAATGGAAAGCTACCGAGAACCTGGAAGAACAGCTTTATTACTCTTATCCACAAACAGGGAACAGATGCCTCAAACATGGCCAATTACAGACCCATTGCACTGCTAAATAACGATTACAAGATATTCGCAGACATTCTTGCAAATAGATTAAAAATGGTGCTGAAAGAGATAATTCATAAAGATCAAACCGGATTTCTTCCCGGACGATTTATGCAATCCAATATTAGATGTGTGATTAATGTATTAGAATATTAGAATGTTTGGATATTAAAATTGATAAACCAGCAGCTATTATCTTGGTGGACGCTGAAAAAGCTTTTGACAACGTGTCCTGGAAGTTTATGAAAAAATTAATGGAAGAAATCGGACTGGGAGAAAATATTTGTAAAGGAATAAATGCCATCTATTCGGAACAATATGCAAAATTGATCATCAACGGAAGAATTACTGAGGAGTGCAAAATAAACAAGGGAACCAGACAGGGCTGCCCACTGTCACCACTGATATTTATTTTGGTGATGGAAGTCTTGAACAATCAGATAAGAAAGGATCAGCTTGTTAAAGGCATCACTCTGGGAAACAAAACATATAAAATTAAAGCTTTTGCGGACGATTTACTTGTTATGACTGAAAACCCTAAAGAAAGTCTGAAAAGAGTGCTGGAATTGATTAAAGAATTTGGAAAAGTGGCAGGCTTTAAGCTGAATATAACAAAAACAAAAATGCTTGTTAAAATGTAACCACAGAAGAAAAGGACGACTTAGAAAAAATATTGGGCCTGAAAATCTTCTCAAAAGCGAAATACTTGGGTATTTGGATCACCCCCAAGAACCTAAACTTATTTCAGGATAATTACACCAAAACTTGGTTAGAGATTAGAAAAGATGAATGTGCTTCCAAAATTAATCTTTTTATTTCAAATGATTCCAATACTGGGCGAAGCAGGTTGTCTCAAGATATGGCAAAGAGAAATTTCCAAATTCCTGTGGGAAGAGAAGAAACCTAGGATTAAACACCTAATCTTAATAGACATAAAAGAGAGAGGAGGCTTTTCCCTACCCGACTTAAAACTTCACTATGAGGCAGCCTGTTTCACCTGGCTAAAAGATTGGTGCACGTTGCAGGATCCGGACCTCCTGGACCTGGAAGGTTTTGACAACCGTTGGGGATGGCACGCCTACCTGATATATGGAAAAGCGAAAATTCATAAAAATTTTACCAACCATATAATAAGAAAATCACTCTTTGCTGTATGGGAAAAATATAAAGACCTGATGGAGCCTAAAGTCCCGTGGTGGACTTCTCCAATAAAAACCATAGCAGTAAAACGGAAAAATACTCAGGAAAGCTGGCCAACATATAAAACACTTCTAAAAAATGAAGATAACCAAATAAAATTAAAAAACTTTGAGGAAATAAGAGAACACATCTCAGACTGGTTTCAATACCATCAGTTATTTGAAAAATTTAAATCTGACAAACAAAAGGGGTTCTCAACAGAAATTTCCCGATTCCAATCTGATCTTGTAAATTCTAAAAGAAAAACTCTTTCCAAAACTTATCGACTCCTCCTTGACTGGACAGTCAAGGAGGAGGAGGTAACAGTGGCAATGGTGAGGTGGTCCCAGGATTTTGGCCATTCAATAACCATGGCCCAATGGAAAAATTTATGGAAGATCAATTGGAAATTCACAAATTGTTACATGATTAGAGAGAACTTTCAAAAAATGCAACATCGATGGTATCTAACATCATGGAAACTTTAAAAAATGTATAAAAATGTGTCAAGTAATTGTTGGAGATGCGGTGAATCAGGAAGATTCTACCATATGTTGGAAAATACAGGTATTCTGGGAGAGTATCCATGTAGAACTGCAAAAAATGCTAAAGATCTCTTTCAATAAAAAACCAGAGGCTTACCTCCTGGGAATAACAGATTTGGATATTCCACAAAAGAGGAAGGGTATCTTTTTATATGCGACGGCAGCAGCAAGAGTTTTGATCGCAGCAAAATGGAAGAGTAATGAAATCCCCTCTATACAAGATTGGATCCAAAAGCTGACATAATATGCCGAATTAGATGGTTTATCAGAAAATATAAAGAATAAATCAAAACAGGAATTTGTTTCAAAATGGGAGGTTTTCAAAGATTATCTGAAAAATAAATATAGTAGTTTAAATTCTGTTGCAGCATTCGAGGAACTTCAGTAATTGTTGCAAGGTAGATATAAGAAATTAGATTTATTGAGAATAAGTTTAATTATGATAAAAGTGTGTATTGGCAAAAAGTAATATGAATTTGAAATATGGAATAGACGGGAGGTTGGGTCTTTAGTGTCAAAACCAATAGATGTTTTATTGTTTGCTAAGAAAATTATGTGTCTATGGTTATTTTTGTAATTTGTGTGTAATTTGGTATTTGTGTTTTTTTTCTTTTTTCTTGTTGTATAAATAAAAAACTTTATTAAAAAATAAAAGAAAAGAAAAAAAGGGGCAAGATTCGATGCAGATGCACAAAGCATTTTGAAAAAAATCAAGACTCCTTGCTCTCCACTCCCCCTTTCTTCCCACCCACTCAGACTGGCCCTGCCCTCTGCCTGCCCCCCAGAGTCAGCAGTTCACCCAGGACTCAATGGTATCTCAGGGGTGGCAGCCCCTTCTCCTCGCCTGCTCTCCAGCAGCCACTACAAGCTGCCAAGGGAGGAGCTTGAAAATCAGAAGCCGGGATGGCTTTCGTAATTCCGGGACTGCCCACTTGGAGGGTATGCAGAAAGGCCCTGGGAGCTGCTTGGTGAGGCTTGGTGCCACTGCCAGCCAAACCTTCCTCTTGCCAGTTTGTGTGAGAGAGCTTTGTCAAAAGGCTCTAGAACATCAGGAGAGCCTGGTGGCTGGATCAGACCAAAGGGGGCACATCCAGCCTAGTGCCCTGTCCCAAAGGAGGCCTGGTTGCTTGTCCCGGCATCCCACAAGCAGGACCTCACAGCCAGATGAAACTCTGCTAAAAGGTGAAGCTGCAGGGGAGACTCCCTCTCTGAATGCAGCTGGAACAAAGTAACTTAATAAGCCTGTGTCGCCTCTTATTTCTAATCACATAAATCTTTTGCGCACGACAGCTCCCCGGATGCTCTCTCCCGGCAGAACCATGGAAGCAACTTCCACGTGGCAAGAAATGGTTCTCCTTCTGAGGGAGACTGTGGCACCTTTGGGGTGGTGCTTTAAGTCCTCAGTCACCTAAAGGCTCTCATTGGGTGAAGGCCTTAGACTGGGGTTACGTTTTTCTGCTAGAAGCCTAAGGGCAAGCCTACTGGATCAGGCCAGTGACCCATTCAGTCCAGCATCCTGTTCCCACGGTGGCCCCTAAGAACCTTAGACAGATAGACTGCCTCTGGACCTGGAGTCCGCAGAGTCAGGCCATGGGCCCATCTAGTCCAGGTGCCCCTGTGGGAAACCCGCAAGCATTGCTCTCCCGTCTTGTGGTTTCTGCCCTCTGCCGGGAGGCAGAGTGTGGCCATGGTGGTGAGCAGCCATTGATAGCCTTCTCTTCCATGAATCTGACTAATCCAAGTTGGTGGCCATCACTTGTGGGAGCAAATCCAATACAGCATAACGTGCTGTGTGAAGATCTGTCCTGAATCTTCCAACATTGAAATAAGAACATCAGAAGAGCCTGGCCGCTGGATCAGGCCAACAGCCCACCTAGTCCAGCCTCCTGTTCTCACAGGGGCCACCCAGACGCCTGGGGGGAAACAGCAAGCAGGAACTGAACACAAAGCAACACTCTCCCCTCCTGTGTCTTCCAGCAACAGGGATTTGGTTCCATCACTGCCTCTGACGGTGGAAGCAAAGCCATTGTGGCCAGGAGCTGTTAAACCCAACTGTAATGCTCAAATCAGTATGTTACCGATGCAAGGTGAGGATTGCAGGTATGGCAGATGCAAGCTCTCTGTGGGGCTACCTTTAAAGGTGATTCGGAAACTACAACTAACCCAGAATGCAGCTGCCAGACTGGTGACTGGTGGCAGCTGCCAAGACCATATGACACTGGTCCTGCAATTCCTCCATTGGCTCACATTATGTTTCTGAGCACAATCCAAAGTGTTGGTGCTGACCTTGAAATCCCTAAATGGCCTCAGCCCAGGAGACCTGAAGGAGCGTCTCCACCCCCATCGCCTTCTGGCACTGTGAGAGGTGAAGCTACAAGGAAGCAGGCAGAGGGCCTTCTCAGTGGTGGCACCCTCCCTGTGGAACAGCTTCCCTTCAGATGTCAAGGAGATAAGTAACTACATAACCTTTAGAAGACATCTGAAGGCCGCCTTGTATAGCAAAGTGTTTTAATGTGTAATGTTTTATTATGCTTTTATATATGTTGGAAGCCACCCAAAGTGGCTGGGGCAACCCAGTCAGATGGGTGGGGTACAAATAATAATAATAATAATAATAATAATAATAATAATAATAATAATAACAACAATTATCTGATGTGCTGATTCAACAAGCAACATGCCCTCTGGGCTCCCGTTGGGGCCAGTAATCTTCCCTGAAAGAGGGACTGGCTGTTAAACCACTCTGGGAATTTTAGCTCTGGGAGAGGAAATAGGTCATCTCCTAACTACTCTCAGTACCTTTAACAAACTACAGTTCCCAGAATCAATCCTTTGTGGGAAGCCATGCCTGTTTAAAGAGGCATCATAGTGGTTTAAATACAAGGCGTGAATGTGGCCGACCCCTTTTCTTCACACATGTGAACCTCCATCATATACCTCTCCCTTTGCCGTTTGTATTAGAAATTGAAGCCAGGAAGCTTTGCTGACTGCTGATCTGACAGGCAGATGCTCCTTGTGGACTCAGGCAGGCAGCCTTCACACCACCCGTTTCCTGATCTTCTTTTAACTGGATTGAACCTGGGACAAAGCCTAAGAACTGAAGCAGAGCCCTGCTGGATGAGGCCCACAGCCCACCTAGTCCAGCCTCTTCCTCTCACAGCGGCCAGCCACATGTCCCAATGGGAAGCCTGGAAGCATGACCCAAGCTCAGCAGCATCGCTCTTCCCACCACTTGTGGTTCACAGCCACTGGGATTCAGAAGTAGTGGGTTTTAAACAGTGGAGGGAGAACGTAGCCATTGTAGCTAGTAGTAGCCATTGATCAATAGCCTCCTGCTCCTCAATGAATTAGTCGAATCCTCTCTTGAAGCAGTCCAATGTGGTGGCCGCCACTGTCTCCCACAGGAGCAGGTGCAAAGCTACCCATCTGCCTTCAAGGCCCCCCTGTCTCATGGAGAGGAGGCTAAGCAAATCTGTAGGCTCCAGATCAGCCCTGGGGGTCTGGCGGGCGACATAGGGCCACCAAGCCCAGAGTCTTAAATTATCTAAGTGCCACATGGGGAAATGTGCAGAAAACCAGCTCTAGTTTCTGGAAAAGAGTCTTATTGTCTCTCTTTTGCAAATCAGGCTCCTGGAACAATCCTTGTGACAGCCCAACCATTGCTGCTTAATATGTGCGAGAGGGAGGAGTCCCCCATCACCATTAGGGAGCAGCATGAAAGGAATCGCATTTAACAGAAGCTGAGCAATTACACTGATCACCAGCGGGCAGGGAGGCGGGTGAGAGAGAATGGCCAAGCATCAACAGATGGATGGGTGGCTGCTTCGCTCAGCAAGCCTTGCAAAGAGTGGTCCTCTGTGCTCTGGGGATCCAGGGAGAGGATTAGTGGCCTTCAATCCATTGCACCTTGTACACATCAACGTGGGGTGGGGGGTGGTCGTGGCAGGAGCAGTGTGGTGGGAAACTCAGAAGTGGATGTCCCACCATGAGAGTCACAGCTATGTGCCCGCTTCCGAGCTTACACAATAACCTTATGCAATTGGTAATAATAAAGGATGCATTATCAAACATGATCTGGTGACAAAATCCACAGTGGATATACAATTACAGATCACTGCCAAACTAATACAGACGTAAAATAAAAGCAAAATAAATGAAACCCAAGGCATGTGAATGTGCAGAAGGCAGCAACTTGAACTATTTATAACAGAGACATAGTGGCTAAACAAGGCAAGACTGCAAAGCGTGAGCCCTATTACACCAAGGGAAAGTAATTAAAGTATTATTAAATATACTGTTATTTATTATGTAAGTATTATGTAAGCAATATGGGTGGCTTCTAGAAGCTGTCAGCAGGCAACAGCAGCCACACCAGGTGAGGGAAGCCAAGGGGTCTCAAACCCTCAGGGACTGCATCAAAGACTCCGGTGGACGGAGTGGACGGCTGGGTCCAACTGGCAAGAAGGCGGTTTCTGCCTGTGCTGTAGAGGGAAGTGAGGGGCAAATGGGGCTCATCATCAACCTGGGAAGGGAGCCTGTCTAGAAGGAAAACTAAGATCCTAAATCTCTGCTGCCTTGCGGGATATCTTTGGGGGAAGAAAAGGCTTAGGAGTAAACTCTACAGAAATCTGGAGAGGAGTTGGGATGGCTCCTTGTATGCCTCCTTCCGGCAAATCCTGCAGCCCAGCTGGTGCCCAATGTCTTGCTCTGCTTTCCTTTGGTCCCCTCCAGCGAAGCCAAGAGGTGGGGTCTTGTCATCTGGGCAGCCCAGGACCCCCAGACACACGGCCCAGGCTTGCACCCCGGGCAGGTTACATCATTGCCGCTAATGCAGCAAAAACAACACAAGAGGTATAGTGGGGGAGGGGAGCTGGAAAGAAATCACATCTGGCAACCAAGACACCTTTTTGGCTTCAGGTTGATGAGTCTAAAAAGCCTGGGCCACAAATTTTCTCCATCGTCTAGCTGCTATCATGGCTCATTTACCAGAACGTAAGGTATTTAGCATTAATTCTGGAAGTATTTACTCGATTCTGACCAAACTAAGCCTCCTGATCTCTAGTTAATGCTACTTCTGGTAAATGAGCCGCCATAGCTGCTAAAGGGCCATGAAAAATTGTGTCCTGGCCTTTTTAGACTCACCTTCCCATGTACTATCTGAAACCAAAGGGACGCATTTGGTTGCCAGGTGTGAAATATCTTGCCATTATTTTCAGCTCTCCTACCCTACTATTAGCAGTTAGAAACTCCCAGTCTCTGCAGCCACAGCAGGTGCTGTGATTCTTCAGTGGTTTGACTTCAGCCCTGAAGATACTCTCTGCTGTTCCTCAGGATAGATGGCTGCCCTCACTAGGGACCGAGGCTCTAGAGCAGCAGGCCCCACCTACGCTGCAGAACTCCCTGCCAGTTGAGTTTCACCAGGAACTGCCCCTGCCTTCTTTCAGATGTCTTTCATAAAATCATAGAATTGTACAGTTGGAAGGTACCTCAAGGGCCATCTAGTCCAACCCCCTGCAATGCAGGAATCACAGCTAAAGAACCCCGTAGACCTTGGGATCATAACAGATAGGTCAACGAAGACATCAACCTAGTGTGCGAAAAAGGCAAATGCCATGCTAGGGATTGTTAGGAAAGGAATTAAGAATAAAACTGCCAGTTTCAAAAACTATCCTGTTCAGACAGGCCTTTTCAACATGAATTTCCTTTCCCTTTCCCCTTTTTAATCAGGGAAAATCAATACCAATCAAATACCAATCAGTATTTTATCAATGTTTTAGATGGATAATGCTGCTGGATTTTATTCTCATTGATTGCGTTTCACCTTTAAATGCTTGACTTTTTAAAAAAAGATAAAAGTGCAGATTAGAAACGAGAGAGAAAGAAAGAAAGAAAATATAATTCAAGGTGCAGGAGTGTTAGGAAAACATTCTTTAAGAAACGGATAAAAGTTCCTGGAAGCTTTAAAGAGGGTTCCAGAATTTTCTTTAGTGTGTAGGAGTGGCGCTCTAGGCTTGATTGGTGTCAGCTGGAGATGCAAATAAAGGGAGGAAGTTGCAGGCTGCAATTTCTGCATGAGGAAGCACACACCCACATGCTGTCAGCACGCTCACTGACAACAAGGACAATGTGTGCTGCTGATACTGTGAGTTTTGCTGTGTCAGGATTGTTAATTACTGGACAGAATATACCGTGCTGGAGAGATAAAGAAGGAAAGTAAATAGCTTGTATATAATAGTAACAGAAATGCTTGTGCAACCAGTCAAGCGATAAAGAAGCTCTTGACTCTGAATTTGAGTATGACTCCTGTTCTTGTCTTCTGCCTCCGGGGAAAACTCTGCTACAGTCAGAAGTGGTTTTACTGAGGTGCCACCGCACAAGCAGAAAAGCGCAGCAGAAGTGTGTGTGTGCGGTAACCTCTAATAAGGGGGGAAGAGAACACACTTTCACCTGTATCTTTTATTAAGTTACACTGATAGCAGCTTGACTGATGCAGGCAGACAAGGGTGGATATTCTACTAAACAAACCCCAGGACTTGGGAGATGAGGACAAAACAATCCACCTGAGGTTAAGCACATAACTTGGTTTTCAGGAAGGGGAAAAAAAGAGAAGACCTTGTAGGGAGACCAACTACCAGGGAAGTATTGTGTGAATCTTGGGGGTTGTCACTCTACTGTGGCGCTCAGTCGCTCTTGCTGTCCTCGCTGTCAGAATAGGCTCCCAGAAGGCTGAGGGAGGAACCTCTTGCTTTGGGGACAGAAGCCAGAGAGGCACCCCCAGAGGTGCTGCTTGTACTCCCAGCACCTGGAAACAGCCAAAACAGAAGCAAAGGTTTGACATTTTGAACAAGCTGGGGAGGCAGAGACCTCAAAGTATATTCTAGACCAGGGATGGGGATCCTCCAGATGCTGCTGGAACTCCAACTTCCAGCAGCTCCAACAGCCAGCATGCTCAACAGTCAGGGATGGTGGGAGCTGCAGTTCAGCAACAGGAAACAAGAACTGCCAGCATCATGATGCCATTATCAAATCTAGGGTGCAACCACCTTGGGAATACTGTGTACAGTTCCAGTATCCTCAGAAAGGAGGTTGTAGAATTTGAAAAGCTTCCAAATAGGGCCACCAAATATATAAAGGAGATGGAGTTGTTAAGATATTTCCGTTCCACCTTAAAAGGGAGCAGGCTTTGTGAGTCACAGAGCCTGCGTACTTCCAGCTCACAGGAAGTTTCTCTTTTGTATATAGCTGTTTTTTTTTCCCTCTCTGTGCCTGGACACGCAGGCAGGCAGTCATGTTTTCTTTGTTCTGACCAACGCTGAATAAAGTTGTAAATAATGCTCTCCTGAGTGCATCTTTCGTTGTGCGAACTCTGCAAAGGGCGTGCACAGTCCTTGGAATGTGGACAGATGTTTCTGAGGCTTGTGTCACTAATTGACTGATACTGCGTTTCTACGGGAGGTTTATGGATCGTCCGGAAACGGCATGGGGGCACGATGGCCTTTGTCTCCCTGGCAGTATCCCAACAACAGGCTTTGGGCCCAGATTCACGGCACTTACAAGAGAGTAAGACTGCAAAAGACTGCTGTGAGGTATGTGGAGAAAAGTAAGACTTTTCGTTGCCGCGGAAGAGTCTTTGAACTCCGGCTGGCTAATTAGCCTGGGAGACAAGCCAAGCAGGCCTCAAGATTTATGGGTGCCAAGATAAGTCTCTGAAGTGAAAAAGACTCACGGCTCAAGTAAAGAGCTGGAATGGAGTTTTTCCAAGCCTCTGAAGGCACTCAGTGCTCTAAGTTAAATGGCCAAAATTATGAGACCTGGGCAGTGTGGTGTGAGAGCTTACTGCGACGGTTTGGAGTGTGGCATACTGTGTGTGAAGCCCCTCCAGTTCCTCTGACAGATAGATGGAAGGCCCAAGATTCACGGGCCATAGACGTAATTGTCTTGTCCGTCTCTCTGGAGGAAATAGCAACACTGGCTGGCAACACCACAGCAAGTCAGATGTGGAATGCTTTGAAAGTAGCCCATCTGCCGGTCATCCCAGCCCAGAGTTTGACTGCGTCGGAGGTCCTGGCTGTTTCCCAGAATGCGAGTGAATGCAGGGATGCTGAGGGCACCGGTTGCAAGCTGCAGGGGGAGCTGACTGTGATGTCATCTCAGGCAGCATTCCAGCCTCCAGGGGGAGCCAAGGAGTCGGCAGCTGAGAGCTCTGATTCCCATGAGAGCCAAGGTCATCTTTGCAGAGGCCGGAAGGCCAGAAGTAAACAGAGACAGAAGCCAGCAGATGGCCCAAAGCAGAAGGGGGGTGGAAAGCCCACACCGGTGGAAAACAAGGTTTTGTTTGCTGGCACAGCTTCACCAAAGGCTAAAGGCAAGTTTGATGGCCAGGAGCAGGGGGGCAAGAAGCAGGAGCCCAAGCCAGTGGAAAACAAGGTTCTGTTAGCTGGCACTGCTGCTCCAAAGGCCAAAGCCAGATTTATTGTTGACTCTGGAGCTACCCACCATTTATCAAAAGATCGGCACCTTTTTATCTCCTTCACACCTCAAGATGGAGAGATCCACCAGGCTGAGGGAAAGATGTTGCGAATCGCAGGAGTCGGGACTGTGAGACTGGCAAGTCTGCACACAACCATCAGAGATGTACTTTATGTTCCAGGTTCTGCAGACAATTTGCTCAGTGTGTCACAGCTGACTGGGCGTGGCTTTGAGATTTCCTTCAAGAAGAGCGTCTGTGTCATCAGGAAAGGCAAAGAGGACATTTTGCATGCAAAGTTTATAGATGGCTTGTTCTGTATAACATGATGACAATGCTGTCGCTGTGTCTAATGTTGATTCTTTTTTAATTATTTTTATTTTTTAAATGATATTTATTAAAGTTTCACAGAAAAAGAATCACATTAATAAAAAAGAAAAATTTAAGAATAAAAAGAAAAATACACAATGCAAAATACAAAAAGAAAAAAGAAAAAACAGTTAAAAACAATTCCGTCTTTTCAACACTTCTTTTACATTTACTTGTTTCCTGGACCTCCTCATACCTCCCTCTTTTGTATTCCAATTCAGTTTGTTAGTCCAGCAATTTCTTTCCCTCCTTTTTAATCCCAATCCTTAATCTTAATATATTATAACATTAAGTTTTACCTATTAAAAACCAATTTTTCCATTCTTTTAACCTTTTTAATCCTAATCCTTAATCTTGATATATTTATAACTTTAAAGCCTGTACAGCTAGAATCCACTTAACTTCAATCCAACATCACTCTAACATTCATTAATTTTGCAATATTTCTGTAAATAATCTTTAAATTTCTTCCAATCTTCTTCCACCGACTCTTCTCCCTGGTCTCGGATTCTGCCAGTCATTTCCGCCAATTCCATGTAGTCCATCATTTTCATCTGCCATTCCTCCAGTGTGGGTAGCTCTTGTGTCTTCCAATACTTTGAGATAAGTATTCTTGCTGCTGTTGTAGCATACATAAAGAAAGTTCTATCCTTTTTTAACACCGATTGGCCGACTATGCCCAGGAGAAAGCCCTCTGGTTTCTTCAAGAAGGTATATTTAAATACCTTTTTTAATTCATTATATATCATCTCCCAGAAAGCCTTAATCTTTGGGCACGTCCACCAAAGGTGAAAAAATGTACCTTCAGTTTCTTTACATTTCCAACATTTATTATCAGGCAAATGGTAGATTTTTGCAAGCTTAACTGGGGTTATGTACCACCTGTATATAATTTTCATAATATTCTCTCTTAGGGCATTACATGCCGTAAACTTCATACCTGTGGTCCATAACTGTTCCCAGTCAGCGAACATGATGTTATGTCCAACATCTTGTGCCCATTTAATTATAGCAGATTTCACCGTTTCATCCTGAGTGTTCCATTTCAGCAGCAAGTTATACATTCTTGACAAATTCTTAGTTTTGGGTTCTGTCAGGGAACTGCCATCGGAAGGAAGGGAAGTGAAAGGGCTCACACAGGTTGGGAGAGACTCAGCAGCTGAAGAGGGAACCAGTAGGGGGAGAGGAGCTGAGCTGAGGGAAAGTGAGCTGGAGGGATGGCTCAGAGACACTTCCAGCGAAAACAGTGGGGAGGTTTCAGGACCTCCTGTAGGGACACCCACTCCTCGCCGGAAACTGTCACGCAGAGAGTCCAGAAGACGTGTTTCCGTTAAGGAGCTTTTATGTTGGAAGCGATTCCGAAAGCAACCACTGTCGGAATCTGCCAGCGACTGACGGAGCCATGTTTAAGGGGCTCCGTTACAGACAGAGGTTTGCAAACTTGACCAAACTCTGAGGGACTAGGATTTTACACACAAGCAGCTCATCGTCCCACCACAGCATTCCGACAGTCTCCGTGAGCAGCTTGTGCAGGAGAAGGCATCATGAGCAACCCAGCCGGAACCGGAGAAGCAGGAGCTGGAGCGGGTCCAAGCCTGGAAGAAAGGTACCGGGTGTTGGAGGTCCAGCTAGCGCTGCAGACGGCGAGGCTCGAGGAGAGGAGGGCTCAGGATGCAGACAAAAAGGGGAAAGACACCCAGCTCGTCAGAAAGGTACCAGGATTGGTGCAGAAGTTTGGGGGGGAGCCCAAAGACTATCATGGCTTTCGGACAGAGATGCAATATGCCCTCAATCTGCAGTTTGATGAATTCCCTGACGAGGAATCACGAGTGGCTTTCGTGATTGGGCATCTTGAAAAGGGGGCGAGAGACTGGGTTAGACCCCTGATGGCAGCGAATAGTGACGTCCTAAAGGAGACGATGAAGTTCTTTCGCGCCATGGATCTGATGTTTTCCAGCGATATTGAACAGGGAGTGGTCCGCAGACAGTTAATGGCTTGCAAACAGGGGAGCCGATCTGTCCGTGAGTACTGGACTGAGTTCACCATGTTGATCCATAAATTGGGGTGGGATCTATCGGCGGAACCCATTCAAATGCTCTTTGAAGAAGGGCTTTCTTCGGCTGTGAAAGACGAACTTTCCCGGGCGCCCAGGGCGGAGTCTATGGACCAGCTGACCAAATCAGCGCTGACCATAGGAGCGCGCCAGGAGGCGAGAGCATTGGAGAGGCGGGAAGGGAAGGGGGAACGTTGGAAGGAGTTCCGCATTCCAGACATTCCAGAGCCAACTTTCCCGCCGGCAGAGCCGATGGAAATCGGAACAGCGCGCGCGCGCGCAGTTTCAAAGCCCAGTGAGGGGGGAAAGAAGGAGGGAAAAGGCGCCCGGAAATGCTATCTCTGCCAACAGCCAGGTCACTTTGCCAGAGTCTGCCCCCAGAGGAAGGAATGGCAAGGGATGGTAGGAGCTGTGGAGGGAAGAGAGGAAGAAATACCGGAGCAAGTAAAAGCGAACGCCTGGCTGCCACCGTCGGGGCACAGCAGCCAGGCCAAAGAGCAGTGAAAGTGCCCACGCCAGAACCTCCTAAACCCGCCCTAGTGATAGAAGTGGCGCTAGAGCTGCCAAACGGACACCCTCTAAAGATAAAGGCGCTGTTGGACTCAGGCAGCTCCTGCAATTTCATGAGCAAAGAGTTTGCAGCTGAACACCAGATACAGACGATCCCTTTAAGCAACCCCCTGCAGGTGACCACGATCGATGGCAGGGAGCTGTTGGGAGGAGAAGTCAGCTTGCAGACCGTCCCAATGATAATGAAGGTGGCAAGGCACACCGAACTGATAGCGTTTAATGTGGCCACCTTGGGAGGAGCTCCCATTATATTGGGGATGAGCTGGCTAGCGTTACATGATCCGCTGGTGGGCTGGCATCAGAGAGTGGTTTCTTTTGGTTCAGCACATTGCTTAGAACACTGCAAAGAGGGAAAGGGTTTGGCAGGGGCCCAAGCCACCCTAGCAGGGACTGAAGTAACGGAGAACGTGAAGGTACCACGACAATACGCAGATCTCCGCGACGTCTTCAGCGAAAGGGAAGCTGACCAACTACCCCCGCATAGACCCTTTGACTGTCAAATCAATTTACTCCCTGGGGCACAGCTCCCTGTAGGCAAGCTGTACGCCATGTCAGACAGAGAGATGCAGGAGCTAAGAGAGTTCATTGACAAGAACCTGAAGAGAGGGTTCATCAGAGAGTCCAGGGCGGTGGGGGGCAGCCCAGTGTTTTTTGTGGATAAAAAAAACACGAACAAGCCGAGGCTTGTGTGTGACTTCAGGGCCTTAAATGCAGTGTCAGAACCAGTGGCTTTCCCTATGCCCAGGATTGACGACATTTTGACAAGGGTCAGGAAGGGAAAGATTTTTACTAAACTGGACCTAAGGGGGGCGTACAACCTGATACGAATAAGGAAGGGGGATGAATGGAAAACCACCATGTTCACCCCTTTGGGGGCATTTGAATATTTAGTTATGCCCTTCGGCCTACAAGGAGGCTCCGCGTGCTTTCAATCGTTTATGAACCACGTCCTGGGGCCTTTGCTTTACAAGAATTGTGTGGCCTTCTTAGACGACGTGTTGGTGTATTCTGAGAATGAGGAGCAGCATGTGAGAGACGTCAGAGAAGTGTTGAGCAGGCTGCAAGCCAACCAGCTGTGGGTGAAACTGGAGAAGTGTCAGTTTCATACCAAGGAGGTGGAATTCCTGGGGTATCGCCTGTCAGACAAGGGATTGGCCATGGATCCCGGCAAGGTCCAGGCGGTGCTGGAATGGAAAACACCCAAAACAAGGAAGGATGTGCAGAGGTTCCTAGGATTTGGGAACTTCTATCGTAAGTTCATCCGAAACTTTGCCCACCTGACGGCGCCCATTACGGACTGTCTCAGCAGTAAGAAGAAGTTCGTTTGGACTGAGGAGGCGGAGCGAGCATTTGAGGAACTAAAAAGGGCCTTCGCCTCGGAACAACAACTCCTGCATGTGGATTTACAAAAACCGATGAGAGTGGAAACTGACGCATCAGACAGAGCGATTGGGGCGGTGCTTCTGCAGCCAGGGAAGGAGGAGTCAGAGTGGAGACCGTGTGCCTTTTTTTCGCGAAAGCTGAACAAATCCGAGAGGAACTACACGGTGTATGACCGAGAACTACTAGCCATTCATGAGGCGTTCCGGAGATGGAGGCACCTGCTAATTGGCGCACAACATAAGGTGCAAGTGTGCACTGACCACAAGAACCTAGAGTATTGGAGGACGGCACGAGTGCTCAACCAACGGCAAGTGAGATGGGCCCAGGAGTTCTCCAAATTTAACTTTGAGATTTGTTACGTGCCAGGCCCAGAGAACATTAGGGCGGACGCTCTCTCACGCAAACCTGAATATTTGGAGGGGGAGGGAGCACCCGAAGAGAGACATGTCATTCCAGAGGACCGCTGGGTGTGTGGGGCGGCATTGGTGGGACAAAGAGAACTGGTAGAGGAAACAGAGAATGATGAATACGCCCAGAATAAGCTCAGAGGTCTTAGGGGTGAGGGAGAGGAACCAGGGGGTTTCGAGGAGAGAGATGGAGCGTCCCGGCAGCCGAGCATTTTGTAGAAGAAATGGAAGCAATCCATCGTCAGCTCCAACTCAACTTAGAAAGGGCGAAGGAAGAATACAAGAGGCAGGCAGACAAGAACCGAAGGGAAGGTGAAACCATAAGGGTGGGAGATAGGGTGTGGCTGTCAACCCAAGGGTTGCCGTTCAAAGGAGGTTGTAAGAAATTAAGACCCAGGAGATTGGGTCCCTTTGAGGTCATTCAACAGGTCAACCCAGTGGCTTTCAGGCTCCGGTTACCCAACCACATGAAACTGCACCCAGTATTTCACAGGTCGTTACTGTCACCGTATGAGGGGGGACGAGAAGGGATGGCCACTCGGGGACCGGTCATAGAAGAAAGGGAATGCAGCAGCCATGTGGCAGAAATCCTCGACGCCAGGTGGAAGGGGGATCAGGTGGAGTATTTGGTAGCGTGGGAAGGAGAACCGGAGTCAGAAAACACTTGGGTAATGGCAGAAGATATCAATGACGAGGTATTGATAGAAACGTTCCATCAAAGGTTCCCAAGGAAACCTCAGCCTGTGGAGAGGTTCCGGAGGGAATACTTTGGGACCACCGATGAGGAGGAGGAGTTGGAAGGATTCTCGGACTCGGAAGGGGAAGGGGAGATGGACTCTGAGGAGGAGGAGTACTTCGAGACCAGGAACCGCAACAGGTGGAGAGAAGTGTTCGGGACATCGGAAGATGAAGGAAGTTCATTCCGGGGTTTTGCCTCCTCACCGCCCGTAGAGGAGGGGGCGAGAGGGGATGAAGGGGGCCCTGGAGGGGAGGTGGATGTCAGGGAACTGCCATCGGAAGGAAGGGAAGTGAAAGGGCTCACACAGGTTGGGAGAGACTCAGCAGCTGAAGAGGGAACCAGTAGGGGGAGAGGAGCTGAGCTGAGGGAAAGTGAGCTGGAGGGATGGCTCAGAGACACTTCCAGCGAAAACAGTGGGGAGGTTTCAGGACCTCCTGTAGGGACACCCACTCCTCGCCGGAAACTGTCACGCAGAGAGTCCAGAAGACGTGTTTCCGTTAAGGAGCTTTTATGTTGGAAGCGATTCCGAAAGCAACCACTGTCGGAATCTGCCAGCGACTGACGGAGCCATGTTTAAGGGGCTCCGTTACAGACAGAGGTTTGCAAACTTGACCAAACTCTGAGGGACTAGGATTTTACACACAAGCAGCTCATCGTCCCACCACAGGTTCTGACAGTTCTGTTTCTAATTTTGATTTTTCCACCTGGAAGCCAATTTTCTTATCCAAATTGTATGCCTCCATTATCTGATAATAATGAAGCCAGTCTCGCACTTTGTTTTTTAGTTTTTCAAAACTCTGCAATTTCAATCTGTCTCCATCTTGTTCCAAAATTTCCCAATATTTTGGCCATTTGACCTCCATATTGAGCTTTTTCAAGGCTTTCGCTTCCATTGGTGACAGCCACCTTGGAGTTTTGTTTTCCAATAAATCCTTATATCTTATCCAAACATTAGTGCTTTCCTGACAATATGGTTTTTAAATGCTTTATGTGCTTTGACCTTGTCATACCACAGATATGCATGCCATCCAAATACGTTGTTAAAACCTTCTAAATCCAAAATGTCAGTGTTTTCAAGAAGCAGCCATTCTTTCAACCAGCAGAAAGCTGCTGATTCATAGTAAAGTTTAAGGTCTGGCAGGGCAAATCCACCTCTATCCTTTGCATCTGTTAGTATTTTAAATTTTATTCTGGGCTTCTTGCCCTGCCAGACAAATCTAGAAATATCTCTCTGCCACCTCTTGAAACAGTCCATTTTGTCCACAATTTGCAATGTTTGAAACAAAAACAACATTCTAGGCAATACATTCATTTTTACAGCAGCAATACGAACCAGCAGTGAAAGCTTCAAGTTTGACCAAATTTCTAAGTCTTTTTTCACTTCAGCCCAGACCTCTTTCAAAGGTTGTACTAGCCATTCTTTCAAGGATCTGTAATATCTAGAAGTCAGTCCATCCGGTCCTGGAGATTTACCCAACTGCATGTTTTGAATGGCACCTTCTATCTCCTGTTCAGTTATTTTGTAGTTCAGCATTAATTTATTTTCTTGAGAGATTTTTTGTAATCCATTTGTTTTCAAAAATCTATCTACATCAGTTTCTGTCAATGCCCTTGTGTGTATAGTTGTTTAAAGTGTTGGGATACTGCCAGGGAGATAAAGTCCATCAAGGCCCCCAAGCCGTCTGCCGGACGATCCATCGACCTCCCGTAGGCACGCAGCGACATGAGTTTCTAGAAAATATCTTGCCACATTCCAGAGCTCATGCACACTATCAGCAGATAATGCACAGCCAAAAAGTTGCACTCAGGAGAGCATTATTTACAAGTTTATTCAGCGTTGATCAGAACACAGAAAAACATGACTGCCTGCTTTTAGTGTCTACGACACAGAGAGAAAACGAAAGCAACAGAAAACATAAACATCCTGTGAACAGGAAATACGCAGACTCTGTGACTCACAGCCTGCTCCCTTTTAAGGTGGAACGGAAATATCCTAACATCCTCCCCCTTTCCGTGTAACCTGTAGTACCTGTGGTTCAACCCAATTGCAACCTTTGTACGTAGACCTTAAGTTGTTCTCTGTTAACAACCTTAGACAACAGATCAGCAGGAATTTCATTTCCTGCCATGTAGGACACCTGAATGAGTCCTTTCTGAATACACTCTCTTGCACGATGTAGCTTAATCTGCAAGTACTTGGTTCTTTGCTTGCAACTCTCTGAGTTCAGCAAAGCCAAACACGATCTATTGTCTTGATACACTTGTACAGGACATTTCACAGAAACTCTGATGTCCTTAAACAGTTGCATCAACCATTCACAATCCATGAGTGAAAATGACAGAGCATTGAGTTCTGCTTCACAGGAACTTAGGCTCACTGTCGTCTGCTTTTTGCACAACCAGTCAAACAGGCAGTGGTTGTACATGTAGCATACTCCAGAAGTGCTTGTAGCATCCGTGGTGTCACTTCCAAAACTAGCATCTGCAAAGATTTCAAGACCTCCAGTCTTCTGACTGGTGAACCTCAGCCTGTAGTGCAAAGTCCCTTTCAAATAGCGGGCTATGCGCTTCAGAGCTTTCCAATCCTGAACAGTAGGATTGTTAGCATGTCTGCTAAGCAGGTTACAGCTTACAGCTATGTCAGGTCTTGAACATCTAGCAATGAAATTCAACTTGCCTAGAATGCATCTGTACAGCATAGTGTCAGAAAACGCTTCAGCAGTACTGTCTACCTGGTAAAATGTCACCATCGGTGTGTCTGCTGGGTTTGCATCAACCAAATTCAACCTGGTTAATACATCAGCAATTTTCTGTGTTTGGTGTACCAGAAAATTACCTGCTTGGTCCCTCTCCACCTGCAGAGAAAGATAGTTGGATACCTCACCAAGATCCTTCATGTCAAAGTGCTACTTCAGCTGAGCTAGGGTGCTTTGGTACAAAGCCTGATTCTTCCAAAACATCAGAAGATCATCAACAAAACATAAACAATACAGTTTGTTTTGCCCCTCCTCCTTGACAAACACACATGGATCAGCTTTGCCCTGGTGAAAACCTAGAGAAAGCAACGTCTCAGTGAGTTTCGTGTTCCAACACCTGGCACTCTGCTTGAGACCATATAAGGATTTCCGCAGTTTACAGACCATTCCCTTCTGTATCTGCATCCCAGCAGGTGGAAGCATAAACAGCTCCTCCCCCAAAACCCCGTACAAAAAAGCTGTATTAATGTCATGATGGGAAACATGCAATTTCTCCTCCGCAGCGATCTTGAGCATCAGCCGAATGCTCTCATATTTGACGGTGGGTGAGTAGGTCTCGTGGTAATCCTGTCCTGGTACCTGTGAAAAACCTCTGGCAACCAATCTGGCTTTGTGTCTGACAACCTTGCCATTCTGGTCTGTCTTGGCCTTGAAGACCCATTTGCTGCCAACCAGTCTCATTCCTGGGACTACTGGTACCAGTTCCCAAGTTTGGTTCCTGTTCAAGGAATCAACTTCAGCCTTCATGGCATTAAGCCAAGGCTCAGCATCTTTAGAGGTTAACTCCTGAACCTCTTTGAAGCTTGAAGGTTCCCACACCTTCTTTGAGCTACTAAGAACAGCAGTTGCTGTCTTAGCAAATTCATCAGCAAATCTCTTTGGAGGTCTGCCCTTGGTCGCTCTCTCAGATCTGCGTACTAGACGCAAGTCTTCTGGACTCATCTCCTCTTTCTTAGGAGAAAAGTGACCAATGGTGAACAGTGGTTCTTCCAGTTCATTGTCAGACGCATCAGATGGTCTGACTGAGGCCTTCGCGCTCTTGTACCCTGCTGTGTCATCACTGTCACTGACACCAGCAGCAGCGCCGCCCACTGAACTGGAATCCGAACTCTGATCATCATCATCATCATCATCCTCAGCAGCTTCCTCAGCTTTAGCTGCTTCTTTCACATCATCTTCATCCTCCTCTGGGTAACTCTGGAAAATTCCCACATTTCCCCCCCACTTAGGATTGTACTCAACACTCTTTGTGAACTTAATGGACTTAGAGTTGGTCATCCACACCCTGTATGCACCTTTTTCGTACCCCATGAACAAACCATGTGCCCCACGCTTCCCAAGCTTGTTGCTCTGTGGGGTGTGTACCCACATGTCAGAACCAAAAATTATCATGTGCTTGATGTTGGGTTTTTTACCAAACATCTTCTCATAGGGGGTACAACCAATAGGTGATGACAATCTGCGATTAAAAGTGTAAACAAAATTCGACAGAGCCTCCCCCCAAAACTTCTCAGGGAGATTGGCATCATGCAACAATGTTTTCATTCCTTGCAGCAACATTTGATTCGCTCGCTCCGCTAGCCCATTCATCCATGGCGATCTAGGCGTTGACAAGTCATGCTGGATTCCCTTCTCAGTCAGGAAAGCTTCAAACTGCTGAGAAGTGAACTCCCCGCCTCGATCAGTAAACAAACAACCAATGTGTTTACCGTGAACATTCTCCAACCAAGCACAGAATGCCTTGAACTTCGGAAACGCTTGCGATTTCTGCTTGAGCATAAACACATGAATGTACCTGGAAAAAGAGTCAATTAGAACCATGAAGTACCTTGCTCCACCCAAAGAGGGCGCAAGTGGACCAACCAGGTCTGCGTGCACTAGCTGGTAGGGTTTGGAAGCCTGCCTGCTAGACTCCTTGCCTTTTGGAGCAACCTTCACCTTGTTCTCTGCACAAGATACACATTTCATGTGAAACTTACAGGGTTTGATGTTCAAACCCTCAACCATCTCTGGCATCTTGGCCAGTGCCTTCCAACAAGAATCAACATTAGACACAACAGCAGCATTGTCATCATAAGTTATACAGAACAAGCCATCCATAAACTTTGCATGCAAAATGTCCTCTTTGCCTTTTCTGATGACACAGACGCTCCCCTTGAAGGAAATCTCAAAACCACGCCCAGTAAGCTGTGGGACACTGAGCAAATTGTCTGCAGCACCTGGAACATATAGTACATCTTTGATGGTAGTGTGCAGACTTGCCAGTCTCACAGTCCCTTCTCCTGCAATTCGCAACGTCTTTCCATCAGCCAGGTGGACCTCACCTTCTTGAGGTTTGAAGGAGATAAATAGGTGGCTGTCTTTTGAGACATGGTGGGTACAGCCTGAATCAACAACAAACCTGGCTTTGGCCTTTGGAGCAGCCTTTGCAGCAAGCAAAACCTTGTTTTCCACCGGCGTGGGCTTTTGCAGCTTGCCCCCCTGCTCCTGGCCATCAGACTTGCCTTTAGCCTTTGGTGAAGCTGTGCCAGCAAACAATACCTTGTTTTCCACTGGCGTGGGCTTTTGCAGCTTGCCCCCCTGCTCCTGGCCATCAGACTTGCCTTTAGCCTTTGGTGAAGTTGTGCCAGCAAACAATGCCTTGTTTTTCTCTGGCGTGGGCTTTTGCAGCTTGCCCCCCTGCTCCTGGCCATCAGACTTGCCTTTAGCCTTTGGTGAAACTGTGCCAGCAAACAAAGCCTTGTTTTCCTCTGGCGTGGGCTCTTCACCCTCCCTCTGCTTCTGGCCATCTGCAGGCGTCTGCCTCTGTTTACCTTTGCCCTTCCGGCCTCTGCAAAGGCGATGACCTTGGCTCCCATGAGAAACAGAACTCTCAGCTGCCGACTCCTTGGCTCCCTCTGGAGGCTGGAATGCTGCCTGGGATGACGTGACAGTCAGCTCCCCCTGCAGCTTGCAACCGGTGCCCTCGGCATCCCTGCATTCACTCGCATTCTGGGAAACAGCCAGGACCTCCGATGCAGTCAAACTCTGGGCTGGGATGACTGGCAGATGGGCTACTTTCAAAGCATTCCACATCTTACGTGCAGTCAGATTGCCAGCTAACGTTTTTATTTCCTCCAGAGAGACGGACAAGACTATTATGTCTATCGCCTTCGAATTTTCGGCGTTCCATCTATCTGTCAGAGGAACTGGAGGGGCCTCACACACAGTATGCCACACTCCAAACTGACGCAGCAAGCTCTCACACCACACAGCCCAGGTCCCATAATTGTGCCGATTTAGCTTTGGGCACTCAGCAGCCTCAGAAGCTTGGAAAAACTCCATTCCAGGTTTCTACTTGAGCCGTGAGCCTTATTCACTTCAAAGACCCCTTATCTCGGCTCCCATTAATCACGAAGCCTTTGGCGCGGCTTCCAGGTCCAGTTAGGCCAGCCGGACTCTAAGACTCTTCCAAGGCATCAGAAAAGCCTTACTTTCGCTTTTCCTCCACATACCTTTCTGCACATTTCCCATCATGACATTAATACAGCTTTTTTGTACGGGGTTTTGGGGGAGGAGCTGTATATGCTTCCACCTGATGGAATGCAGATACAGAAGGGAATGGTCTGTAAACTTCGGAAATCCTTATATGGTCTCAAGCAGAGTGCCGGGTGTTGGAACACAAAACTCACTGAGACATTGCTTTCTCTAGGTTGTCACCAGGGCAAAGCTGATCCATGTGTGTTTGTCAAGGAGGAGGGGCAAAACAAACTGTATTGTTTATGTTTTGTTGATGATCTTCTGATGTTTTGGAAGAATCAGGCTTTCTACCAAAGCACTCTAGCTCAGCTGAAGGAGCACTTTGACATGAAGGATCTTGGTGAGGTATCCAACTATCTTTCTCTGCAGGCGGAGAGGAACCAAGCAGGTAATTTTCTGGTACACCAAACACAGAAAATTGCTGATGTATTAACCAGGTTGAATTTGGTTGATGCAAACCCAGCAGACACACCGATGGTGACAGGTTACCAGGTAGATAGTACTGCTGAAGCGTTTTCTGACACTATGCTGTACAGATGCATTCTAGGCAAGTTGAATTTCATTGCTAGATGTTCAAGACCTGACATAGCTGTAAGCACTAACCTGCTTAGCAGACATGCTAACAATCCTACTGTTCAGGATTGGAAAGCTCTGAAGCGCATAGCCCGCTATTTGAAAGGGACTTTGCACTACAGGCTGAAGTTCACCAGTCAGAAGACTGGAGGTCTTGAAATCTTTGCAGATGCTAGTTTTGGAAGTGACACCACGGATGCTACAAGCACTTCTGGAGTATGCTACATGTACAACCACTGTCTGTTTGACTGGCTGTGCAAGAAGCAAACGACAGTGAGCCTAAGTTCCTGTGAAGCAGAACTCAATGCTCTGTCATTTTCACTCATGGATTGTGAATGGTTGATGCAACTGTTTAAGGACATCAGAGTTTCTGTGAAATGTCCTGTACAAGTGTATCAAGACAATAGATCGTGTTTGGCTTTGCTGAACTCAGAGAGTTGCAAGCAAAGAACCAAGTACTTGCAGATTAAGCTACATCGTGCAAGAGAGTGTATTGAGAAAGGACTCATTCAGGTGTCCTACATGCCAGGAAATGAAATTCCTGCTGATCTGTTGTCTAAGGTTGTTAACAGAGAACAACTTAAGGTTTATGTACAAAGGTTGCAATTGGGTTGAACCACAGGTACTACAGGTTACATGGAAAGGGGGAGGATGTTAGGATATTTCCGTTCCACCTTAAAAGGGAGCAGGCTTTGTGAGTCACAGAGCCTGCGTACTTCCGGCTCACAGGAATTTTCTCTTTTGTATATAGCTGTTTTTTTCCCCTCTCTGTGCCTGGACACGCAGGCAGGCAGTCATGTTTTCTTTGTTCTGACCAACGCTGAATAAAGTTGTAAATAATGCTCTCCTGAGTGCATCTTTCGTTGAGCGAACTCTGCAAAGGGCGTGCACAGTCCTTGGAATGTGGACAGATGTTTCTGAGGCTTGTGTCACTAATTGACTGATACTGCGTTTCAACGGGAGGTTGATGGATCATCCGGAGACGGAGTGGGGGCACGATGGCCTTTGTCTCCCTGGCAGTATCCCAACAGGAGTAACTCTCCTGGAAGGAAAGGTTGCAGCATTTGGGACTTTGTAGGTTCACAAAAAAGGCAGATACAAATTTCCCCTCTTTCTCGTAATACTGGAACTCATGGACATCCAATGAAGCTGAATATTGGAAGATTCAGGACAGCTAAAGGAAGGGCTTCTTCGCGCAGCACAGAGCTAGATGGCACAAGATGGCAGTGAGGGCTACCAAGTTGGGTAGCTTTAAAAGAGGCTTAGACTAATTTATGACTATCAACGGCTACTAGCCACACAGACTATCCTCCACTTCCACAATCAGAGGCAGCAATGCTTCTGAATACCAGTTGCTGGAAACCACAGCTGGGGACAGGACACTTAAACTCAAATCCTACTTGCGGATTTCCCTTTGGGAATCTGGGGGGGGGGCACTGTGAGAACATGAGGCTGAACTAGATGGGCCATTGGCCTGATCTAGCAGGCTCTTGCATTCTTACCTGGAAAGCTATGTAAGACTACTGCCACGCGCTCTACGTGGGGCTACCTTGGAAGGCAACTTGGGAACTACAACTAATCCAGAAAGCAGCTGCCAGACTGGTGACTGGGAGTGGTTGATGGGACCATATAACACCAGTCCTAAAGGACCTATATTGATCCCAGTACATTTCCAAGCACAATTCAAAGTGTTGGTGCTGACCTTTAAAGCCCTAAACGGCTTCAGCCCTGTATACTTGAAGGAGCATCTCCACCCCCATCGTTTAGCCTCTGAGGGTCTTCTGGGGGTTCCCTTCCCTGTGAGAAAAGAAGTTACAGGGAACCAGGCAGAGGGCCATGTTGGTAGTGGCGCCCGCCCTGTGGAACATCCTACCATCAGATGTAAGGGAGACAAACAACTAAATGACTTTTAGAAGACAACTGAAGGCAACCCTGTATTGGGAAGTTTTTAATGTTTGATGTTTTGTTATGCTTTTATATTTGTTGGAAGCTGCCTTGAGTGGCTGGGGCAATCCAGCCAGGTGGGTGGGGTACAAATAATAAAGTTACTATTATTATTATTATCCCATTAGTCCTTGGGGCAATGTAAAACCTGCGAAGAAGCTAACAGAAGCTTATCTTAGCTTCTGCAGCTTTCACCCACGACTGTGATGAAATGCAGGGTCTTAGGGTTTTGACACCAGTCAATTATTCCCACTCTACTCCCTAGAACCTGACTTAGTTTACCATCAAATCTGATGGAAGAGAACCCAAAAACCTTGCCCACTATTTTGTAACACTTTGGTCAGCCTAATAAAGGAACTAGTTGATGTGGAATTGATTTATTGGCGTGACCCCGCTAATTGATTTACGGTCCACAATTAGCTCTTTATGCCCGGCGCGCTTCCGCTGCGCGCCACTCAGCTCCGTCTCCAGTAGCTCTCCAGTCACGCCTCAGCAGAGTTGAACACAGCAGCGAAAACTGTCACGTAGCTTCACTTAGCTTCAGACAAACACACACAGAGACCAGGTTTGTCCATTTCAGTTCTTTATTCCGACATTCCCCAGGAATCTCCTGGGCTCACCGCAGCCATGACAAACTGCGACCTCTTTCTCACAGAGACCAGAGGGGAACAGAGTAAACGAAACTCCTCCCAGACTCCTCCCAGCTTCTAAAGCTGACGTCAGAATGCTGAGGCATCATGGGAACAACTTAACCAGTTAAGTTCCAAACCCAACACCCCCTCTTGCCGAACCATTCTGACAAGACCTTTTTGAGTTCAACACCTTCCCCTTTGCCTTATGCCACTTCCCGGCATCTTTCCCAGGCACCTGTTGAACCCCTTCAACATTCCCAGAATCACACTGTGCGACACTTTTCCACGCACTTGTGACCTGATACCCTACTGACCCATTTGGGCCAGCAGTTGTGTCTTCTCCGTCAGATCCTTCCCCCTCTGACTTGACACCCTGTTTGTGAGCTTTCTCCATTACGCTAACCGGAGATGAAGCCTCACACCTGGACACTCCTTTCACAACCTTTGGAGATGCCCAGACCTGCCCTGAACCCTGATCTTGGACCTGGTCCCCATCACCGGGTTCTGAACCCTGATCTTGGACCTGGTCCCCATCACCGGGATCAGCCTCTGCCTCCCTTTCCTCCTCAGAATCAGACAGACATTCTGAGAGAAAATCAGGACCATCCCTGAGTCTTGAAACACCCATCCTGTTCACAGAACTCAGCCTGCTTACTGACCAGCAGCTTGGTTTGATCACCCTCTGGGTATGCAAACTTCCACCCATTGGTTGCAGGATCATATCCACAGAAGATCATTTCCTGAACCTTTGGACCACCTGCCTCAAAGAGCTCAAAGGGCTCTTTGGCTACCCTCCCAAACCCGGGAAAACCATGTACCTGTGCACCCTTGCATGCCCTGCACCCTAGGGACCTCCCACATTTCCGGAGTTTGTACCCTTTTGTGCACCTGTGCAGCTTTTGCACATGACTGGGAACCTTAGCACACTGCGCCTGTGCTTTTCCAGCATTCCCACCACCCTCCAGAGGTGACTCCAGAACAAAGAGATTGTTCTGTCCCCTTTTCACGTTGGCCACTTGTTTCCCCCCTCTGAAAATGGAACAGGTGTCATTTTTGTATCCCTGCTTCATTAGAGCTGATACAGATAACAAACAACAATTCAGTCCCGGCACAACGTAGACCTCTAGCTCCTCCTGTAAAGGAGAAAAAAACATGTTAGCCACAGCAGAAACCGACTTTCTCATTCCGTCTGCTAACATCACAGTTGTTCAGTTGAACCAGCCCTGCAGTTCCGCATTTCGCCAGCAGGCCTGCTTAGGTGATGACCAACAGCAGTATCCAACACCCAGCGTGTCACCGTGTCCTGGCTGGAGTTGTTCTTCACAGTTGCCATAGAAGCAGTGATAAGAAAACAACCCTCCCCAGCGTCTGAACCACGTCCTTCCCTTGCGTTCCCACGCTGGCCTCCTCTCCGAGACTGATTCCCATGGGAACTCAGCTGGTTGACCTTGGGACCTTCCTGCCCAGCTGTCTCCGCTCTCCATGGGCAGCAACGACGAACTCCAGTGGAAAAACACTGCCCGGGGCTCCTCCCAGCTGGCCTCCTTCTCCTTCTTCCGGAAAAGCACTCCTTGCCAGCTCCGCCCCCTCTGGCCTGGCTCCCACTGCGGCTTTCTGGGAACCTGCTTTGTTGACATTCCACTCCAGCACGCACAGTGGACAAGCCTTTACACTTGCCTTTGGAATCCTTCGCCCCCCCGATCTGCTCACCAGCACTCCTTGAGGCTAAAGCATCAGGAACAGGGGCACCAGCCATCTTTAGGCTTTTCTCAATACTTCTCTAGGGCTCTGGCCTCCTGCTGAAGCTTCACAGCACATCCCAGGCAGCCCTTGCTGACTTTACGCCCTTGCCCAACTTCTTAGAGTGAGCTGTTCAATCGGAACGTCCTCCAAGACCTGGCTGTCTGCCATCGTCTTCCCGGGGCCCCAAGCTTACTCACCAGCTTATCCGGCACCCGTTTCCAGCTGCTCTCTTAGCTCCGCAGCTACTCCTTTGCCTCCTAGCAACAGGCAAAAATCTCCGCTGCGTCCTGCCGGCTTTCTCTGCCTTAGACCGCAGACTTCAAACGCATTCCGGCACTTCAAAGCGTTCCTGTGACAGTTTTTACGATCGGTGAATAAGGGTCCATAACCTGTGGAATTGATTTATTGGCGTGACCCCGCTAATTGATTTACGGTCCACAATTAGCTCTTTATGCCCGGCGCGCTTCCGCTGCGCGCCACTCAGCTCCGTCTCCAGTAGCTCTCCAGTCACGCCTCAGCAGAGTTGAACACAGCAGCGAAAACTGTCACGTAGCTTCACTTAGCTTCAGACAAACACACACAGAGACCAGGTTTGTCCATTTCAGTTCTTTATTCCGACATTCCCCAGGAATCTCCTGGGCTCACCGCAGCCATGACAAACTGCGACCTCTTTCTCACAGAGACCAGAGGGGAACAGAGTAAACGAAACTCCTCCCAGACTCCTCCCAGCTTCTAAAGCTGACGTCAGAATGCTGAGGCATCATGGGAACAACTTAACCAGTTAAGTTCCAAACCCAACAGTTGACATGGCTATTTGTGTGTGTTTATGTGAAAGAGAGAGAGAAAAATACTTTTAAACTCTCCACCCCCTCCATTACCTGCGCCCGGCAGTGCATATCCACTGTCTGCTCCATTGGCAGCACTACTAACTGGCTTCCTCTTGGCAGTCACCAGCCCAGACAGTTTGACCCTGCTTGAGAGTTTCCCGATGCTCCTCTCCCAGCTTTCCACCTTCAGTTTCTTTGCTTGAGGCTCAGAGTCCTAAGATGAGCCTGGGGGCAGGATGGGACAGGGGAGCACAATAAAATTTTGTGTTGCACGCTGGGGGTTAAAAGGCTAACAACTCCAGCAACCTATCTGCTCAACTCTGCAATTGTGGTTTGCACAAACATAAACTTTAAAATTATGCATGTATAGTAAGTCATCTTTGTTTTCTTCCACCCAGAGGATCACTGAATGCACCAGGTGCAGGGGACCCTCTACTCTGCCAGGTATTGCTGAACTACAACTCCCAACACCCCCAGCAAGCACAGCCAATGATGGGAATTCATTTATTTATTTTGACAATTCAATACTGTTTTGTCACAGCTGCCTCTAAGCACTGTACCAGATGCCCAATGCAATAAGATTAAAAATGAAAACTATAAAATCTGAATGTGACTGAAGTTCCTGATGGAATGAAAAAGCCTTCAGACTGCAGGGCCTGCTCCCTTCCAGGGCCTTTTCCAACTGGCCCGGGGGCGTGGCCCAGGCCCTTATTTGGAACAAACTTTTGGGGAAGTTGGGAACTGTTTTGCAATTGCTTCCCTGTTCCAAGTGGTTAATGTGTTTTAAAATGTCCTCAAGCAGTCGGTGGCAATTTTAAAAAAAAGAAGAAAAAGAAGAAGAAAAGGAAATGCAAGAAAGCAAAGTGGCTGTCCAATGAGGCCTTACAAATAGCGGGGGAGAGAAGGCAAGCAAAATGCGAGGGAGATAGTGAAAGATACAGGAAACTGAATGCAGATTTCAAAAAAATAGCAAGGAGAGACAAGAAGGCCTTCTTAAACGAGCAATGCAAAGAAACAGAGGAAAACAACAGAATGGGAAGAACCAGAGATCTGTTCAAGAAAAGTGGAGATATGAAAGGAACATTTCGTACAAAGATTACCATAATAAAGGACAAAAGTGGTCAGGACCTAACAGAAGCAGAAGACATCAAGAAGAGGTGGCAAGAATACACAGAGGAATTATACCAGAAAGATATGGATGGCTCGTACACCCCAGGTAGTGTGGTTGTTGACCTGGAGCCAGACATCCTGGAGAGTGAAGTCAAATGGGCCTTAGAAAGCACTGCAAATAACAAGGCCAGTGGAGTGGAAGTGATGGTATTCCAGCTGAACTATTAAAAATTTTAAAAGATGATGCTGTTAAGGTGCTACACTCAATATGCCAGCAAGTTTGGAAAACTCAGCAGTGGCCAGAGGATTGGAGAAGTTCAGTCTACATCCCAATCCCAAAGAAGGGCAGTGCCAAAGAATGCTCCAACTACCGCACAATTGCACTCATTTCACACGCTAGCAAGGTTATGCTTAAAATTCTACAAGGAAGGCTCAAGCAGTATGTGGACCGAGAACTCCCAGAAGTGCAAGAAGAGGCAGAGGAACCAGAGACCAAATTGCAAACATGTGCTGGATTATGGAGAAAGCTAGAGAGTTCCAGAAAGACATCTACTTCTGCTTCATTGACTATGCAAAAGCCTTTGACTGTGTTGACCACAGCAAACTATGGCAAGTTCTTAAAGAAATGGGAGTGCCTGATCACCTCATCTGTCTCCTGAGAAATCTCTATGTGGGACAAGAAGCTACAGTTAGAACTGGATATGGAACAACTGATTGGTTCAAAATTGGGAAAGGAGTACGACAAGGCTGTATATTGTCTCCCTGCTTATTTAACTTATCTGCAGAATTCATCATGCGAAAGGCTGGGCTGGATGAATCCCTAGCCGGAATTAAGATTGCCGGAAGAAATATCAACAACCTCAGATATGCAGATGACACAACCTTGATGGCAGAAAGTGAGGAGGAATTAAAGAACCTTTTTATTGAGGGTGAAAGAGGGGAGCGCAAAATATGGTCTGAAGCTCAACATCAAAAAAACGAAGATCATGGCCACTGGTCCCATCATCTCCTGGCAAATAGAAGGGGAAGAAATGGAGGCAGTGAGAGATTTTACTTTCTTGGGCTCCATGATCACTGCAGATGGTGACAGCAGCCACGAAATTAAAAGACGCCTGCTTCTTGGAAGAAAAGCAATCACAAACCTAGACAACATCTTAAAAAGCAGAGACATCACCTTGCCAACAAAGGTCGGTATAGTTCAAGCTATGGTTTTCCCAGTAGTGATGTATGGAAGTGAGAGCTGGACCATAAAGAAGGCTGATCGCTGAGGAATTTATGCTTTTGAATTATGGTGCTGGAGGAGACTCTAGTGAGTCCCACGGACTGCCAGAAGATCAAACCTATCAATTCTGAAGGAAATAAGCCCTGAGTGCTCACTGGAAGGTCAGATTGTGAAGCTGAGGCTCCAATACTTTGGCCATCTCATGAGAAGAGAAGACTCCCTGGAAAAGACCCTGATGTTGGGAAAGATGGAGGGCACAAGGAGAAGGGGACGACAGAGGACGAGATGGTTGGATGGTGGACTTCCAGAGCAGCGCGCTAGAGAGACGGGTGGAGATATGCGCTCCTGCAATCTCAAGGCGGACCTGGTGCCAGAGAGGGAGAAACGAGGGACTAGGCGTAAGTTACCTCGACCTCAGGGGGGGAACCTGAGGGCGGAAGCCTAAGGCAGCGCCAAAGAAGAGGTTTCCCAGTATTATAGAACAAAGAAACTGAAATAGAAAGACGAGGGGAAGACCTTTGCGCAAAGAGGCAAAACCACTCTCTGGTACAAACGCTCCAATTCCCCGGCACGGCAGCGCTGAACTCTCCTATAAAATAGAGACTGTGAAAAGCAAATGCCTCTCCTGTAAAATAATTGAAGGATAATTGGAAAACCTCTGCCTGTTCAGTGGAGGGTGGGGGAGGCAGGAAGAAACAGTTTGTGAAGAGAACTACAGAACTGAACAGACAACAGAGAAGGGGGCCATGCGCCTCATGCGAAAACCCTCTGCTAATAATTGCACAAGGTGTTTTAAGAAAAGCGTGTCTAGATACACCAGATTGAGGAAAAATAACGAACTGAAACTAGAAATGAGAAAAATTAGGGAAAACTAGAAGAGTAAACTACTGGAGGACTTTATAATGGACTAAAAACTGTAGTGGAAATAAACGACTAAAAAACAGACCCGCTGAGGAAAAATAACCTGAGAAATCTGACATACCTGAAAGAGGGGAGAGAGAGGTGTGGGCTGCTGAGTCATGGGAGCCCTCCCCCATTGACGGAGACTGCTAGAGGCAAGGACAGGAAGAGAGGACAAGGAGGAGTCTCTAAAGATCCCAGAAAGAGTTTCTAAAGGTTCCAGAAAGAGAAACTCAGGGGAGGAAAGAAGATATAGTGACGTGTGTGGCTGGTAAGGGCAATTACAACCAGAAAAATACACTAATAGAGACTAAAGCACCACCTATTGGATATAATAGAGACTACAGCACCACCTATCGGATATAAATAGAAAGACAAGAATAATTTCAATCCTGAGGAAACTATCAATTCATTTTATAACCAAAGGGACATAAAACGAAATGGACACATAAATAAAAAATTAAGGGAATTCCCAGGAAAGAAAACGCTGAAACAAGGAAACTATAAAGAAAGGAAGAATAAAATAATAATAATAACACAACAGCCTGATGGGATCAAAGAAAATATCAATTTTGAGTGGTGCCAGCACATCGCAAAGCTACCAAAGAAGAATATCACTAGTAGAAAGTGAATGTAACATGGACATGAAAGAAATATTAGCAGCAATGGAAAGAATGGAGAAAAATCTAGGAGAAAAAATAACAGCTTTGGACGGAAATATAAGAATGCTTGACGGGAAGATGGAAAGTATGGGGGCGAAAATAGAAGAGAATTCTAAAGTGATAATGGACCTCTCAACCCAAGTGAACCAACTGACAGTGAAACACCAAAATCTAGATTTAACAGTCCAGGAGACCAAAATAAAAGTACAGAAACAGGACGAAAGTATGAAAAAGAGCTTGCAAGAACAAAGAGAAATGAAAAGACACCAAGAAAAAAATAAAGAAGAAATAGATGAACTGAGGAAGATTCAGGAAGACACTTGGGATTCCTTGGCCATCTTACAGATGAAACAAAAAGAAATGATTCTTTGAGTGTGCGGTGTCAAAGAAAACCAAGATGAAGACATATTTACAAAATTGACAAAGGCAATAGCAGAATGGCTGGGGGTCCAAGAACAAGAGATGATATTGGACACTGAAAAAATATTTAGAATAAAGGTGGACAAAACCAAAACAAGGAAAGGACCTGGAGACTGCTTGATGTTTTTAAATTCAAGACTGCTTAGAGACAAACTACTATTGAAAGGCAGGACAGATCCACTCTGTATAGAAGGGAAGCAGGTAGAATTTATGAGAGAAATTCCAACACGCCTGTTGAGGCGGAGAGACAATTATAGATTCATGACATCAGCGCTAAAGAAAAACAAAATAAGGTTCAAATGGGAGTTCCCAGAGGGACTGTCATTTACATATAAAGACAGGAGGAGATCCTTCAGATCAGTAGAAGATACAAAAATCTTCTGGAGGAAGTACTGGGAGGAATTGGGAGGAGAAAAACTGGTAGAGTGAAGCAAGAAGGACAAGACCAAAACTTTTATTTCCTTTTCAACGTGACCTTAGGACAATAGCATATTCTGGACTATAACTACATAATAACAGTAAAGTTGTGAGTATTTTAAACAAATAAAGGATTATGAGACTGAAATGTATTTCATGGAATATTAATTGATTAAGCAGTAAATTTCCTAGAAATCAATTAGAATGTATATTAAAGAAGAAAAAATGGGATGTCATATGTATACAAGAAACACATATATCCAAAACTCATGTAAGGGTGTTAAAAAATACGAGACTAGGAGAGGAATATATAGCATCTGCAACGGAAAGAAAGAGGGGAGTGGTCATCTATGTAAATACAATGTTGAAATCCCAAATGTTATTCCAAGATGATGAAGGTAGAGTACTTGGGGTAGAAATACAAACAAAAGAAGGAAAAATCATAGTGGTGGGAATATATGCTCCGAATAGCAAAAAGGATGAATTTTTTAGAAAGTTGGAAGAGAGATTATGGGATTATGTGGATGAAAATATAGTAATTATGGGAGATTTTAATGGAGTAACATCGATAGAAATGGACAGAACGCAAAGAGAGAAAACGTCAAGTTCAGGTAGATTACCACTCTCCTTTTCCCACTTAATTGAGAATTTTAATTTATATGATGCCTGGAGAACAAAAAGCCCAAGTGTTAAAGATATAACCCATTACTCGGAGGCAAAAAAATCTGGGGGACGAATTGATGCAATATGGCTAACAAAAAAGCTGATGTTAAGTTTAGAAAAAGCAGAAATACTAAACAGATCGATATCAGATCATAATCCGGTATCGGTAATAATGAAATTTCAAAATCATACTAAGGGAAAGTGGAGAATGAACGAGGAGGTATGGAGAGACGATCAAAGGGTTAAAAGGGCAAAGGAAATATTGAAAGAATTTTATGAAATAAATGAAAATCAGGTTACGGATAAAAAAATGATTTGGGAAGCGAGCAAAGCCGATATGAGAGGGTTTGTAATACAACAAATGGGAAAGATAAGGAGAAATAAAGATAATAATATTATGGAAATAAATAAACAAATAAGAGAGAAAGAAAAAGACCTAGTGAAAAACCCAAAGAATGAAGATATCCTCCAACAAATAAAGAATTTACAAGCCCACCTATCAAATTTAATAAATAGGGAAGTAGAGAAAAAAAATATATGGATGAAACAAAGATATTTTGAACAGGCAAATAAACCGGGTAGGATGCTGGCATGGTTTATCAAAGAAAGACAGGTAGAAAGAGTAATAAATAGAATTATTGACGAAGAAAAGGAAATCATTGACCCAAAACAAATTAAATAAAGTTTTATAAAATATTACAAAAATTTATATAAAGTAGAATTAAAAGAGGAAAAGAAAATTCAAAAATACCTATCAGAAAATAGACTACCAGATATAGAAGAAGAAGAATATGCGATATTAAATTCAAATATTGAACTTGAAGAGATTAAAAAAGTGATTAAAAATATGAAGGAGGGGAAATCGCCTGGACCAGACGGAATCTCAGTAACATATTATAAAAAATTAGAGGAAATAATAACACCCAAATTGCAATTAATTATGAATGAAATTTTAGACAAAGGAGAAATACCTAACTCGTGGCAAGAAGCATTAATAACCCTTATCCCAAAGCAAGGTACAGATTTGAGACTTATAAAAAACTACAGGCCAATATCTTTATTGAATATAGACTATAAAATATTTACTGGAGTCCTTGCAAATAGAATGAAAACTCTGCTAAAAAGGATAATTAAAAAAGATCAGGCAGGATTTTTACCAGCCAGACAAATAAAGGACAACACTAGAATAATTATAGACTTAATAGAATATGCCGAAATGAATCCAAGTAAAGAAATTTCAATGCTTTTAGTAGACGCTGAAAAGGCATTTGACAGTGTCTCTTGGAAATTTATGATCAAAACATGTGAAAGCTTAAATTTAGGTAAAAGATTTATGAATGGAATTCAAGCAATCTACAAAAAACAAACAGCTAAATTAATCCTAAACAATGAAATTACAGAAGAATTCGACATTGAGAGAGGGACGCGACAGGGATGTCCTTTATCCCCACTCCTATTTATAACAATATTAGAAACTCTATTAATAGCTCTGAGAAAGGATGAAGAAATAAAGGGCATATGTCTTGGGACACAGTGTTATAAAGTAAGAGCATTTGCAGACGATGTGATCATTACAACCGAAACACCAAAAGAAAGTATAAATAAAGCATTGGAAAGAATGAAAGAATTTGGTGAAGTAGCAGGATTCAAATTGAACAAAGATAAATCGAAATTGATAACTAAAAATATAGGCGAGAAAGGAAAAAAGGAATTAGAAGAAATAACAGGACTACAAATAGAAAATAAAGTGAACTACTTAGGGATATGGATTACAAATAAAAATACAAATTTATTTAAGGATAATTATATTAAAAAATGGAAAGAAATTAAAGGAAGTATGGACAAATGGGGAAAATTAAAACTATCATTAGGAGGAAGAATATCTATGATTAAAATGATGATACTCCCCAAAATTCTATTTTTATTCCAAACAATTCCAATTGTAATAGGAACTAAATATTTTATAAGCTGGCAAAGAGACCTTGCAAATTTTATATGGCAGGGGGGAAAAGCAAAGATAAAATCAGAAGTAATGATGGGCCCAAAAGAAAGTGGAGGATTCGCAGTGCCAGATTTAAGGAAGTATTTTGAGGCAGCGTGTTGGTGCTGGATAAAGAAATGGATATTATTAAAAGATAATGAAGTCCTAACATTAGAGGGCTGGGACAAAATATATGGATGGCATGGCTACTTATTCTATGATAAAAAAGAACAACACAAAAAATTTACAAACCACATAGTAAGAAAGGCTCTATTGGATGTCTGGGAAAGAACAAAAGGAAAAATTATTGAGAAAACTCCCCAATGGGTTTCGCCAGTGGAAGCAACTACAACATTAAAGAGTAATGTAAAAGAGACTTGGCCAACATATAGGGAAATATTAGAGGAAGCAGATGGAAATATTAAATTAAAAACTTACGAACAATTACAAACATTTAGAATAAATTGGTTACAATATTATCAATTAAAAGCAACTTATGAAAAAGACATAAAAAGGGGGGGATTTGAAAATAAAACCTCAAAATTAGAAAAGGAAATACTACAGAGCGATCAAAAAATACTTGCAAAAATGTATAGACTATTAACGAAAACCACTCTAGAAAAAGAGACGAAAGGGGGAAACATGTTAAAATGGGAGCACGATTTGGGATATGAGATAGATCTGGAAAGATGGAAAACTTTTTGGAAGGAAAATCTAAATTTTACTGCTTGTGATTTATTAAGGGAGAATTTCAGAAAAATGCACCACAGATGGTACCTAACCGAAGAGTCGGACATGACTAAACGACTAAACAACAACAACAACAAAGGTATCTGAAAGGCAAAAAAGATTACAAACTGGTGCTGGATACAGGATATGATCAGCAAGTGTATGCATACGCTGATGCCAGCTGGGGGGACAGAGAAAATGGAAAGTCTACCACTGGTTATGCCATATATATTGGAAATGCCCTGGTTCAGTGGAAATCCCAGAAACAAACATTTGTTGCCACAAGTACTTGTGAAGCAGAGTACGCAGCCATAAGTGAATGTGTGTCACAAATAGAGTGGTTTGCTTGCCCAACAAAAGAGTTTGGAATACCTTCTGAAATGCCAGTCACTGTGCTCAGTGACAACATAGCTGCACAACAGCTTGCTAACCAACAGAACTTTAAGAGCAAAAGCAAACATATTGCTATAAGATACGGAAATGTAAAAAATGCTTTGGAAAGAAATGTGTTAAAGGTACAGCACTGTAACACAGAATGTAATGTGGCAGATTTGTATACAAAATGTTTGGATGCTCCTAAATTTCGAGACTTAAGAGAATTATTAGGTCTCAAGCCTTTGACTTAAGGAGGAGTGTTGGGATTCACAGGATGCTGTGTAAGTAAGTCTGCAGGCTTCAGTTTGCAACAGGCTGATGCAATACTCTCTGTGGAATGACTCAGCAGTAATGTGATTCGCTGTCACCAGTTTAAAAGAAAAGCCTGTTCAACAGTAATTGTGGTAGATGAGTGTGTAGTCTTCTTTTGCCTCAAGGTGCAGGTACTCTGTCTGAACTGCTTCTGTAGATATTTGTATATATTTAGCTCACAATAATAAATACTGCACTAAAGAACCTGGGACTCTGAGCATTCTGCTAAAAGCGCCGTGAGGAATTCGCGACACGGGGCTCATCCACCTGGGAAGTGAGCCCATCTCGGAGAAGGAAAACTCTGGTCCTAAACCTCTGCTGCCTTGTGAAACATCTTCGGGAGAAGAAAAGGCTCAGGAGTCAACCCTACACCAGTCCCTAATGTGGCTGGATGGTGTTTTCCTTTGGACCCCCATCAGTGAGGCTGGGAGGTGGGTCTTGTCATCTGGGTGACCCATGACCTCCATGCGCACTGCCCAGGCTTACACTTGGGTGCTGCTAGCACAGCGGTTTGACTTCAACCACAGAGGCAGACTGCATTGTCTCTTGAGAGACAGATGCCAACACAGGTGACTTTTCTGACCATCTTTCCACCAACCACGTCCACGCCATGCAGCTGAAGCCCAGAGATAATATTTAATCTTCTAAAAATAAACAAACCAACAAACCTGAACCAACCATATACATTAAATTCTTAAATCAGGTACTGGGAATCTTTGGCCCTCCATTTGTTACTGTACTCCAACTCCCATCAGCCTCAGCAAGCATAACCAATGGCCAGGGACAAGGGTCAGCAAACTTTTTCAGCAGGGGGCTGGTCCACTGTCCCTCAGACCTTGTGGGGGGCCAGACTATATTTTTTTTGGGGGGGATGAACGAATTCCTATGCCCTGCAAATAACCCTGAAATAATCTGAAATGATTTATTGCTCAGAGAAGTAAGTATGGTGTCCAGCGCGCTTCGGCTGTAGCAGGCCTCTGCTTCGCAGCACGCATTCCAAAGGCATTCCAAAGCTGAGCAAAACAGCAGAGTCTAGCAGCGGTCAGAAAATAGGCCTTCTGTCTTCCGGGTTGGCTCGCCCGATATGGCGGACAGGAGTTCTTTCGCAGAAAGGGCACCGGCGCTTTGAAGACGGGGAGAGCCGCTAGAGCGCAGCGGCGCCCCGAAAAACCCTCAGATCAAGTGTTCTGAGGACCTGGAGTTCCTGCAAGTGCAGGGAATGACTCCCCTGTTCCCCGGTAAGCTCTGAAAAAGAGTGCCAAGTGTGAGCGGGGTTGGAGGCGGTGGCACAAGGGAATCAACTTGCTTTCTTCAAAGAGCAAAGCTCTGAGTCTGGCGATCGTGAGCGGCCAATTCCTCCAAGTAAAAAAAAACAGAAATGTGGACTTAATTCTTCTGAAAACCGTGAGTAAAGCGATCTAATTTGGAACTACAAATTGGGAAGGAAAGGGATTTAAAAACAGAGGTCGGTCCCTTCCACTGAAGCAAAAGTGAAAAGCAGCTAACGTTACCAAAAGCCGCAACTTTAACTTCATTCTTTTAGAAACTTTCAGGTGTTTCCTGCACCCCCTTTCTAGCAGGGGGAAGGGGGGGAGACAAAAAGTAAACTTCCCTGCAGAAGAATTGGGGATCTGTTTGAACTGTTATATCTTCTTTGTGGAAGCAGACCTCCCGGGGTGAGGGAAGGCTAGATTCCATTGTGATGTAACAAAGGGATTGGATACTTTCAACTTTCGTTTACCGCTTTGGAAAAATACAAAGTAACTACAGCTGCCAGACGCAGGTGGCGCTGTGGGTAAAACCTCAGCGCCTAGGGCTTGCCGATCGCATGGTCAGCGGTTCGAATCCCCACGGCGGGGTGAGCTCCCGTCTTTCGGTCCCAGCTCCTGCCCACCTAGCAGTTCGAAAGCACCCCTAAGTGCAAGTAGATAAATAGGTACCGCTTTATAGCGGGAAGGTAAATGGTGTTTCCCTGTGCTGCGCTGGTGCCGGCTCGCCAGAACAGCTTCGTCACACTGGCCACGTGACCCGAAAGTGTCTCCGGACAGCGCTGGCCCCCGGCCTCTTAAGTGAGATGGGCGCACAACCCTAGAGTCGGACACGACTGGCCTGTACGGGCAGGGGTACCTTTACCTTTACCTTACAGCTGCCAGAGCTCAAAAAATATTTGGAACTGTATCTCCACCTTCTGCTACTAAGCCAAAGGATTGAAACAAACTTTTGGGGATTTGATTAAAGGAGTAAATATAAAGATTTCTAAAGACTTGTATTTGTCAGATTGAAAGACTGTGGCGAGGAAAGACTTTTACTTTGGAGTGGGGATTACTGCAGCTGGGAAACAGTCTGTTTATCCTATTATCTCCCCCTTGTGACTGTAGCTGACTGGGGGGGGGGGACTATGGATGGGGGAGACAAAGGAGACAAGACAGAAATGTCAGAGATTAGAGAGGGCAAAAATTAAACCAAGAAGAGACTCTAGAACACCAACATTTGAAGAATCAGTAATGCAACTTCTTCAGGAAATTAAAACAGAAGTAAGAGGGAATCAAAAAACTATTGAAGAATTGAGGAATGACTTTTCTGAATTGAAAGAGGACCTGAAGACAGTGAGGTCTGATATTACTTCACATGAGGAAAGAATTTCACAACTGGAAACGGTAAAGGTCTGGGACTTAGAGACTGTCCAGCAGCAGGCGTTAAATTCAATTGCATTTTTGGAATTAAAGCAGAAGGAGGCCCATTTGAGATTGAGAGGGGTAGTCCAGAAGGAACAGGACAATTTGAAGGGTTGGCTTATTGAAGAATTTTCAGCTTATTGGGAGATCTCAAAAGAAGAATTAAATTTGTGGATTGACAAAGCATACAGATTTGGTCCTAAAAAGGATTCTAAAATCACACATGATTGCATGGCGATTTTTAAAACAAAGGAACAAAGAGACACGATATTGGGACACCACTATAAAAAAAATCTAAAGGTAGATGGGAAAGCTGTCATTCTCTTCAAGGAGGTCCCACAGCATTTTTTATCTTTGAGAAATAATTATACAGATCTGGCAACTGCCCTAAGGAAGAAAAATATCTTCTTTAGGTGGGAATTCCCAGAGGGCCTCTCCTTCAAATTCCAAGGGAGGAAACAAAAAATCAGAACTGTTGGAGAGAAGGAGAGATTTCTGGAGAAAAACGCAAAAGAACTTGGTTTGGAAAGTTCCCCTCCTTTGGGTGCTGGGGCCGAAGGGCCCTAAAAAATTAAGATGTCTTTAAGAATTTACTCCTGGAATGTTAATGGCTTAAATTGGCCAAAAAAAAAAGAGGCCAAGTCTTTCATATCTTGGCAAGACATAATTTGGATATAATTTGCTTGCAAGAAACACATGTTACAAGATTGCATAGAAAAAATTTACAGAATAAAAAACTTGGTCAGGACTTTATCTCATCAGACAAAGTTAAAAAAAAAGGGAGTGGTTTTTTATGTTAAAGAAAAATGGAACCCCAAGTTGTTTAAGGATGAGGAAGGAAGATACATTGCCGTGGAAATTACAGCACAAGGTGATAAATATCTTGTATTGGGAATTTATGCACCAAATGATGGAAAAGTAGAATTTTTCAGAAATTTGGATTTTAAACTTAATGATTACTTGGAATATAAAATAATACTAATGGGAGATTTGAATGGGGTAGTCTCCACATTTATGGATAAATCACAAGAGCAGAAAGTGCAAAATGCAGGCAGACTTCCAAAATTGTTCTTTGATATGGTAGACAAATATGAACTGTCAGACATATGGAGACTACAAAATCCTATAAAGACTATACTTTTTTCTCAAATTCGTCCCAAACATTTTCGCGAATCAATTACCAATGGATTACCAGGGATTTAGCTCCAAGGGTAACAAAAATCCAAATATGTCCTAGAACTTGCTCTGATCATAATGCAGTGTTATTGGAAATGAAATTGTATCTGCAGGGTTCCTTCAGATGGAGGATGAGTGATGGGTTGCTGAGGAATGATCAGGTGGTGGGTAAGGCCCAAAAGACTCTGAAAGATTATTTTGAGCTAAATATAAACACAGAGGGAGAAATAAGAGTCATTTGGGATGCTAGTAAAGTGGTGATGAGAGGATTCCTCATACAACAGAATGCTATAAAGAAAAAGATACAAAATCAAAAAAAGGAAACAATTCTATCTCAAATTAAAGAGAAAGAAAAGAGTTTAAGATCAAAGCCGAAAAGCCAACAGATACAAAAAGAAATTAAAGTGTTGCAGACTCAATTTTCTCAAATTATAAACCAAGAAATAGAATGGAAAATAAAACTAATGAAACAGAGGAATTTTGAATCTGCAAACAAATGTAGAAAACTGTTGGCTTGGCAATTAAAAAAGAGACAGCAACAAAACACAATTACAAATATTGTATCGGAGGGAAAATCTGTAGAAAACCCTGGGGATATTAGAAAATGCTTTCAGAAATATTTTAAACAGCTGTATAAAAAAGGTAAAGAGGATACAGATAAAATTGAGCAATTTCTTAGGACAAATGAATTGCAGAAAATTCCCGCAGATAAAAAACCACTACTCAATGACAAGATTACTAGACAGGAGGTTGAGATGGCAATAAACCAGATGCAATTGGGCAAGGCCCCAGGACCGGATGGATTATCTGCCAAATACTATAATACTTTCAAGGACTGGTTAATTCAACCTTTGGCAGAGGTTAGTAATGAGATATTGAAAGGAGGGCGGGCACCTGAAACCTGGAGAGAGGCATTTATAACTTTGATACCGAAATCTGAACAAGATAGGACAGATGTAAAGAATTATAGACCAATCTCACTACTGAACGTAGACTATAAAATATTTGCAAATATCCTGGCTAATAGATTGAAAAAAGTTTTATCAGAATATATACATAAAGACCAGGCAGGTTTTCTGCCTGGAAGACATATGAAAGATAATATTAGAAATATAGTGGATATTCTGGAAAGAATAGAGGCTAAAAGAAACACCAAAGCATTATTAATGTTTATTGATGCGGAGAAAGCCTTTGATAATATCTCTTGGTTTTTAATGGGAAAAAAATTGGAAAGTATTGAGGTTGGTCAACAATTTTTAAATAGTATCAAAGTGATCTATTCTGAACAAAAAGCTAAAATTATTATTAATAATGTGGTATCAGAAGAAATTAAAATTTAGAAAGGAACCAGGCAAGGGTGCCCACTTTCCCCTCTATTATTTATTGTGGTCCTGGAGGTCTTGCTGAACAGTTTGAGAAAAGAAGAGAAAGTCTGGAAGAATGGCAGATGCAACTGATAGACTACATGGAACTGGCCGAGATGACCGGCAGAATTCGTGACCTGGGAGAAGAGAAGATGGAGGAGGATTGGAAGAAATTTAAGAATTATTTACAAAAACATTGCAATTTGAGTGAATGCTAAGCAGGATGCTAGATCATAAATAATTGAGCACCACTAACTTAGATGACTTAAGATAATAAGTGAGATTGAGAAAATATAACCCTTTTTGAGAATTATAAGATTATAAATATACAGATGGGATATAAGAATGTAAATAAGATAATAAACTGCTGGTAAAAAGCTATAACGATGAAAGTGGGAGCGGGAGATGTGAGGAAGTCCAAAAAAAAAATGTGAAAGTATGTTAAGATATTTGTTATATTGCTTGTTATATTTACTCTTATTGTAAACCCCAATAAATATTAAAAAAAAAAAAAAAGAGAAAAGAAGAGAAAGTCAAGGGCATTGTAGTGGGTTCGAAACAATATAAACTAAAAGCCTTTGCTGATGATTTGGTTTTAACCTTACGGGATCCAGAGACCAGTGCAGTAAAAGCACTGGAGATGATACAGGAGTATGGGCAGCTGGCTGGTTTTAAATTAAACAAGAGCAAAACCAAAGTAATCGATAAAAACTTAGATAAAGTTGAAAGAAAAAACCTAATAGAAAAAACAGGCCTAGCATTTATGAAGAAGGCTAAATACTTGGGTGTGAATTTAACAGCTAAGAATTTGAATTTGTATAAAGATAATTATGAGAAAGTATGGAATGAAATAAAAAGAGATTTAGAGATTTGGTCAAACTTAAAATTTTCACTTATGGGACGAATATCGGTGGTTAAGATTAATGTATTGCCGAAAATGCTGTTTTTATTTCAAACTTTACCTATTATTGATAATGTCAAATGTTTTAAAGAATGGCAGAAGGCCCTGTCCAAATTTATCTGGCAAGGGAAAAACTGAGAATTAAGTATAAATTACTTACAGATTCAAAAGAAAGAGAAGGCTTTTCCCTACCTGATTTAAATATATATTTTGAGGCTGCGGCCTTCTGCTGGATTAAAGATTGGATCAATTTAGAAAATGAGGACATTTTGGACCTAGAAGGATTGGACAATAGGTTTGGCTGGCATGCATATCTTTGGTATGACAAAATAAAGGCCCACAGTGGCTTTAAGAATCATATAATTAGGAAGGCACTTTTTAATGTTTGGTCTAGATATCAGGATCTTTTGGTAAGAAAAACACCCACATGGATTTCACCAATGGAAGCGCAGGCACAAAAAAAGCTTAATATGGAAAATAAGTGGTTGAGATACTCAGATTTATTGGTTGAAGATGGGGAGGGATTTAAGTTAAAATCATTTGAACAAATCAAAGATAAAGTAAATTGGCTTCAATATTACCAAATGAATGAATTATTTAAGATTGATAAGAAAAAAGGTTTTGCAATTGAAAAAACCAAACTGGAAACGGAGTTATTAGATACTAATGTTAAAAAATTGTCTAAAATGTATAGTTTGTTACTGGAGTGGCATACAAAAGATGAGCAAGTAAAATCGGTTATGATTGATTGGGCACAAGATGTGGGACATAATATAATGATGGAGGACTGGGAGATACTTTGGAAGAAAGGGGTTAAGTTTACTGCATGTACAATGTTAAAGGAAAATACTATGAAAATGATGTATAGGTGGTACTTAACCCCTGTTAAACTGGCGAAGATCTACCACAATTGTGATCTATGTTGGAAATGTAAAGAAAAGGAAGGTACTTTCTATCATATGTGGTGGACTTGCTCCAAGGTAAAGACTTCTGGGGAAAAAATTATAATGAAATAAAAAAAAATTATGAAATATATGAAGAGACCAGAAGCCTTTCTCCTTGGAATAACAGGTTCTGAACTGGCCAAAAAAGATGTAAAAGTATTTTTGTATGCCACAACTGCTGCACGGATTTTATTAGCCAAAAAATGGAAAACACAAGAATTACCAATGGTAGAAGAATGGCAGATGAAGATGATGGAGTTTATGGAGGCGGCTGACCTCACCGGGACAATCCGCGACCAGAAAGAAGAGGAACACCAAGAAGATTGGAAGAAATTTAAAGACTATTTGAATAAATATTGTAATATTAAAGATATGTAACCACTTGAAAGAAACAATTAGGCCTAGGATTAAAATGGAATTAAATTTATAAATAAGAAAATGTACGATAAGGAAAGCTATGTAATATGATTAGGACTGTGATATGGTCTTTTGAAACACTGATATTGGAAACTGCTACATATAATTACTAAGAAATTTGGATGGAAGAGATTCGAGGAAGTCAAATATTATGTTTTTGAAGATGGATGGTACTTAATTTTAATTAATTAAGTGGTAATATGTTGTACGTATCTTTTTTCTTTCTTCTCTTTTTCTCCTATTTTTTGTTTGTCTTTATTATTGTTAATCTCTTCTTTTTTATTATGTTTATCTACTGAAAATAATAAATATTATTTGGAAAAAAGAAAATAAGCCTTCTGTCTTCTGTGCATAAATCAGACTCTCACGCAGAGTAACTAAAAGCTAAAAGCACTTTAGGGGGCCGCTAGGAGCACCTTGGAAGATGGCCGACAATACCATCTCTCCAGCTCACATGAGGTAATTAAGGGGCTCATATGGGAGTAAATCAGCCTCCCAAAATTCTTCCTGGTGGAAGGGAAGATGCAGCCTCATCCACGGTTGCCCATAAATCACCCCCGAGTTCGAAAGAAGGAGGGGGTGAGGGCACTGGACGGAAAGCCCTCGAGTGAGTTCGGATCTCCCCGACGCTGTCTCTGAGAGCGACTCTAGAAAAGGGTATGTTAGCTGCTAATTAAGCCTGCCACTGAGAAGTTAAGAGTGATGGAATGGACTGGACAGAAGATACATCAAAGAATAACATCTATGCCGGTATGTTGAAACGGAACGGAAAGTGGGGGGGACGACTTCTTTTTTTTATTACGATATTACCTAACAACCCCCCCCCCCGAAGAACCGTCATACGACTTATAGCAAGTGTGATTGGAAAATAAACTGTGTGGAAATAAAAATATCAACTAAAGCCTTTGTTTTGTGAAAGATTTGGAAAGAAAATAAAAGGCTCTCTTGTGACGTAATTTTTAATCGGGATCCGCCATTATGAGACAGACTATGTTGCGAGATTAGTAGTCAGAGGGGGAGGCGAGCCATTGCTCTGTTATCATGATTGTATTCTAAGTTCGACTTGGCAAATACTCCCCTGGAAAGACTGATTTATGGTGCAACCTGTATGGGAAAATTAATGAGCAGACACTTAGATTTTATTTCATCGGAACTGAGAAAGATGGCACCTGCCGCCAGAGCAGGACTTTTGGATCAGCGTGTGAAGATTTATTGCAAACAAAAGACTTACCAGCTTTTAAAAAAGGGAGAGCCTTACAAAGTTCACACAGAAGCATAACAATGCTTACTTTAACTTGCCTGTGGAAACAACTCAGAGGCTATTAAGAAGAAAAAGGATAACAACAGGAAGATTCAAAGATGGGACTGGTGAACACTAAAAGCAGCAGAAATATGAGATGACTGGACCCTTACTGAACTCAAAGCATGGGAACCCCCAACAAAAACTTATAATTTGGCAAAATATTTGGGCTTTATGATATGTATTGGTATAATTTGGAATAATTAATGTGATATGATTGGATTGTTAAATGGAAAACTTAATAGATTTTAAAAAAAAAAAGCTAAAAGCACTTTAATACAGCAGAAACTATCCATTATCTAGCAGAGTACGGAACATCGTACAAATGTGTCTGTCCCGGACAAAAGTGAAAGCAGAATAGAACAAAGGACTGAGACTCTCGGATGTATCGCAGAGTCTCTCCGCCCCACAGTAAGCAGGAGACGAACACTCTGAGCTGTTTAACCCTGTAAGCTCAGGTTCTCCTCACACTATATATTTTTTTGGGGGGGGGGGGAATGAACGAATTCCTATGCCCCGCAAATAACCCAGAGATGCATTTTAAATAAAAATACACATTCTACTCATGTAAAAACATGCTGATTCCCGGACTGTCAGCGGGCCAGATTTAGAAGGTGATTGGGCTGGATCCGGCCCCCAGGCCTTAGGTTGCCTACTCCTAACCAGGGATGATGGCAGCTGTTGTTTGTGGCTGAACAACAAAGGTTGTTGGAGGCCCAAAGGTTCCCCACTCCTGCCCCACCCAGTGGTTGTTGTTGTTTAGTCGTTTAGTCATGTCTGACTCTTCGTGATCCCATGGACCAGAGCACGCCAGGCACTCCTGTCTTCCACTGCCTCCCGCAGTTTGGTCAAACTCATGCTGGTAGCTTCAAGAACACTGTCCAACCATCTCGTCCTCTGTCGTCCCCTTCTCCTTGTGCCCTCAATCTTTCCCAACATCAGGGTCTTTTCCAGGGAGTCTTCTCTTCTCATGAGGTGGCCAAAGTATTGGAGCCTCAGCTTCACGATCTGTCCTTCCAGTGAGCACTCAGGGCTGATTTCCTTAAGAATGGATAGGTTTGATCTTCTGGCAGTCCATGGGACTCACTAGAGTCTCCTCCAGCACCATAATTCAAAAGCATAAATTCCTCAGCGATCAGCCTTCTTTATGGTCCAGCTCTCACTTCCATACATCACTACTGGGAAAACCATGGCTTTAACTATACGGACCTTTGTTGGCAAGGTGATGTCTCTGCTTTTTAAGATGCTGTCTAGGTTTGTCATTGTTTTTCTCCCAAGAAGCAGGCGTCTTTTAATTTCGTAACTGCTGTCACCATCTGCAGTGATCATGGAGCCCAAGAAAGTAAAATCTCTCACTGCCTCCATTTCTTCCCCTTCTATTTGCCAGGAGATGATGGGCCCAGTGGCCATGATCTTCGTTTTTTTGATGTTGAGCTTCAGACCATATTTTGCGCTCTCCTCTTTCACCCTCATTAAAAGGTTCTTTAATTCCTCCTCACTTTCTGCCATCCATGTTCTGTCATCTGCATATCTGAGGTTGTTGATATTTCTTCCGGCAATCTTAATTACGGCTAGGGATTCATCCAACCCAGCCTTTCGCATGATGAATTCTGCATATAAGTTAAATAAGCAGGGAGACAATATACAGCCTTGTTGTACTCCTTTCCCAATTTTGAACCAATCAGTTGTTCCATATCCAGTTCTAACTGTAGCTTCTTGTCCCACATAGAGATTTCTCAGGAGACAGATGAGGTGATCAGGCACTCCCATTTCAGCTGGAATGTCCCAGTTCAGCTGGAATGTCATCACTTCCACTGGCCTTGTTATTAGCAGTGCTTTCTAAGGCCCATTTGACTTCACTCTCCAGGATGTCTGACTCAAGGTCAGCAACCACACTACCTGGGGTGTACAAGACATCCATATCTTTCTGGTATAATTCCTCTGTGTATTCTTGTCACCTCTTCTTGAAGTCTTCTGCTTCTGTTAGGTCCTTACCACTTTTGTCCTTTATTATGGTAATCTTTGTACGAAATGTTCCTTTCATATCTCCAATTTTCTTGAACAGATCTCTGGTTTTTCCCATTCTATTGTTTTCCTCTATTTCCTTGCATTGCTCGTTTAAGAAGGCCTTCTTGTCTCTCCTTGCTATTTTTTGGAAATCTGCATTCAATTTCCTGTATCTTTCACTTTCTCCCTCACATTTTGCTTGACTTCTTTCTCCCGCTATTTGTAAGGTCTCATTAGATAGCCACTTTGCTTTCTTGCATTTCCTTTTCATTGGGATGGTTTTCGTTGCTGCCGCCTGTATAATGTTACGAGCCTCCACCCATAGTTCTTCAGGCACTCTGTCCACCAAATCTAAATCCTTAAACCTGTTCCTCACTTCCACTGTGTATTCGTAAGGGATTTGATTTAGATTGTATCTTACCGGCCCAGTGGTTTTTCCTACTTTCCTCAGTTTAAGCTTGAATTTTGCTATAAGAAGCTGATGATCTGAGCCACAGTCAGCTCCAGGTCTTGTTTTTGCTGACTGTATAGAGCTTCTCCATCTTTGGCTGCAGAGAATATAATCAATCTGATTTCGATGCTGCCCATCTGGTGATGTCCATGTGTGTAGGGATATTGCGGAGCGGGGCAGTGGGGTCCGGAGGGAGCACACTTCCCCGCCAGCAGGCAGCCACAGTCTGCCTGCAGGCGTGACCTTGGGGTGCAGGGAAACCCCCCCCCAGACAAGCCACAGCTGTCTGTACATCGTGCCACCCATGTCTGACCTTTTCATAGAATCATAGAATCATAGAATCAGGACTTCCGGTCAGCGCCATTAGCTAACGGAGGATTCCCTTTGATCTCAGAGGGAATCGGCTCCGCGAAAATCGGGTCCTGAGCACTGTGGCGGAGCGGGGACCCTCAGAAATCGCAGGCGGTGAAGCCTGCGAATGTGGGGACTCGGCGGGCACCCTTCAGCGCCCCCCCAACTAGCGAGGAAGCCTTTTTTTGAGGCTTCGGAGCGGAACGGGGGAGAGGCGCGGTGCTGTGAGTCGACTGCTGCTTTCACGGAGCGAAGCCGCGTTGCCGTTGCTAGAGAGCGCTGATTTCTATCCTGGAACATTCGGATTCAAAGGACTACCCGTGAGTAGGCGGAATTGGACTGCTAAAAGATTGTGAATTGGACTTAACTTTTTAAAAAAAAAAGACTGATTGAATTGGAAAGGAAAATAAGGACTGAATTGGCCACCGCGGCGGGAGGTATATCCAGGAAGTCTGCTTCCCGTCTTGTAGATAGTGTAAAGCATAGAGACTTTGAGCTAAAACGTTGAAATTTAAACTTGAAAAGAGCTGTTTTCCGACCTGAGAACTTTTTCTGAATCTACCCTTCTGAAAGCAGGCAAGGAAGGGGTTTGTTTTGGACTGTGTAAAGCTGTTCAAAGAAAGGGGGAATGATCTGCCAGTGAGACGTCTCAGCTGTCAAAAGCTGTCAAAAGAGATCTGCTGACAGTAAGGTGGATACATTGTGGCCAGTTTTGTTGGAAAAATAACTGGAAGGCAATTTAATTGGAACTGTTTCTTTTTCTCTGACTACAGTTTGTTTTTTGTTACTCTAAGAAGGAAAGTGACTTCTTTGGACTGTTGTAACAGTGTCCACCTAGGGGGACTTTCTGAAATTGCAACAAGGGAATTTTCCACTGGTAAACAGGAATAGCATATCTGAGAGTGACCTTGGTTCTCACATTGTTATGGCAGATGGCAAAGAAAAACTAGACGCGTCAGTTCTGAGGTCTGGGAAAGCCTGGGGGCATCGAAGGCAATCATCTGCTGGTTTGCCTACGACAGCAACACAAGTTAAGTCCAGTGGAATGGCAGAAGAAGTTCTAGCCAATGCTCTGGCCAGGATTAATGAAACTTTATTACAACTTAGTACAAAGGTTGATGAGACGAATAAAATGGTTGAAGAAACGAATAAGAAAGTTGATACTGCAAATAAAAAAATTGATTTAAATACAGAAACATTAGATAACTTGGGGGAAAAGGTGAACAGCAATACAGAATCCATTCAGAAACTATTGCAGCAGTCGAAGTCGACACAGGAAAAAACTGCTGCTGTGGAATTTAAAGTAGAGCAGCTGGAAACTGAGAAGGTCCCTGGCCTACAGAAGGAAATTGCAGATCATAAGTTGACGCTGTCTATGATCGAATTGAAAGAGAAACAGACCAATCTAAGAATTAGAGCTATTCCTGAGCTGGAGACGGGCACCTTGACAGATTTTCTGACACAAGAATTTGCAGAATTTTGGAAATCGGATTTGAAACAAGAAGATTTCAAGATCATGAGGGCCTTCAGATTGGGAAAAGGAGGAAAAAAGATTAAAATAAGGGATTGTTTGATTACCCTCCGATCTAAAGAAGAGAGGGATAAAATTTTGGGTTTGCACTACCAGAAACCTTTGATAATTCTGCAATCAAAAGTGGAAATTTTTAAAGACATACCGAAACATCTTTTGGATTTAAGACAAGACTTTGGAGACTTGGTGACCCTGTTGAGAAAAAGTAAGATCCTTTTCAGGTGGGAATTCCCTCAAGGCCTATCTTTTAGTTTCAAAGGAAGAAAGATAAAGATAAGATCAGTGGAGGAAAAAAATAAGTTTCTGAGCACATACGAAGAAGACCTACAGAAAGGACTGGGAAAAGAGCCTGCCGTACTGGACAAGAGTCTACAAAAGAAAAGGGAAATCAATGCCACCGACAGATATAGATAAACTCTTGGGGGCTGTTGGGGGAGAAGGAGAGTAAGTACACTATGACACTGCAAGTATTAAGCTGGAATATTAATGGACTGAACTCCCGGGAAAAAAGGGGGAGAGTATTCCATATATTAAAAAAAGAACATTTGGACTTGATTTGTTTACAAGAAACGCATGTGACAAGGCTACATCGGAAAATTTTAATCAACGAAAGACTAGGAGAAGAATTTATTTCATCAGACAATGTGAAAAAAAGAGGAGTAGTACTCTATGCAAAGGAAAGCCTGTCACCGAAATTTTTATTTAAAGATGACCAAGGAAGATTTATTGCAATTGAAATTCAGCTTCATGGCCAGAAGTTTTTGACATTAGGCATTTATGCGCCAAATGAGGGAAAATCAGAATTCTTCAAGAAACTGCATGAAATCCTATTGGACTATCTGGATTACAATATAATTTTGATGGGAGATATGAATGGAGTAGTGTCTACAAACATGGATAAAGCCCAAAGACAAACGGTGACGAAAGATGGCAGACTACCAAAGACATTTTTTGAAATGACTGACAATATGGATCTTGTAGATATTTGGAGAACAAAGAACCCCTTGGAAAGAGAAGGAACCTTCTTCTCTGAAGCTAAAATGACATGGACAAGAATAGACCAAATTTGGATAACTAGGGGACTGGCCCCGAAGATAAAAAAAGCGGTAATTTGTCCTAAAATTTGCTCTGATCATAATCCAGTAAGATGGAAATGACATTAACGCCAATTGGAGCTTTCAGATGGAGGATGAATGACTCCTTGCTTAGGAATGAGGAAACTATCAAAAAGGCCCAGAAAAACTTGAGAGACTACTTTGAGATAAACATGAACACTACGACCGAGAAAAGAGTGATTTGGGATGCAAGTAAAGCAGTTATGAGAGGGTTCCTGATACAACAAAATGCAATCAGGAAAATAGTTCAAAATGAGAAGAGGGAAAAAATCTTGGAGAAAATAAAGGATGGAGAAAAGAGACTGAGGACAAAACCGAATTCACAGGAGATTTTAAAAGAGATAAAGTTATATCAAGTACAATATATGAAACTGACGAATCAGGAAATAGAATGGAAGATCAAACAGATGAGACAAAGGACATTTGAATCAGCGAATAAGTGTGGGAAATTGTTGGCATGGCAAATGAAAAAAAGACAAAAGTTTAATACTATTACGAACTTGGTAGTAGAAGGAAAGAATATACAGAACCCTGTGGAGATTAGAAAGTGTTTTCAGAAGTACTTTAAACAGTTATATACGCAGGAGACTCAGAAAGAAATAGACATTGATCGGTTTTTGAGAACAAATGGATTACAAAAAATCTCTCAAGAAAGTAAATCGATGCTAAACTCTATAATAACTGACCAAGAGGTGGAAGGAGCCATTCAGGACATGAAATTGGGCAAATCTCCAGGGCCAGATGGTCTGACTGCAAAGTATTATAAATCTTTGAAAGAATGGTTAATGCAGCCTCTGAAAGAAGTTTGCAATGAAATATTGGGGGGGGGGGGGGAGGCACCCGAGTCGTGGAAAGAAGCTTATATTACACTCATACCGAAAACAGAAGCGGAAAAGACACAGCTTAAGAACTACCGTCCCATATCCCTACTTAATGTGGATTACAAAATTTTTGCAGAAATTATGGCTAAAAGATTAAAAAACGTATTGGTGAAAGAAATCCATAAGGACCAAGCGGGCTTTCTCCCGGGAAGGCATTTGTCAGATAACACGAGGAATATAATTAACATTTTAGAAAAATTACAAGTTAATATTAATACTAAAGCAGTTCTAATATTTGTGGATGCGGAGAAAGCCTTTGATAATATTTCTTGGAGTTTTATGAAGAAAAATTTACAGGGAATGGGGGTAGGCCAAAGTTTTGAAAACGGTATAGGTGCAATTTACTCGGAACAAAAAGCTAAGTTGATTGTAAATAATGTAGTTACAGAAGAGTTTAAGATTGAGAAAGGAACAAGACAGGGTTGCCCAATCTCCCCATTGCTTTTTATATCGGTCCTGGAGGTTCTGCTTAATATGATCAGGAAAGACCAGTTGGTTAAAGGTATACAACTCGGAGCCAAACAGTATAAATTGAAAGCTTTTGCTGATGATTTGGTTTTGACATTACAGGAGCCAGAATCCAGCACTAAAAGAGTATTGCAATTAATTCAAGAATTTGGTCAAGTAGCAGGATTTAAATTGAATAAGGTGAAAACCAAGGTGTTAGAGAAAAATCTTACAGAGACTGAGAAAGAGAGGTTTCAGAAGGAGACAGGATTAACATTGGTTAAGAAAGTGAAATATTTAGGGGTTCACATGACTGCTAAAAATGTGAATTTATTTAAAGATAATTATGAAAAATGTTGGATGGAAGTGAAAAAGGATTTGGAAATATGGTCAAAATTGAAGTTATCATTGTTGGGCCGAATTGCTGTGATAAAGATGAATGTATTGCCTAGGATGTTGTTTTTGTTTCAAACATTACAGATTTTGGACAAGATGGACTGTTTCAAGAAATGGCAGAGAGATATTTCGAGATTTGTCTGGCAGGGCAAGAAGCCAAGAATAAAATTTAAGATTTTAACTGATGCTAAAGAAAGAGGTGGATTTGCCCTGCCAGATCTTAAACTTTATTATGAATCAGCCGCATTTTGCTGGCTGAAAGATTGGCTGCTTCTTGAAAACACGGATATTTTGGACTTAGAAGGTTTTAACAATGTTTTTGGATGGCATGCATACTTATGGTATGACAAGGTTAAAGCACATAAGGCCTTTAAGAACCATATTGTCAGGAAAGCATTGTTTAATGTCTGGGTTAGATATAAGGATTTGTTGGAAAGTAAAACACCAAGGTGGTTGTCACCAATGGAGGCTAAGGCTCTGAAAAAAACTAATATGGAGACAAATTGGCCAAAATACTGTGAAATTTTAGAACAAGATGGAGATAGATTAAAGCTGCAGAGCTTTGACAAATTAAAAACTAAAGTTCGAGACTGGCTTCATTATTATCAAATAAGGGAGGCTTATAATTTAGATAAGAAGGTTGGTTTCCAGGAGGAAAAATCAAAATTGGAAACAGAATTGTTAGATCCTAAAATTAAGAATTTATGAAGAATGTATAACTTGCTGTTGAAGTGGAATACACAGGATGAAACGGTTAAATCTGTTATGATTAAATGGGCACAAGATTTTGGACATAACATTATCAAATCAAATCCGTTTATTGTGAGGACCATGCCTGTACACAAACATCAACACAACAATAGTTAAAAAATATTAAAATTCATTACATACTACGCCAACAAAACCTTCATCCCACAAAATAGAAAGAGAGGGAAAACAAGCAACGAGTTAAACAGACGATGAAGGGGTCTTTACATTGTCATCCATAAATCTTTCCCTGGCTTTCATGGCCTTCATCACAAAAACCGCTACCACATGGGTAATACGTGGGTTTGCATCGACTAACAAAAATTTTACTCTATCTTCAGGATTGGTTATAGAGTTGGGTATAATTTGCAGCAATGCGTCTCTAAAGCCCGAGTAGATGGGGCAATAGAGGAGGTAATGTGTAAGATCCTCTTTAATTTTCATAAGGCAAGGGCATAAACGATGTTCTACTGGGGTTTTTGTGAATCTACCGGTCAGATATGCAGTTGGCAGTGTTTGAAACCGTGCCATAGTAAAAGCTCTCCGAAGGGTGGGATCAGTGATCTCCACCAAGTAGTTGGCACAGATTTTGACTGCTTTTACTCGGGGAAACCAGTAGGAAAACCCAGAGTTTTTTATCTTTGTGGAGTCCAAAAAGGCGTCTTTTTCAAAGATCCATTCCCGAACTTTATCAGGGCTCCACAATTTGAGGGTATTAAACTCAGGTAGATTGTATCTGGATAGGATATCTAGTAGGTTTTTATGCCAAGTAGTATTATTTTGTAATGATACAAAGGCTTGTTTAGCCAATAAGGTGTTCGGGGCATCTGTGAGGTTGGTGAAAAAACGCAGGAATCTTAAGTGGGCCCTGGCAGACACAGAAGGTAATCCTACTTCCACTCTTAGGAGAGCTGCCGGAGTACTCTGAGGGAGGCCTAGAATTCTTCTGAGGTAAAAATTTTGGAAGATTTCAAGCCGTTCTAACAGCTTCTGATTCCATCCCCAGAGTTCTACTCCATATAGCATCTGGGGAATCACTTTTCCAACAAAAGCTTTTAGTGCCGGGATCACCAGTTGCCCTCCCCTCGAATAAAAAAAGCTGAGCAGATCACCGATTGTCCTACGTGTTAGAAGGGCTACAGTCTTGAAGTGGGCAAGCCAGCTAGATGTAGCTTGGAAAGTGATACCAAGATATTTAAAAAAAAGACACTGTTCAATTTTGTGTTCATCTAAAGACCATCTAAATGTGTGGCGAGCTCTAGTAAATACCACAATTTTTGTTTTGTCATAATTTATCTTTAGAGAGTTTTGGGAACAATAAGCTGCGAGCCCCTCCAGCATGCTATGTAGGCCCCTTCGAGTAAGTGCCATGACAGCCATGTCATCAGCATATATATATGCTGACATAACATTATGTTTGCTGACTGGGAACAGTTATGGACCACAGGTATGAAATTTACGGCTTGTAATGCCTTAAGAGAAAATATAATGAAAATGATTTACTGGTGGTACTTAACCCCAGTCAAGCTAGCAAAAATCTATCATTTGCCGGATAGTAAATGTTGGAAATGTAAAGAGACTGAGGGTACATTTTTTCACCTTTGGTGGACATGCCCAAGGATTAAGGCTTTCTGGGAAATGATATATAATGAATTGAAAAAAGTATTTAAATATACCTTTCTGAAGAAACCAGAGGCCTTTCTTCTGGGCATGGTCAGCCAATTGGTGCGAAGGGAGGATAGAACTTTCTTTATGTATGCTACAACAGCAGCAAGAATACTCATCGGGAAGTACTGGAAGACACAAGAATTGCCCACCCGAGAAGAATGGCAGATGAAAGTGATGGACTACATGGAACTGGCTGAGATGACCGGCAGAATTCGAGACCAGGGAGAAGGGTCGATGGAAGAAGATTGGAAAAAATTCAAAATATACCTTCAAAAATACTGCAATATAAAAGAATGTTAGAAAGAGGTTGGAAAAAGAATATTAGGTCGTTCTGGTAGATATGATATAATGGACTAAGCAAAAATGAGTTGATGAAATTGATGAAATAGAGGAGGTTTAATTACATTATTTTAATTTTAAAATACGTAAATGAAAATAAGGTTAGAAGGATTTGCTGGAAACACGATCTGAACTAGAATACAAAGTTGGGAGGTGAGAGGAGGTCATGGAAATAAGTAAAGGGAAAAGGCTATGTAAAGGTTTAATCTGCTTTTGTTTTATTTCAACTTAATGTATTTTTATATTTTTTGTTAAGTCTTCTTTTTTATTCTATTTTATTGTTCTTTTTTACTTGTTCATCTTTCGCTTTGTTATGGCTAAAGTTTTCTTTGTATTTTGTATGGTTTTTCTTTTTCTTTTTTGTAACTTTAAATTTGGAATAAATATCATTTTTAAAAAAAAGAATCATAGAATCATAGAGTTGGAAGAGACCACAAGGGCCATCGAGTCCAACCCCCTGCCAAGCAGGAAACACCATCAGAGCACTCCTGACATATGGTTGTCAAGCCTCTGCTTAAAGACCTTCAAAGAAGGAGACTCCACCACACTCCTTGGCAGCAAATTCCACTGTCGAACAGCTCTTACTGTCAGGAAGTTCTTCCTAATGTTTAGGTCTCAGAGTCAGTGGTGTCCTGTCTGTAAGTTTTTCCCTGAGACCCTTTGTCTCCATTCATCATACACTGTGCAAGGGGAAAATGACGCTGTGGAACAGGTGCCAAAATAGCCTAGTACCACCCCACGATATCGGGACGATATCGGGACCCCACGATATCGGGACGGAAGATGTGTAAAGGTCACAGCCCAAAAATGTATCTGCCTGGCTTGCATATTTGTCTCAATAAAGAGAGGCTCCACAGGAATGGTGGTAGCTCGCTCGCTCACTTCTGACCACCTGTGCGCAGCTCACATGATGATCAACACCTGTCTTGGGCCTTCACTTCACATGTGTAGAGTCGTCTCTTGTGTTGATGGAAAAGCGTGTTTGTGATGACCAGCTTGTTTTCTTGACAGAACTCTATTAGCCTTTGCCCTGCTTCGTTTTGAACTCCAAGGCCAAACTTGCCAGTTGTTTCTTTTATCTCTTGATTCCCTACTTTAGCATTCCAATCCCCTATAATGAGAAGAACATCCTTCTTTGGTGTCATTTCTAGAAGGTGTTGTAAGTCTTCGTAGAATTGGTCAATTTCAGTTTCTTCAGCACCAGTGGTTGGTGCATAAACTTGGATTACTGTGATGTTAAAAGGTCTGCCTTGGATTCATGTCGAGATCATTCTATCATTTTTGAGATTGCATCCCAGTACAGCTTTCGCCACTCTTTTGTTGACTATGAGGGCCACTCCATTTCTTTTATGGGATTCTTGCCCACAGTAGTAGATATGGTCGTCATCCGAACTGAATTCGCCCATTCCCACCCATTTTAGTTTACTGATGCCCAGGATGTCAATATTTATTCTTGCCATCTCATTTTTGACCACATCCAACTTACCCAGGTTCATGGTTCTTACATTCCAGGTTCCTATGCAATATTTTTCTTTACAGCATTGGACTTTCCTTTCGCTTCCAGGCATATCTGCAACTGAGTGACCTTTTGGCTTTGGCCCAGCCGCTTCATCAGCTCTGAATCTAGTTGGACTTGTCCTCCACTCTTCCTCAGTAGCATGTTGGACGCCTTCCGACCTGAGGGGCTCATCTTCCTTTTTTTTTTTTTTAAGAATAATTTTTTATTAACCGACCAATCACATCAAATCAAACCAAATTACATAAATTCCAAATTACACAGCCGAATTTTAAATTTTTGTTGGGGGTACCCATATTTCAAGTTCCGAAGGGATCCAATCAACTTCTTGCTTCTTACTGCTGTTTTAATGTCCACAAATCTAATCTAACTGAGTTTTTGACCAAAGAATTCTCCAAGTTCTGGAATTTGGAAGAAAAGGACTTTAAAATTGTGTCAGCTTTCAGACTTGGAAGATTCACAAAGAAGGAGAGGCCCAGAGACTGTTTGATAACATTGAGATCAAAGGAGGAAAGGGATAAGATTTTGGGCCTACACTACGGAAAGTCACTGGAGGTTTTGGATAGAAGAATTGAAATTTATAAAGATATTCCAAGACAACTGCTGGATCTTAGAGCCGCCTATTCTGAACTTGCTAAACTACTAAGGAGCAACGCAATTCCATTCAGGTGGGAATTCCCCCAAGGAATATCTTTTACCTTTAGAGGGAGAAAGGTTAAAGTTAGAACATTGGAAGAGAGAGACAAATTTTTGGCTACACACGGAGAGGACCTTCAAAAAGGAATTGAATTACCCCCTGGGCCTGGGGCAACGCCAGCATCAACACCAGCACCTGGGAAACCTGAAGATTCAGAGAAGATACCACCCCTGGAGAAATAACCAGATCAATTCAGGATGTCTCTGCAATTGCTGAGTTGGAATATTAATGGTTGTAACATTCCGGAAAAAAGGAAGAAAATATTTCACATATTAAAAAAAGAACAATTGGACATTATCTGTCTACAAGAAACACATGTGACGAGGCTCCACAGAAAAGTGTTAATAAATAAAAGATTGGGCCAGGAATTTGTATCGTCGGATAAAGTTAAGAAGAGAGGCGTGGTGATATATGCAAAAGAGAGCCTGTCACCCAAATTCTTATTTAAAGATGAACATGGAAGAATTTTGGCTATTGAGATACAATATCAAGGAGAGAAACTGTTGATATTAGGAATCTATGCACCTAATGAAGGGAAATCGGAATTTTACAAGAAGCTGCAGGAGACAATGCTGGACTATCTGGACTACAACAACATCATAATGATGGGAGATATGAATGGGGTCGTATCAACTAACATGGACAAGTCACAAAGTCAAAATGTTACAAAAGACGGCAGACTACCTAAAACCTTTTTTGAAATGACAGACAATATGGATTTGATTGACATCTGGAGGACAAAGAACCCACTAGGAAGAGAGGGAACATTCTTTTCTGAAGCCCAACTGACCTGGACAAGAATCGACCAAATATGGATTTCTAGAGGCCTGGCACCTAAGGTCAGAAAAGTGGAAATCTGCCCAAAGACCTGTTCCGACCATAATGCAGTAAAGATGGATATGACACTACTACCAACTGGATCCTTTAGATGGAAGATGAATGACAATTTGTTCAGAGATCAGGAAATTACCAAGAAGGCCCAAAAAGTTTTGAAGGATTACTTTGAGATAAATATGAATACTACGGTGGAAAAAAGAATCGTCTGGGACGCAAGCAAAGCTGTAATGAGGGGATTCTTGATACAACAGAATGCAGTAAAGAAAAGAACACAAAATGAGAAAAAAGATAAGATCTTGGATAAAATAAAAGAATTAGAGAAGAAATTAAGAGTGAATCCGAAGTCACAGCCAACTCTGAGAGAAATTAAACTTTATCAAACACAATATTCTAAACTGATAAATCAGGAAATTGAATGGAAGGTTAAATTAATGAAACAAAAAACGTTTGAGTCGGCGAATAAATGTGGAAAACTGCTAGCTTGGCAGTTGAAGAGAAGACAAAGATTAAATACGGTTACAAACTTAGAGGTTGATGGAAAAAACATCCAGAATCCAGTGGACATTAGAAAGTGTTTCCAGAGATACTTCAAAAAACTATACACCCAAGGGCCGCAAGACGAAGTTGAGATTAAACAATTTTTGGCAAAAAATGGACTATCTAAATTGTCACAAGAAAATAGGACAATCCTGAATTCTAAAATAACACGACAGGAGATTGAACAAGCCATTCAGAACATGCAACTCGGCAAATCTCCAGGGCCAGATGGGCTGACTTCCAAGTACTATAAGACATTAAAAGACTATTTGATACAACCTTTGATGGAGGTCAGCAATGAAATTATGGAGGGGAAGAGGGCACCGGAGTCGTGGAAGGAAGCGTTCATCACATTAATACCAAAGTCGGAAGCTGAAAAGACACAACTTAAGAACTATCGTCCCATCTCCCTTTTAAATGTGGATTACAAAATATTTGCAGACATTTTGGCAAGTAGATTTAAAAAAGTTCTAAATGAAGTAATTCATAAGGACCAGGCTGGCTTTCTCCCAGGTAGACATCTGTTTGCTAATACAAGGAACATTATTGACATTTTGGAACTTTTGCAAACAGATATAAACACAAAAGCAGTTTTAATTTTTATAGATGCGGAGAAGGCCTTTGACAATATCTCCTGGAAATTTATGATGGGAAATTTAAAAGAGATGGGAGTGGGACGGGGTTTTGAGAATGGGATTGAGGCGATATATTCAGAACAGAAAGCTAAATTGATAGTTAACAATGTGGTTACAGAAGAGTTCAAAATTGAAAAAGGGACACGACAAGGTTGCCCTATCTCCCCTTTGTTATTCATTTCGGTTCTGGAAGTGCTATTGAACATGATTAGAGGGGATCGGTTGGTGGAAGGAATTCAGGTCGGACAGAAACAATACAAACTAAAAGCCTTTGCAGATGACCTGGTTTTGACCCTGCAGAAGCCAGAGCCTAGTACGAAAAGAGTATTACAACTGATTAATGACTTTGGTCGGGTGGCTGGGTTTAAATTAAACAAACAGAAAACTAAGGTCTTGGGGAAAAATTTGACTGATACAGAGTCAGAACGGTTTCAGAATGAGACGGAACTTAATGTGGTTAAGAAAGTAAAATACCTAGGGGTAAACATAACAGCAAAAAATCTAAGTCTATTTAAGGACAATTATGAAAAATGTTGGACAGAAATTAAGAGAGACTTAGACAGTTGGTCAAAATTGAAACTTTCTTTGTTAGGCCGAATTGCTGCTATCAAGATGAATGTATTGCCAAGGATGTTGTTTTTATTTCAAACACTTCAGGTTTTGGACAAGAAGGAGTGCTTTCAGAAGTGGCAGAGAGATATTTCTAAGTTTGTCTGGCAGGGCAAAAAGCCCAGAATTAAGTTTAAGATACTAACTGACGCAAAACAAAGAGGGGGCTTTGCCCTGCCAGACCTAAAGCTGTATTATGAAGCTGCAGCGTTCTGCTGGCTAAAAGACTGGCTACTTCTTGAAGACACTGATGTGTTAGATCTGGAAGGGTTTAACAATACTTTTGGATGGCATGCATATTTATGGTATGACAAGGTTAAAGCAAATAAGGCCTTCAAGAACCATATTGTCAGAAAATCACTGTTTAATGTCTGGACAAAATATAAAGACTTGCTGGAAAATAAAACACCAAGGTGGCTTTCACCTCTGGAAGCTAAGGCCCGAAAAAGACCCAATATGGAGGCTAAATGGCCAAAATATTGGGAAATACTAGAAGAGGATGGAGATAATTGGAAATTGCAGAGTTTGGAGAAAATGAAAGACAAAGTGCGAGATTGGTTACATTACGCTCAGATTAAAGAAGTTTTTAAAAATGATAAGAAACTAGGGTTCCAGGTGGAGAAATCGAAACTAGAAACAGAATTGTTAGAACCAAAGATTAAGGTACTTTCAAGGATGTATAACTTGCTGTTGAAATGGAATACACAAGATGAAACGGTTAAATCGGCTATGATAAGGTGGGCACAGGACATTGGGTATAATATCATGTTTGAGGACTGGGAAAGGTTGTGGAGTAATGGATTGAAATTTACTGCATGTAACGCTCTGAAAGAAAATGTAATGAAAATGATTTATAGATGGTATATGACCCCAGTCAAACTTGCAAAAATTTACCACCTGTCTGATAATAAGTGTTGGAAATGTAAAGAGTGTGAGGGAACGTTCTTCCACCTCTGGTGGACTTGCCCTAAAGTGAAGGCGTTCTGGGAAATGATTTATAATGAACTGAAAAAGGTATTTAAATATACCTTCACTAAGAAACCAGAGGCTTTCCTTTTGGGTATTGTCGGCCAAGGGGTGGTAAAGAAGGACCAGACATTTTTTATGTATGCAACAACAGCAGCAAGGATACTTCTCGCAAAATACTGGAAAACTCAATATCTACCCACACTGGAAGAATGGCAGATGCAACTGATAGACTACATGGAACTGGCCGAAATGACCGGCAGAATTCGTGACCTGGGAGAAGAGAGGATTGAGGAGGATTGGAAGAAATTTAAGAATTATTTACAAAAACATTGTAATTTGAGCGAATGCTAAATAAGATGCTAGACCAAAATAACTGAGCACCACTAAACTTAGAAGTTTTTTAAGAAAATAAGTAAGACTGTGAAAACTTAACTCCTTTCGAGAACTATAAGATTATGAAACATAGAAGGGATATAAGAATCTAAATAAGATGATAAATTGCTGACAAAATGTTATAACGATGAAAGTGGGAGCGGGAGATGTGAGGAAGTCCAAAGAAAATGTGAAACTATGTTAAGACAAATGTTATATTGTTTATTATGTTTATTTCTATTGTAAAACCCAATAAATTGCTTTAAAAAAAAAATAATAATGTCCACAAATCTAACCTTATGATGTTCACAGTACTATCCAGTCCTTTCTTATTATTTTTCCACATCTCTTGCTGTTATTTTCATATATTTTTCCTTTCTCTTTGTGACCTCTGATAGTCTCCGCAAGCTGGTTAGAACAGTTTGTAATCCTGCGTGGATATTATTTTTTTTATCCAGTAGCCATATCCAGACGTTTTCCATATAACATCACTTCCATACATCAAAACAGTCTTATCGTCATTAATCTTCACCAATCTGCCTCCTTTCTCAAAACCTCTGAGGAGATTCACTAGGAATGCAGTCTGAAAACAAATCCGTTCTTCCTCCCGGCTATAAATCCTTTGGCAAGATGGCGACTCCGAATTCATTGCTACGCCATTCCCAAAAGCTCTTATTGCTTCTCAGTCTCCATAAAGCATACTTTTGGTTAAAGTTTATCTCCACACAGACCTTAATCATCCTGCTTGGGTCAGTTCAACCGACGTTTCTAATGAGGAGGGGTTCTTGTAAATCGCATAGAAGGAAAGTAAAAAAGGTCCCGTCCCCCCATTCAGCCCCGTTGTCAACATACCCCGCCTTTGGTGTATCTTCATCGTAAAATATTCCTGTTTCTCCAGCCCGTCGTCTTCTTTCGCAGAGGTCACTTAAATTAGCAGACTTCACTCCCCTTCTTCACTTGAAATATGTGCATTTGCTTCTTTTGTAATTAATTATTCCAAATTGCTGCAACTAGTGCGCGATCAGAGACAGCGTCCAGGAGAGCCGAGGTCCACACGTGGGCATTCTGCCTAGGGCCCTCACCCCCTTCTTTCGAATTAGGGGGTGATTTATGGGCACAGCAGGCAAGGGCAGTGTTCCCCATTTCCTTGGGGCAACAAGGGAGGCTGCCTACTCCCATAACAGCCTCTTAATTACCCCGTGTGGGTCGGAGAGATGGTATTGTCGGCCATCTTCCAATGCGCCCCCTAGTGGCCCCTCTGAGGGGCTCATCTTCCAGCGTCATAACTTTTATATGCCTGTTGTCTTTGTCCATGGAGTTTTCTTGGCAGGGATACTGGAGTGGCTTGCCGGTTCCTGCTCCAGGTGGATCACGTTTGGTCAAAACTCTCCACTATGACCTGTCCATCTTGGGTGGTCCTGCACGGCATAGCGCATAGCCTCTCTGAATTATTCAAGCCCCTTCGCCACGGCAAGGCAGTGATCCATGAAGGGGCACCCAGTGGTAGGACTGGCCATAATGGAGATAGGTCTGTAAGCATCTCTATACATCAGGGATGGGGACTCTGACTTGCATCTGCTCCAACAAGCATGGCCAACGGGTAGGGATGATGGAAGTTGTAGTCCAGCAACACTTACTTTACTTAAATGGTGGAGTACTGCTGAGAGACTACCAAGCCTTGGTCTCTTGGGGACCAGGGAAGGTGGAGACTGTCAGTCTTTGTGGGTCAGAAGCAGGTTCGGGGTTCAAAACAGGGAAGGACCACAGCAGGTCAGGGCTGTAGCTCAGTGGTGGAGCAAAAGGTTCCTGGTTCAGTCCTGGCATCCCCAGGTATTAGTGCAGATAACAGGTGAAAGTGTGTTATATTTGGGGCAGCTACTGTGCAAAAAATATATAATGTGTGTATTAGGGGAAAGTGCCTACACAAATGTGTGTTTTCTGAGAAACAGGCACTAAGATTCTGATGAACTTTCACGAGGACTTTTATTTTAAATATTGCCAGCTGATGTGGAAGTGAGGAGAGCGAATCTTAAAAGATTGGGGGGGAGGACACATGGGCTGCCCCCCAATAAAAAAAAATACATGGCTAACTGAGGTTCTGCCCCCCCCCCAACAAAAGGCCTGTCCCCACTAACAAAGGCCTGATCCCTAACAAAAATCCTGGCTACATCTATGGGGAGGAGGAATAAAAAACTGAGAAATAGAGATTGTCAGATCTGCTCAAGCCTATGGGTAAGGGGTTACCCCCCCCCCCAACTCTGTAATGAGAGCCTTTTTCTTACTGCTGGTCCGCCTGTTTTGTGGAGAAGGGAGGGAGGACACATAAGAATATAAGCAGAGCCTTCTGGATCAGGCAAAAGGGGGCTCATCCAGTCTAGCATCCACCTCTCTCAGTGCCACTGAAATGCCCCACTGGGAAGCCCTCTAACAGGACCCAGGGGCAAGAGCTCCCTCCTCTCCAGCTGTGGAGGCAAGAGCACAGCCATGGTGGCCAGGAGCCTTACATAGCCCTCTCCTCCATGGTGGAAGAAGAACGAAGCAGCCAGGGGGGCCTGTGTCTCCCTCCCAAGGCGAAAGGCCATGGGTTACCTTGAAATTATTATCTTCTGATGATCTCTCTCTCATACTCTCTCTCTCACACACACGGCTAGTGAAGGTATCTGGCTCTTTGGTGCAGACTTTTTAATTCCATTCATTCCCCGTCCCCCATTCTTGCCTGAAACACACAATCCTACACACCTCTCTCCATCTCCATTTGCCTGCAGGTGTCCATCTTTTTTATTTCCCTGTACCTCTGCTTTTTTTGGACAACGAACCATCTCTCTCTCTCTCATCTCTATCCAATCTATTTCTCACTCTTCTATATCTATTTTCTGTTCTATCTTTTTACTTATCTATCTGTTCATTTCTGTCTCTCTCTCATCTGTCTATCCATCTACCTATCTCTAATTCCTAGCAAAGGTTGTAAAAACTACAAGGCAGAGATCCCTGGAGCAAAATGCCCCCTGTCTAACCAGAGGCAGGCAGGCAGACAGGCAGTGTGTGTGTGTGTGTGTGTGTGTGTGTGTGTGTGTGTGTCCTCCAAAAGATGATGCTGAAAGATCTCTCAGCTCTGACTTCCCCCCTCTCCCCTCTGTCAGTGCGGACACACACACACACCTCTTTCCCATCTGATGGTCAATATCAGCCCCCCCCCCAGCTGCCCCAAGGGAGTGGGGGGAGTGAAATCGAAACTACAAAATGCCCATTAAGTACTGTATGGTTAAAGGCAAAGTGGGGAGGGGAAGAGGAGAGCACGTTCTCCAGGGGTTTAGTGTTAAGGGGAAAGTGGGGGGGGGAGGTTGTTGAATGGGCTTCACAGTCTGATCAATACCAGCTCCCCCTCCCCCCTCCTCTTTCCCAATCAATTTCACCAACCATCCTTAAGAGGAAAAGGCAGGTGACATTCAAGAGCCAGAAATGGTTGGGTCAGATTACTGGGAAATATGATGCTTCTCCTTCTTTGTTATTTAAAGGGATAGTGGGGGCGGGTTGAAAGAATGGATTGAGGCATCATAGCTATGTGTGTGTGTCACACACACAACTGTGATGCCTTAATCTATTCTCTCCCCCCATCTCTTCTATGATGAAGTCTCCCTTTCTTTCTTTTGGAAATTTCATATACAAACCCAGATTCATTCACTCCAAAACAGAGGTGGATCTTCTCTGTCAACAACAACTTCTTTGAATATTTTAGAGTCCATTTTTGGGGGGTGTTGTGTATACAAAAAAACTCCAGTACATCAAAAGAATTAAAAGATTTTTTAAATTTTACTTATTTTAAACAGAACCACATAAACCCAGTTACTTAATGAAGGAGTATGCTGTCGTCCTTACCCTTCAAAAATCTGCTTAATCTCCAACGGTTTCCCCCCTTCGATCATTTTTACCAGTTTCAAACCAATCCCCCATCCCCAATTTGGAAATGGCTGCTCCATAAACTGATGCTTCTTGGTGGGAGAGAGGCAGGTCTCTATCTCTTCACACACACACCCTGCAAAATTAATTGTAGGGCAGAGAAGTGGCTGAAACATTTCCCCCTTCAGTCTCCCCCACCAGTCTCCTCATCTTGTAAAATAAAAAGGGGGAAAGTTTTATTCTGGTGAAATTGACTAGGGTAGGATGCCAGAATGTTAATTGCCTCTATTCTGCCCCTTCTTAATGTTGGGATACTGCCAGGGAAACAGAGTCCATCGTGGTCCCCAAGCCGCCTCTGGACGTCGATCTCCCGTAGACACGCAGTATCAGCAATTAGCGACATGAGGTCTTGAGCATCTAGCAATGAAATTCAACTTGCCTAGAATGCATCTGTACAGCGTAGTGTCAGAAAATGCTTCAGCAGTACTATCTACCTGGTAACCTGTCACCATCGGTGTGTCTGCTGGGTTTGCATCAACCAAATTCAACCTGGTTAATACATCAGCAATTTTCTGTGTTTGGTGTACCAGAAAATTACCTGCTTGGTCCCTCTCCACCTGCAGAGAAAGATAGTTGGATACCTCACCAAGATCCTTCATGTCAAAGTGCTCCTTCAGTTGAGCTAGGGTGCTTTGGTACAAAGCCTGATTCTTCCAAAACATCAGAAGATCATCAACAAAACATAAACAATACAGTTTGTTTTGCCCCTCCTCCTTGACAAACACACATGGATCAGCTTTGCCCTGATGAAAACCTAGAGAAAGCAATGTCTCAGTGAGCTTTGTGTTCCAACACCTGGCACTCTGCTTGAGACCATATAAGGATTTCCGCAGTTTACAGACCATTCCCTTCTGTATCTGCATCCCATCAGGTGGAAGCATATACAGCTCCTCCCCCAAAATCCCGTACAAAAAAGCTGTATTAATGTCATGATGGGAAACATGCAGTTTCTCCTCCGCAGCGATCTTGAGCATCAGCCAAATGCTCTCATACTTGACTGTGGGAGAGTAGGTCTCGTGGTAATCCTGTCCTGGTACCTGTGAAAAACCTCTGGCAACCAATCTGGCTTTGTGTCTGACAACCTTGCCATTCTGGTCTGTCTTGGCCTTGAAGACCCATTTGCTGCCAACCAGTCTCATTCCTGGGACTACTGGTACCAGTTCCCAAGTTTGGTTCCTGTTCAAGGAATCAACTTCAGCCTTCATGGCATTAAGCCAAGGCTCAGCATCTTTAGAGGTTAACTCCTGAACCTATTTGAAGTTTGAAGGTTCCCACACCTTCTCTGAGCTACAAAGAACAGCAGTTGCTGTCTTAGCAAATTCATCAGCAAATCTCTTTGGAGGTCTGCCCTTCGTCGCTCTTTCAGATCTGCGCACTAGACGCAAGTCTTCTGGACTCATCTCCTCCTTCTTAGGAGAAAAGTGACCAATGGTGAACAGTGGTTCTTCCAGTTCATTGTCAGCTGCATTAGATGGTCTGACTGAGGCCTTTGCGCTCTTGTAGTCTGCTGTGTCATCACTGTCGCTGACATCAGCAGCAGCGCCGCCCATTGAACTGGAATCCGAAATCTGATCATCATCATCATCATCATCATCATCCTCAGCTTCTTCCTCAGCTTTCTCAACATTATCTGCTTTCTTGACATCACCTTCATCCTCCTCTGGGTAACTCTGGAAAATTCCCACATTTTCCCCCCACTTAGGATTGTACTCAACACTCTTTGTGAACTTAATGGACTTAGAGTCAGTCATCCATACCCTGTATGCTCCCTTTTCGTACCCCATGAACAAACCATGTGCCCCACGCTTCCCAAGCTTGTTGCTCTGTGGGGTGTGTACCCACATGTCAGAACCAAAAATTATCATGTGCTTGATGTTGGGTTTCTTACCAAACATCTTCTCATAGGGGGTACAACCAATAGGTGATGACAATCTGTGATTAAAAGTGTAAACAAAAGTCGACAGAGCCTCCCCCCAATACTTATCAGGGAGATTGGCATCATGCAACAATGTTTTCATTCCTTGCAGCAACGTTTGATTCGCTCGCTCCGCAAGCCCATTCATCCATGGCGATCTAGGCGTTGACAAGTCATGCTGGATTCCCTTCTCAGTCAGAAAAGCTTCAAACTGCTGAGAAGTGAATTCCCCGCCCCCATCAGTAAAGAGACAGCCGATACACTTACTGTGAACATTCTCCAACCAAGCACAGAATGCCTTGAACCTAGGAAACGCTTGCGATTTCTGCTTGAGCATAAACACATGAATGTACCTGGAAAAAGAATCAATTAGAACCATGAAGTACCTTGCTCCACCCAAAGAGGGCGCAAGTGGACCAACCAGGTCTGCGTGGACTAGCTGGTAGGGTTTGGAAGCCTGCCTGCTAGACTCCTTGCCTTTTGGAGCAACCTTCACCTTGTTCTCTGCACAAGATACACATTTCATGTGAAACTTACAGGGTTTGATGTTCAAACCCTGAACCAACTTAGGCATCTTGGCCAGCGCCTGCCAAGACAGGTGACAAAATCTTCTGTGTGCATCATGAATGCATCCTGCATGAAGAATTTTGTTAGTTTGTGCAACACAACAAGAATCAACATTTGACACATCACCATTGTCATCATAAGTTATACAGAACAATCCATCTATAAACTTTTTATGCAAAATGTCCTCTTTGCATTTCCTGATGACACAGGCGCTCCTCTTGAAGGAAATCTCAAAACCACGCCCAGTCAGCTGTGGGACATTGAGCAAATTGTCTGCAGCACCTGGAACATAAAGTACATCTTTGATGGTAGTGTGCAGACTTGCCAGTTTCACAGTCCCTTCTCCTGCAATTCGTAACGTCTTTCCGTCAGCCAGGTGGATCTCACCATCTTGAGGTTTAAAGGAGATAAAGAGATGCCGGTCTTTTGTTACATGGCGGGTGCATCCAGAATCAATAATAAATCTGGCCTTGGCCTTTGGAGCAGCTTTTCCAGCAAGCAAAACCTTGTTTTCCACCGGCGTGGGCTTTTGCTGCTTGCCCCCCTGCTCCTGGCCATCAAACTTGCCTTTAGCCTTTGGTGAAGCTGTGCCAGCAAACAAAGCCTTGTTTTCCACTGGCGTGGGCTCTTCACCCCCCTTCTGCTTCGGGCCATCTGCAGGCATCTTGCTCTGTTTACCTCTGCCCTTCCAGCCTCTGCAAAGGCAATGACCTTGGTTCCCACGAGAAACAGAGCTCTCAGCTGCCGACTCCTTGGCTCCCCCTGGAGGCTGAAATGCTGCCTGGGATGACATCACAGTCAGCTCCCCCTGCAGCTTGCAACTTGTGCCCTCAGCATCCCTGCATTCACTCACATTCTGGGAAACAGCCAGGACCTCCGATGCAGTCAAACTCTGGGCTGGGATGACTGGCAGATGGGCTATCTTCAAAGCATTCCACATCTTACGTGCAGTGGTGTTGCCAGCTAACGTGGCAATGTCCTCCAGAGAGACGGACAAGACTATTACGTCTATGGCCTTCGAATTCTGGGCCCTCCATCTATCTGTCAGAGGAACTGGAGGGGCTTCAGACACAGTATGCCACACTCCAAACTGACGCAGCAAACTCTCACACCACACAGCCCAAGTCTCATAATTGTGCCGATTTAACTTTGGGCACTCAGCAGCTTCAGAAGCTTCAGAAGCGTGGAAAAACTCCATTCCAGCTTTTCACTTGAGCCGTGAGCCCTATTCACTTCAGAGACTCCTTATCTTGGCACCCATAAATCACGAAGCCTCTGGCGCAGCTTCCAGACCAATTAGGCCAGCCGGAGATCAAAGAGATTTTGCCGCGGCAACGAAAAGCCTCACTTTCGCTTTTCCTCCACATACCTCTCAGCAGTCCATCGCAGTCTTACTCTCCTGTAAGTGCCGTGAATCTGGGCCCGAAACCTGTTGTTGGGATACTGCCAGGGAAACACAGTCCATCATGGCCCTCAAGCCGCCTCTGGACGTCCATCGATCTCCCGTAGACACGCAGTATCAGCAATTAGCGACATGAGCTCCAGAAATAGCCTGCCACATTCTAGAGCTGATGCACGCTCTCTATCAGCAGATAATGCACAGCAAAAGTTGCACGCAGGAGAGCATTATTTACAAGTTTTATTCAGCTTTGATCTGAACAAAGAAAAACATGACTGCTTGCTTCAGTGTCTCTGACACAGAGAGAAACGAAAGCAATAGAAAACATAAACTTCCTGTGAACAGGAAATGCGCAGACTCTGTGACTCACAAAGCCTGCTCCCTTTTAAGGTGGAACGGAAATATCCTAACACTTAATAGGGTCCTGCAGGTATATGGAAAGCTCTCTCTAATCCTCTCTCACCAACACAGACAGAAACACACAGTCTCTCAGCAAACTCTTCTACACACACATTTCTCTCTCACACACATTCATACACTCTTTCACACAGGGAGAAACACAAAGATTCTCTTTTTCCTTTCCCCTCCTTCTCTCTCTCTCTCTCTTACACACACACACACACACACACACACAGACAGGGAGAGGCCTCAATCCCGCTCTCTGAAAAGGGATGCCAGTGAAATAGGCAGGCACGTTTTATCCACAAGTTTTCATTGCCCCACTCACACGTTTTACCCTTTGTTCTCCTTGCAAGTTTGACCCCCCCCTCCAACTTTTCTATTTTTTGCAAGCCATGTTGAGACTAGGAGCCAGAAGACAGAAATACAGCCCCCCCCCCGCAAATGTTCATTACGTTTTTTTAAAAAAGCTAATTTCCACCCACCCACCCTCGAAATAAAAAAATAACTGCAAAGGAACCAGGGGCAAGGGCGGCTGGATGATGGCTCCCCCCCCCCCCGCGGCTAAACCCACTGAAGCTGAAGGACTCTTTAACCTTCACTCCCCCCCTCCACAACCCAAGCTTCAATGGAAATATGCAAGGGGATTAAGAAAAAATAAAACTCCTTTGAGTTAAGCGCTGCTATGTCAAGTTGTGCAAAAGATGCTCTTCTTAGCTGCAGAGAGAGCAATCGCGCCCCCCCCCCGTTTCCCCCTTTCTTTCCCCTTCTCCTCCCTCACCCTTTCCAAATAGTTTTCTCAAAAAAAAACAACCCCAAAATACCAGCAACCTGTTACCCCCCCCCTTTTGAAGCTTGCAATTTCCCAAGAAAGAAAGAAAAATGGGAGGAAAGGGGAACGATCCTTCCTTTTCTCCTTTTCCCTTCATTCCTTTTTCTCTGCTGCTTTGAGATCTGAGCTGCTGCTGTTTACATCTGGTAGGTTTGACTGGGCTTGTGTGTGTGTTCGATTAATAACAACAACAATATATTTACACACACAAACAAGCACATATTTACATATAGTACGGGAAATATCTCTGAATCATCCCCAGATCTTTCATTTTTTAGCGATATTTTCCAATATAAACCCAAAGCAGCAAGACCAAAAAAGTGAAAAAGAAGTTTGTGTGTGTGTTTTTCATCATCATCATCATCTTTAGAGAAACACAGACAGACAGACACACAGCAGGAAGGTTTACTAAGAAAAACGTAAATACAGTGTGTGTCTTTGCTTGTTGTTATTTTAGGACTGGTTGAGGGTGATGCAGAGCATCTCTGCATAATCCCCAGCCGAGGAACACACCCCCCCCCTCACATCTGGATAATCCCCAGCAGAGTAAGGCTCCCCCCTACCTTTAAAAAAAGGCATATCGAAATATTGAAACACAGCTGAGCAGCCATCCCAGATCAGCTTGCTCAGTTGAAAGTTTCTCCTTCTCCAGACCAGCTTTTGCAGATCTCCCTTGGAAAAATGGGTGGAGAGCTGGGAGCCTGCAAAGGGGTTTGGTTGGCTGAAGAGCATTTTTTAATTTCTTTTTCTTTCCCCCTCCTTCCTCCCCATCTTTTCTTCTTTCCTTTCCTTCCAAAGAAAGATCCCTGCTCTCTCTCTCACACACACTTTGTGTGTTTTGTTTTGGGGTCTCTCAGATCAATGGAAGCGCCACCAGCCACAGAGTAGCAAAATTATGGGATGGCGTGTGCCTTTGCCTGCCTTTCTGCAGACTGGTGGGACAATGTTGCTTTTGATTTGCAGAAGGGTCTGCCCAGATTAGGAGCTGATTGGATCCGTCTTCATTTTCTCACTCTGTGTTATCTCCCCCCTCCCCCAAGAATATTGCTAGCAGTGGACATAAATAAGGAAAGCAAGGTTTTTGTTTGCATTTTTTTGGGGTGGTGGTGGTAATAAAACAAGGAGAGCCGGTACGGACAAAGAAGGTGAAAGAAGACGGACTTTTTGATCTCCTCTATAAATTAATTTTTTAAAATAATAAGAATAACTCCTCAACTTTGTGTGAATGGACTTGAATGAGGTGACTGGACCAGGCAGGAATAGGACCTGACTGATCCTGGAAAGGGTTTTGGATGAGTTGTTAAATGGTGCGGCGTTGGTTTTTATTTTCGAATTATAGGAAAAGGGTAAAAGGCGGATCTAGCTGATTTTAAATGGATCCTCATGAATTCATATGATTTTTTCATTCAAATTAAATAAAACCACCATGTTACTGTAGACCATGTCTTACTCTGTAGGCAGCATAAAAAAAATCATGCGTCCACTGTTTCGTGGGGCCGCAGTGGAGCAAAAACATGGTTAAAAAACACAGATCCTCATGGGTCCTCATGATTTTTGCACTAGATCAGCCCAAAGTTTTGGAACAAGATGGAGATAGACTGAAATTGCAGAGTTTTGAAAAACTAAAAAACAAAGTGCGAGACTGGCTCCATTATTATCAGATAATGGAGGCATTTAAATTGGACAGGAAAATTGGCTTCCAGGTGGAAAGATCCAAATTAGAAACAGAATTGTTAGAACCCAAAACTAAGAATTTGTCAAGAATGTACAACTTGCTGCTGAAATGGAATACTCAGGATGAAACGGTAAAATCGGCTATGATTAAATGGGCACAGGACGTTGGACATAATATTATGTTTGCTGACTGGGAACAGTTATGGACCACAGGTATGAAATTTACGGCATGTAATGCCTTAAGAGAGAATATTATGAAAATGATATACAGGTGGCACATAACCCCAGTTAAGCTTGCAAAAATCTATCACTTGCCCGATAACAAATGTTGGAAATGTAAAGAAATTGAAGGTACATTTTTTCACCTTTGGTGGACGTGCCCAAAGATTAAGGCTTTCTGGGAAATGATATATAATGAATTAAAAAAGGTATTTAAGTATACCTTCCCTAAGAAACCAGAGGCCTTCCTTCTGGGCATAGTCGGCCAAATGGTGTTAAAAAAGGATAGAACTTTCTTTATGTATGCAACAACAGCAGCAAGAATACTCATCGCAAAGTATTGGAAGACACAAGAACTTCCCACGCTGGAGGAATGGCAGATGAAACTTATGGACTATATGGAATTGGCGGAAATGACTGGTAGAATCCGTGACCAGGGAGAAGAGTCGATGGAGGAAGATTGGAAGAAATTTAAAGACTATCTTCAGAAACATTGCAAAATTAAGGAATGTTAGAGTGATGTTGGACTGAAAATAAGCGGTTTCCAGCTGTACAGGTTAAAGTTAATGATAGACTAAGATTAAAGATTAAGATTTAAGATGTTTAAAGAAATGGAAATTTGATATTAAGAGGAAAAATTTTAACGTTATATGATACTAAGAGTAAAGATCAGGTTTAAAGAAGTTGAAGTTATATATTTTAATATCTTATTAAAGCTAAAGATTGGGATTAAAAAAGTGGAAAAGAAATTGCTGGACAAACAATTTGGATTGGAATACAAAAGAGGGAGGTATGAGGAAGTCCAGAAAATAAGTAACTAAAAAACGGATATGGAAAAGAGATATTGTTTTTAATTGTTATGTTTCTTGTTTCTTTATTGTTGAATTTTGTTTTGTTTTTGGTGTGTGTTTTTGTTATATGTATTGTGTATGCTTTTCTTTTTTTCTTTGTTGTTTAAAACTTTAATAAAAATTATTTTTTTAAAAAAATAGATCAGCCCAAAGTCACCATCAGATCAAACATTATGGCCATGGGCACAGCGTGCACCACAAAAATCACAGAAACACAGCTTCCTGGCGACACTGTGGCCCAAAAACGTGTTTTGAAGCACAGATCCTCATGGATCCTCATGCTTTTTGCATTGGGCCACCCCTAAATCACCATCAAATCACACATCATAGCCAGTGGCACAGCCTGCACCACAGAAAACTCGGATCCACAGCTTCCTGGCCATACCGTGGCCCAAAAATGTGGTTCTGAACCACGGATCCTCATGGATCCTCACGCTTTTTGCATTGGGCAAACCCAAACTCACCGTCAAATCACATGTCATAGCCAGGGGCACAGCTTGCACCACAAAAAACTCAGACCCACAGTTTCCTGGCCATACTGTGGCCCAAAAACATGGTTTTGAACCACGGATCCTCATGGATCCTCACGCTTTTTGCATTAAAGGACCCCTGACCATTAGGTCCAGTCGTGACCAACTCTGGGGTTGCAGTGCTCATCTCGCTTTATAGGCCGAGGGAGCCGGCGTACAGCTTCCGGGTCATGTTGCCAGCATAACTAAGCCGCTTCTGGCGAACCAGAGCAGCGCATGGAAATGCCATTTACCTTCCCGCCAGAGCGGTACCTATTTATCTACTTGAACTTTGATGTGCTTTAGAACTGCTAGGTTGGCAGGAGCAGGGACCGAGCAACGGGAGCTCACCCTGTCGCGGGGATTCGAACCGCCAACCTTCTGATCGGCAAGTCCTAGGCTCTGTGGTTTAACCCACAGCGCCACCCACGCCCGCCGCTTTTTGCATTGGGCCAACCCAAACTCACCGTCAAATCAAATATCATAGCCAGGGGCAAAACCTTATATGACAAAATGGATGCAAAAATTTTAAGAGCAGTTTACAGTAGAACAATGAGAACAATTAGGAATAAAGGAATAAAATTTACTGCAAGTTAAGCCCTAAAATAAAATTGGTACAGTGGAACCTCGGGTTGCAGACATAACCCATGACGGAGGCACGTCCGCAACCCACAGCGTCCGCATCCTGAAGCGCCACGTCTGCACAGGCGCCAACACAATTTGGCGCTTCTGCACATGCGCGAGCAGTGAAACCCGGAAGTAACCCGTTCCGGTACTTACAGGTTTCCGGCAGTCCGCAACCCGAAAACACGTAACCTGAAGCGGCCGTAATATGAGGTATGACTGTACAAAAATGTTCTTTCAATGGTATATAACTTTGAAATACATACAGAAGATGAATAATGAAATGAATGGACATTGCTGGAAATGTCATAGACCTTAAGGAATCTTCTTCCATTTATGGTGGACCTGTGAAAAGACCAAAAAGTTTTGGAGGAAAGTTCATTTTGAAATGAAAAAAAATGTAAAAAAAACCCCCTAGATTTGCACTGGACCCCAAAACTATGCCGTTGAGAATGACTCCTTCAGCTACTGTATTGTGAAATTGTCAGTGGAACTATTTAGTTATATGACCACAGCAGTCAGAGTGGTGTTGGCTAACATATGGAAATCTGACATGCATGGAAAGAGAAAGTATCAGAATGCAGTGGTACCTCGGGTTAAGTACTTACCGTATTTTTCGCTCCATAAGGCGCACCCAACCTTAAGGCGCACCTAGTTTTCAGAGGAGGAAAACAGGGGAAAAAATATTCTGAATCAAATGTTGTACTAAACTACTGGTATATCAGAGTGAGACTGAGGGGGACAGGAGCTGTATGTTTGTTTAATGTGCATGCTCAAGGAGCCAGCGGATCAGCTGAGACGCTGGGGGATTTGCGTAATTTTTCTCTCTCCCTCATCCCGTGCCCTCCAGTCCCCAGCAGCCTTCCTATTTTTCCTCCTGATTTTCACTGCACTTGTTGCTCATAGCTTGAGGTTGGGGTTTTTTTGCTGTGTAAAAGTGCTCCTCCTTGCAGCCTTCTACTTTGTTTGCACACGTAGCTACTGGTATCAGGTTCAGTTTGAGTGATAAGCAGCCACTAGCAGCAATAGAATGGAGCACAAAAAAGGGGTCCCCCTTACTTCCTGGTTTTCACTGCGCTCCTGGCTCAGAGTTCGAGGTTGGGGTTTTTTTTTGCTGCTAGTTGCCTAAATTTTATCCTTCCCGATCCAACCCCTCCTGTGCCCTGCAGCCTCATTGCTCCGTTTAGGGAGCACACGGACCTTTGCTAGCTGAGGTTGCTGCAGCTGTTGCTGGCTACGCATCGCTTTTAAAAGCGCCTGCTGGCTTTGAATTGCCTGCCTCCTCCCGGCTCGCTGTAAAAGCAAGCAAAGGGAGAGCTGCGCAAAGCGGGACAGAAGCCCTGTAAGCGGCTCTCGCTTTGCTTGACTGATGGGAGCCATGGCTTTGATCCAGTGCATTCGCTCCATAAGATGCAAAGGCATTTCCCCTTTCTTTTTAGAAGGAAAAAAGTGTGTCTTATGGAGCGAAAAATACGGCAATTCGTTCCAGAGGTCCGTTCTTAACCTGAAGCACCACTTTAGCTAATGGGGCCTCCCGCTGCTGCCACACCCCTGGAGCACAATTTCTGTTCTCATCCTGAAGCAAAGTTCTTAACCCGAGGTACTATTTCTGGGTTAGTGGAGTCTGTAACCTGAAGCGTATGTAACCTGAAGTGTATGTAACGCGAGGTACCACTGTATTTGTTTTAAGTTTTTCATGTGTGCTAAAACTCAGTCTAAGGTTTTTGGGGGTTTTTTACCAAAAAACCACACGTTTAACCATATCAGTTAACAAACACGGGTACATATGCTATAATTTTATTGTTTTAGTTAAATACACTATTTAAATTGTTATTAAGGAAATGATTATTTTTCTCCTTCAGCTGAAGCACTATTTCTGGGTTAGAGGAGTCTGTAACCTGAAGCGTATGTAACCCGAGGTACCACTGTATGCAGTAATGGCAAAACTCGCCAATTTAGTAAATAATTGACCCATCTTTATAATTTGTATACAACTTAACAGAACTGTAACAAACTAAACATCTGTATGAATTTGTATAATAGACCTTAGGTTACAAAAATATTTCCTGTTTAAAAATAGCAGCTTTGTGTGTATATGATAAAGAAATATATCGAAGAAATCTTTTCTGTCTGATCTAGAAATGAAACCATATTTTAAACTAATTCTTGCTTTAGATTTTTATAATCATATATGGTATTTCTTCAATAGCAAACTACCTAGAATTGGAAATAATATTTAGTACACTAACCATCGTTTAACTCTTGATAAATGTCAGCTTGCTGAGTTATTTTGTACCATTGTGATTCAATGTTATATTTGCGATCAACAAGGGAAACCCACATGACCTGAATAATAATAATAATAATAATAATAATAATAATAATAATAATAATAATTTATTATTTGTACCCCGCCCATCTGGCTGGGTTTCCCCAGCCACTCTGGGCGGCTTCCACAGAAACCAAAAATACAGTAAAATCACACATTAAAAACTTCCCTGAAGTTAAGATGTCTTCTGAATGTCAGGTAGTTATTTATCACTTTGACATCTGATGGGAGGGCGTTCCACAGGGCGGGCGCCACTACCGAGAAGGCCCTCTGCCTGGTTCCCTGTAGCTTTGCTTCTCACAATGAGGGAACCGCCAAAAGGCCCTCGGCGCTGGACCTCAGCGTCCGGGCAGACCGATGGGAGTGGAGACGCTCCTTCAGGTATACTGGGCCGAGGCCGTTTACGGCTTTAAAGGTCAGCACCATCACTTTGAATTGTGCTCGGAAATGTACTGGGAGCCAATGTAGGTCTTTCAAGACCGGTGTTATGTGGTCTCGGCGGCCGCCCCCAGTCACCAGTCTAGCTGCCGCATTCTGCATTAGTTGTAGTTTCCGGGTCACCTTCAAAGGTAGCCCCCCGTAGAGCGCATTGCAGTAGTCCAAGCGGGAGATAACTAGAGCATGCACCACTCTGGCGAGACAGTCCGCAGGCAGGTAGGGTCTCAACCTGCATACCAGGTGGAGTTGGTAGACAGCTGCCCTGGATACAGAATTGACCTGCACCTCCATGGACAGCTGTGAGTCCAAAATGACTCCCAGGCTGCGCACCTGGTCCTTCAGGGGCAGTTAACCCATTCAGGACCAGGTAGTCCTCCACACCAGCCCGCCCCCTGTCCCCCCAAAACAGTACTTCTGTCTTGTCAGGATTCAACCTCAATCCATTAGCCGCCATCCATCCTCCAACCGCCTCCAGGCACTCACGCAGGACCTTCACCGCCTTCACTGGTTCTGATTTGAAAGAGAGTTAGAGCTGGGTATCATCTGCATATTGATGGACACCCAGTCCAAACCCCCTGATGATCTCTCCCAGCGGCTTCATATAGATGTTAAAAAGCATGGGGGAGAGGACGGAACCCTGAGGCACCCCACAAGTGAGGGCCCAGGGGTCTGAACACTCATCCCCCACCACCACTTTCTGAACACGGCCCAGGAGGAAGGAGCGAAACCACTGTATAACAGTGCCCCCAGCTCCCAGCCCCTCTAGACGGTCCAGAAGGATGTTATGGTCGATTGTATCAAAGGCCGCTGAGAGATCCAGCAGAACTAGGAAACAGCTCTCACCTTTCTCCCTAGCTCGCCGGAGATCATCAACCAGTGCGACCAAGGCAGTTTCAGTCCCATGATGAGGTCTGAATCCCGATGGGAAGGGATCCAAATGGTCCGCACCCTCCAGGCGTGCCTGGAGTTGTTCAGCAACCACGTGCTCAATCATCTTGCCCAAGAATGGAAGATTTGAGACTGGGCGATAGTTGGCCATACTGGCCGGGTCTAAAGATGGTTTTTTAAGAAGCGGTTTAATGACCGCCTCTTTCAGCGGATCTGGGAATGTTCCCTCACAGAGGGAAGCATTCACCACCCCGCAGAGCCCATCGCCCAGCCCGTCCCAGCTTGCTTTTATTTAGCCAGGATGGGCAAGGATCAAGGAGACAAGTGGTTGGTTTCACGCGTCCCAGCAGCCTGTCCACATCCTCGGGGGTAACGGATTGAAATTGATTCCATGCAACTTGACCAGACAGGGCTCCAGCACTCTCCCGCCCCAGCCCTGCTCCCACGGTGGTGTCTAGCGCCTTCCGAATATGAGTGAATTTTTCTGCAAAAAACTTTGCAAAATCGTTGCAGGAGATCTTAGGGTCTTTGCAAGGCCCAGGTGGTAAAGGTGGTTCTGTTAAATTGCAGACCACCTGAAAGAGTCTCCTGCTACTATTTTCTGCAGATGCAATAGAGGTGGTGAAGAAAGTCTTCTTCGTCGTTGCTATCGCCACTTGGTAGGCTCGAAGTTGAGCTCTAACCTGTGTCCGGTCAGATTCGGAGTGAGTTTTCTGCCACCGACGCTCTAGCCGTCTCAGCGATTGTTTCATCGCCCTCAGCTCTGAAGAAAACCACGGGGCTGTCCGGGCTCCATGCAATCGGAGAGGGCGCTTCGGAGCCAGACAGTCAATAGCCCTGGTTAACTCCGCATTCCAGCGGGCCACCAGGGAATCAGCTGAAAGGCCATCAACATGGGATAAAGCATCCCCTACCACTCTGTGGAAACCATTTGGATCCATTAAGTGGCAGGGGCGGACCATCCAAATTGGTCCCACCTCCCTGCAGAGGGGAAGGGTCGCGGAGAAGTCCAGTTGCACCAGGAAGTGATCTGACCATGGCACTTCTTTTGTTTCACTTTTACTTAGTGTCAGATCACCCACATCACTAGAGGTGAACACCAGGTCTAAGGCATGTCCATGACTATGAGTTGGGCCAAACTTATTCAGGGACAGCCCCATGGAGGCCATGCTTTCCACAAAGACCCGAGCGGCCCCTTGTAAGGTCGTGTCGGCATGGATGTTAAAATCCCCTAAGACTGTTAAGATATTTCCGTTCCACCTTAAAAGGGAACAGGCTGTTGTGTGTCACATGCCTGTGTACTTCCTGCTCACTGGGAGTTTCCGTTTTGTATATAGCTTTTGTTCTGGCAGTCATGTTTTTCCTTTGTTCTGACCAGGTCAATTCTGTATCCAGGACAGCTGTTTACCAGCTCCATCTGGTACGCAGGCCTAACCCTACCTGCCCGCAGACTGTCTCACCAGAGTGGTGCATGCTGTAGTTGTCTCCCGATTGGACTACTGCAATGTGCTCTACGTGGGGCTACCTTTGAAGGTGACCCGGAAACTACAACTAATGCAGAATGCGGCAGCTAGTCTGGTGACTGGGAGTGGCCACCGAGACCCCATAACACATGTCCTGAAAGACTTACATTGGCTCCCAGTACATTTCCGAGCACAATTCAAAATGTTGGTGCTGACCTTTAAAGCCCTAAACGGCCTCGGCCCAGTATACCTGAAGGAGCGTCTCCACCTCCATTGTTCTGATTCAGTGCAAGCTGCTGAGGGGTTGGACTCATTAAGATCACCAACTGACTATGAGACACCTGGAAAGCACTCAACCTCAGATGACCTCCACTCCAAAAAGTGGGAAAGAGGATTTGACAGTGACCAATATTGATTCTTTTGATAGCAGCCCCATATTCTCAACACAAAGTGAGAAGTGTTTGGACAAATCACTGATTTGTACATCAGTTCCCCCATGGCACAACTGTACCTTCCCCACACTCAGTCTACAAACCATGGGACTTGTGGGTTCAGTTGCCAACATCTGTGTGTATGACTATGACATAAACACACTGAAAGGATCAAACTGGATAAATGACCGCATAATAGATACATTTCTTGCCTCCAGGGTGATCATGGCCAAAGAGCTAGGTCACGATGGAACAATTTTCCCACTTAGTTGCCACTTCATGCAGATATGTCAAAGATTGCCAGTGCAAGCCCTTAAGAACTGTTTGAGATTTGGAGTGCTAAAGAAAGATGTTTTGATTGTTCCAGTAAATGACAGAGAAGTCCACTGGATACTGATAGTAATCATTTTTAAAAGGAAGACCATGCTCTACCTAGATTCCAAACATGGATTGAACCACTCTGTGATTGATGCAATAACATCCTTCTTAACATGTCTATATGAGATGGATTCAAAATATCCCTATAGTTTTGCAGACTGGTCATGTTTTGCACCAACTGATATACCCAGGCAAGGTAATTCCAGTGACTATGGTCCTTTCACATGTACCATTGCCCATCTGATTGCTTCTGCTGCCCAATTACAGTTCATACAAAAGAATATGGCTGCCATAAGACCCTGGATTGCAAAAGAAATAATACAGTACTGTGGGAAAACCTATCTTGAAGGACAAGACAAATATTTTCAAGTGGAAATTGATGCTGTTCCTCCCAAGAAGAGACAAATCTTGAAAGAGTCACATTACTGTGTCTAGATCATGCCCAGAGGGATGGAAGGATACACTAACCTATTGCTCAGATATTTTACCTTCCTTATTTGAAGGCTGCTGGTCACTATGTTTTTTGAAGGAAGGGTGCAGGAGGCCCAGTGGTGACCTAACTATGGTTTACTGTGAAGGAAACTGCAAGGACTGGTACCACTGCTTTCGCATAGGCATTGATTCAAAAGATCTTCCAGAGGTTTCCGTGTGTCCAGATTGTCAATCCACTGTGGCCAAATAGATTTTGAAACTGCGAACTGTCATATTCCACAGGTTGGTATAATACAGCAAAATCCAGACATAGTTTTCATCATCATGGCAGGGATGGTCCTTTTCCATAGAATTCTTATTCATGGAGTTGGCTTTTATATCCTGCTTTTCTCTACTTTAAGGAGTCTCAAAGTGGCTAAAAATCTCCTTTCCCTTCCACCCCCACAACAGACACCTTGTGAGGTAGGTGGGGCTGAGAGAGTTCAGAGAGAAGTGTGACTGGCCCAAGGTCACCCAGCAGACTGCATGTGGAGGAGCGGGGAAGCGAACCCGACTCACCAGATTAGAGTCCACCGCTCTTAACCACAACACCACAGAAACGTATCTCTTACAACTCTGGAGCAAGCCGTTCAGTTCAGCCTCATAGTGATACTGATTTGTGGAGGGAAGGTTGGTGATGAGCAAGTTTGGTTCCCATTTCCCAACACAGAGACCATAGAGCAGTTTCTTTTGGGGGCTGAACCTGCAGAGTGTTTCTGTTCAGAATTTCCGTGGCAGAATTTGGCTAAGTGCCTTTATAAACATTCAGCTTCTCAAATCGAACCCCATCATGAAACTTTCAGGTGTAGCTGTTGGAAGTGGAGGGCAGAGAAGGTGCTAATCCTTACCTCCCTCCTCCCAGCCCCATTATCAGTTGCCCAATGGGCTGAATTTCAGAGCTTTTGTATGTAAAGGGCAAGCTTGTTCTTTACTTGTTTAGACGCTTTAAACTTGGGAACAGATATTTGGCTCCATGACCAAAATGACCAAAAGAGTCAGCTTCTAGAGGACTGGAAAGATGAGGATTGTATTTCCCCTACCCTCAGCCGTAACTCCGTTGAGTATTTTTTGTTATGAGACTGAGCATTTGGGGCTGATGCTGTAGCATTCTTATCTGGGGGCTTGGTGGAAAAACAGAAAAGTGACCCTCACCTAACTCTCCAATGCCCTTCAACAAGAGTGCTGTAGGAAATATTGCCAAGCCCAAAGGGAGGCAAGAATTTGCTTCAGCTCACCCTGTTAATGGAAGAGCAAAAACTATGCGTGTGTCATTCTCAATCAGTCTACTTTCAGGACTGATTTTAGAACCCTCTTATATCAGGCCACATGGTCACTGGAGGTGGCCCCATCATGCAGACTTGACTATCCACACAGAGACCATCTTTTTTCTTTTATTCTCATACTGGATTTTAAGTTACAGTTATATCTTTTAAAACAGCTGTCAGTATAGCACACTGTATTCCACCTGCCTTCCAAAGGAACACGTGGCTCTCCCCATGTAGAAGGTTAGGTTGAGACTGCTGATCCAAAGTGATCAGTAATTTTTACGGTAATTACAATCCTGCTTTCCCTTGTACCAGCTTACCTTGACTTCAGTAAGGCCTTTGAAAAGGTCCCCCATGATATTATTGCAAAAAAGCTAGTAAAATGTGGGCTAGACTGTGCTGGACCCGGGGGGAGGTTACCGAGAGGCGTGGTCAGAGTCCGGTCCTGGGTCGAGGGTCTGGAGACTGTCCACCAAGGGCGAAGCAGGGTCCAAAGCAGGAAGCCGGGCGTGGTCAGGAACTCCGGAAGAACAGGTCTGGGTGCTGGCAGAAACAGGTTTCCAGTGACGTTGCTCCTGCAACCTGGGACCGGGCTGACTGGCCTTTATCTTCTCTGAGGCCAGGGGCGGTCCCGGCCCACAGGTAACCCGCCTCTCCTGGCCTTAAGGTGAGCACTCCACCTGAGAGAACCCAGTTCCCTCCGCCTCTCTGCCCTGAGCCTCTGCAGCTCAGGAGAGGCTGGAGGGTTACTGGACCCAGGGGGAGGCTCACCTTCCCCTGACAGGGCTGGGAGAGGCGCACCTGTAGGCAATGGGTCCTCAATCACCTCCGGATCCAGAGTGGATTCATCTGGTGTCTGCTCCTGAGGATCCGGCACAGGTGCAGGTGCTTCAGATTCAAGGCCCTGCCCCGGCTCAGCCGGCCCTGGAGGCGGGGACTCCTGTGCAGGCTGGGATTCCTCTGGTTCAGCCTCTGAATCAGACTCCCAGGCCATCACACCATCCCCCCTCCCAGTGTTGGTTTGCAAGCCCCCTCCATAGAGGCTGGCCCCGCTCACTGTCCTCGGAGCTTGCTTACCGGTAACCTCCTCTGGCTGATATCTCGGACAGACCAGGGAGATTTTGATAGGCGACATTTTCCCAAGCGTGGGTAAAATGCACAACCCCTCCCTCCTGCTTCCGCAGGGGAAAGAAAACAAGTCAGAAATCTATTTACATGATGTTTATTTCTGACATTACAGCACTAGAGAAAAACACGTCCTTTCAGTTCAGTTCTTCCAGCAAGTCTGACAAACTTCCTGAACATGCACAAATGGAAGGTTTCAAATTACACTCTTCACAAAGACTTATCCAGCCTGTGAACGTCCTGGGAAACTCTTCTTTCCCACAGATAGGCGCATCATGTGATGTCAACAATCTGGGTGTCTGCAGCTTTGATGTTTCCATATACTGACATCCTCCCCCATATGAATCATCGTTAGCTGCGGACAAGGCTTGATCCAGAGAAGAAAACAAACAGTTGTTATACATGTAACAATCCCCTGTTGTTTCAGTTCCACCCTTGGAACTACCCGCCACTGGTTCCACCAATGTAACTCTCTGGTTGTTTGTTTTCCAAGGAATGAGTGCTTCTGCATTACCTTGGTTAGGGAATGTAGTGTTATGCTTAGCAACTCCCTGTTGTGTCTTTGTCTCCAACTTAGACATACCCTTAACCTGGCTTGCGTTGTCAACAATAGTAATACATGCAACAGCTGAACTAGCAAACTCTTGAGAATACCTTTTTGGTGCTACGCCCTTTGTGATTCTCTCAGACCTGCGTATGAGGTGCTGATCCTCTTTGCTGACTGGTTCAGTCTCAGGACTTTTCAAAGAACCAGTTCCAATAGTAAACAGTGGTTCATCCTTAACCTGTGAAGCTCTAGCTTTTGTGTGTGAACCTTTCTCAATAACTGTGTCAACAGAACTCTCTGAGGTTTCTGTGTCACTTTCAGTATCACTATAATCAGAATAATCAAATTCATCATCTGAATCATCAGCAGTGGGAAATGTGGGAAAAATTACTCTCTCCTGTCCAGGAGCACTCTCTAGAAATTTTGTGAGAATCACCTGACCAGATTCAGACAAAATTACTCTGTAGAGACCCTTTTCATAACCCACAAAAATGCCTCTGGCATTCTTTACCCCATCTGGAGTTTCTGTCTGCACATGAGATCCAAAAACCTTAAAACGTGCTAGAGAAGGTTTTCTTTGGAATAGCCTCTCAAAAGGAGAACATTCCATGCCCCTTGAAACCTTTCTCACCCACGTGTAACAAAAACATGATAAAGATTCAGCCCAATATTCATGTGGCAAGTGTGAACTCAGCAATTGTGCCTTGATGCCATTTTGCAACTCTCTGTTCACTTTTACACAGACAGTTTTGTTCCATGCAGCCTCTGAAACAGCAACCTTGTGCTCTATCCCTTGCTTCTCAAGGAAATCCTGAAAATCCTGTGAAAGAAAAATTGGCTTCTCATCTGTGAAAAGAAAATCAATATTAGCATCATGAACATTCTTAACCTTATCACAAAACTCCTTAAACCTTTCTAAGGTTTCTCTGGGACTCTGCAACATGTAAATCCATACATATTGAGAAAAATGATCAACAAATACAAGATAGTATTTTGCATTGCCTCTAGATGGTGCTAAAGGACCAATCACATCAGCATACACTCGCTGAAAAACACTGTTAATCTTTGTTGCCTTTCCTCTCATGTCTTCTTTCGAGATACCTGCAAGAGAAAGCATTTTAGATTCACATGCTGTACACATTTTATAATCACTTTCACCAAATGTCAACAGATATAGTGAACAATTGGACTCTAAACAAGTACCCGTGAGTAGAACGGAAAATTGGATTAAGAAACATTTTAATTTGGCACTGAAGCGGGAAGGCTCTTAACAGGAAGTCCGCCTCCCGTTTTTGTAAATAAATTGAAGCAAAAACTTTGTAAGCTAAAGTCTGGAAAGTCGTATATAAAGGTCTAAATTTCCTTCAGTTATTACCACCAAAACCCCTCTTGGAAGCAGGAGAAAAGGGGGGGAATTTTTGACTGTTTAAGCCTGCAGGAGAGAGAGTAAAGAAAGATAAATTTCCACCGTCTCAAACCTGGGAACGGGGTGTCAGAGACAGAAATTTATGGGGAAGTTCATCGACTGTGAATGGAACATATTTTGACAGCTAGTAAAAAAAGAGAAACAAATTGACTCCAATGTTGCTTCTTACATTCAAAAGAAACAAAATATTTGAAAAATGAAAGTAATTTTCTTTTGTTGGTCCTGCTTTCAAAAGATGGATACAAATAGAAATTGTCTCCTCTAGAGGGAGCTTGTTAATTTGTTGCCGGAGTCGATCTGGGGATTTCACAGCTGTAAGATTAGGATCGTGAGACCAGACTCTGACCTTGAATAAAAATGTGTTTAGAAGAAGTTTTGGTGCTTGCTTTTTGCAAGACAAGCGCTTTGCTGGAGCAGATGCATGAGAAGATGGATTTGATGACTGTTGCAGTTAAAAACTTTGGACAAACGGCGAATACCCATATAGAAACCATTCAGGAACCAGCCCAGGAACTTGTTTTGATAGGGCAAGCGCAAGTGCAGAAGATAATGGAGGAGGTTGCTGTTGAACCTCAAGTAACACAAATGGAGAGATCCGAGGCCTTGCAGGAGCATAAGCCGCTGTTCTTGAAGTTTGAATCTGGAGTGGACTAGGGGGGGTCTGGAGTTGTGAGGGCTCTTAATTTTGGAAGGACTTTGAAACATGCTTTTAAATACTTCCTGGATTACAGTGTTGACTGCGGGGAATGGGACTGTGGGGAATGGGCTGATCTGCTGAGGGGAGATGGAGATATTTTTGGATTGGAGTCCTCCCGAGACCTACCCCCCAATGAGAAAGGAAAGAAATTAAGAAAAAGATCAACAAAAGAGAAAGTAAAGTGCAGGTATAAACAAGAAGAAGATCTGCAGAAGGGACATGGAAAAGACTTAAGAGCCTCGGACATAAGATCACCAGGTTGATGGACTAGATGGAATGGACAAGAAGGACTGACAAAACCCGAGATCAGGAAGAAGAGACGTTGGATGAAGATTGGAAGAAAGTTTTTAAAAAATTTATTTTGAGAATTAGTGTAAAATTAATGAGTATTAGGAAAAATGTTGGAATGAAACTATTTGGCTTTAGTAGAAATGATATAAGGAGTTATGTACAAATAAGTATTAAGTTTTAAGTTTTAAGGTGTGTTTTTTTATGGTAAGATAAGGTTAAATAAATTAAGGTAAACTGAATGACAGAATATAGTGAAAGATGGAAAGGATTTGTTGAGTTAATTAAAAGGTTAGATCGTTAAGATAAATTATATAATAAAAACTGAGAAAGATGGAAAGAATTTGCTGAAACAATTAATTAAATTAGAATACAAAAAGGGAGGTGTGAGGAGGTCGATGAAACAAGTAAATGAAAGATAAAGATATGGAACATTGGATGTGTGTTTTAATGTTATTGGGGGTTTTTTTTGCTGTATTGTTGTATTGTTTTTTATGTTTTTCTTTTTATGTATTGTAATGTATGTTTTGTCAAATTTTTTGTTATTTTCTTTTTCTCTTTTTTTCTGTAATTCTTAAACTTTTAATAAATATCATTTAAAAAAAGAGAGAGAATAAACGCGGCTCCAGTGGAGAGGAGGTGCAGGAGTCGGAAGTGGCGAGGCGGTCCCAGGACTCCTTGCCTGGGAGAAGCAGGGAGGGAAGTGGTCCTCCGCTGCCCACGCCCTCTTTGCGCAGAAAGCATTCGCGCAGAGAGGGGAGGCGCAAACTGGGCGTCAAGCAGCTGCTTTGCTGGAGAAAGTTTAAGAACCGCCCACTCATGGATTCTGCCAACGATTGAGTCAGCCACGGGAGAGTGGCGCTCCGGACTGATAAAGTTTATTTTGGCAGCCAAGCCAAGTCTTCACAGCCAAGTAGGGAGATATTTGCCTGCTTGCTCCCGAGGAACCCCTTGGAAACATTACAGCAAGGTACTACACCTGGGTAGAAAAATTGAAATGAACAGGTGGGGGACACTTGGCTTGACAACAGTACCTGTGAAAGGGATCTGGGAGTCTTAGTCGACCACAAGCTGAATATGAGTCAACAGTGTGATGTGGCAGCTAAGAATGCCAATGCGATTCTGGGCTGTATCAATAGGAGTAGAGTGTCTAGATCAAGCGAAGGAATGCTACCACGCTATTCTGGTTGGTCAGACCACACCTGAAATACTGTGTCCAGTTCTGGGCACCACAGTTGAAGAAGGATATTGTCAAGCTGGAGCATGTCCAGAGGAGGGTGACCAAAATGTAAAAGGTCTGGAATCCAAGCCCTATGAGGAGAGACTTTGGGAGCGGGATTTGTTTAACCTAGAGAAGAGAAGATTGACGGACTTCCGGGTTGGCGCCTCTGGCAGTGGCGGATTTCCTCCGATCAGGAGGAACCCGCTCCGTGGAAAACAGGGTCTGAACCGCCACGGCGAGGCGGAGACCCATCAAAAACCACAGGCGGGAGAAGCCTGTGGACGTGGGATTCGGAGGGCACCTTTGCGCCCCCTCCACTCGCGGGGAAACCCGGTTTTGGGGATCCGGAGCGACGTGGGGTGAGTGGCGCGGTGCTTTGAATCGACTGCTTCTTTCACGGAGTGAAGCCGCATTGCTGTTGCCGGAGAGCACTGACTTTTTCCTGTGGTCAATTGGATTTCAAACAACTGCCCGTGAGTAGAACGAAAAATTGGACTGTGAAATTTCTTAATTAGGCACCGAAAGCGGGAAGGTCTAAACAGGAAGTCTGCCTTCTGCTTTTGTAGATAGATTGAAGCAAAGACACGGCAAGCTAGAGTTCAGAAAGTCGTTTGTAAAGGACTAAATTTTCATCATTTAAAATTACTGAACCCCCCTTGGAAGCAGGAGAAGAGGGGGAAACTTTTTTTAGACTGTTTAAACCTGCAGAAGAGAGAGTAAAGAAAGGTAATTTTCCATCGTCTTGAACCTGGGAGCGGGGTGTCAAGACAGACGTTTTGGAGAAGCTCATTGACTATGGACAAACGTCTTTGACAGATAGTTAAAAGAAAAGAAACATATTGATTCCATTGTTCCCTTTCGCTTTTAAAAGGAACAAAATATTGACAAAATATCCGAAAAAGGAAAACTTTGTTGCTAAATCTGCCTTTAAAAAAAAGAAAAAGAAAAAAAAGATGGATACAAATAGAAATTGTTTCCCCTAGAGGGAGCTTGTGGAACTGTCATTAAAGTCGAACTGGGGAGCTTTGCAGCTGTAAAAGATTAAGATCGTGGGACCAGACTTCGACCTTGAACAAGAATGTGCTCAGAAGCTCTGGTGCTTGCCTTTTGCAAGACAAGTGCTTTATTGGAACAGTTACATGAGAAAATGGATTTGATGACAGTTGCGATAGGAAATTTTGGACAGGCAGTGGGTACCTATATAGAACCCACTCAGGAATTAATTCAGGAATGTGCTTTGACAGATGAGATGAGGGAGGAGGCTGTTGCTGGACCTCGGGTGGCAGAGATGGATGGAGCTGTGGCCCAGCAGGAACATGAGTCGTTGGATTTGATGAATGAACCTGGAAAAAGTCAGATTTGGAGAGATGGAGTTCTGTTTGGTTTGGAGATGGGGGGCTGGATGGACCCCCCTATGCAGAGATGTTTTGATTTTTCAAGTCTGGCTTTAGGCCAGGGGGAGCTCGGAGTTGTGGGGGCCCCTAATTTTGGAGGGGCCTTGAAACATGCCTTTAAATACCACATGGATTTCAGTGCTGACTATGGAAAAGGGGCTGACTTGTCGAGAAGGGACAAAAATATTGTCAAGTTGGAGTCTCCCAGAGTGAAAGGAGCAAAAGACAAAGTAAAGTACAGGTATAAACATGAAGAAGACCTGCGGAAGGGACATGGAAAAGACTTAAGAGCCTTGGATATAAGGTCACCAGGTTGATGGACTAGATGGATGGGATAGAAAGGACTGACAAAACCCGAGACCAGGAGAAGAGACGATGGATGAAGATTGGAAGAAAGTTTTAAAAATTTATTTAGAAAAGTATTGCAAAATTAATGAGTATCAGAAAAATGCTGGAATGAAATTAATTGGCTTTAGCGGAAATGTTAAAAAGAATTATGTAAGAATATGTTATGGTTAAAAGAATTTGGTATAAATAAGATTTAAGTTTTAAGGTTTTTTATGGTAAGATAAGGTTAAAATAGATTAAGGTAATTTAATGACAGAATATTGTGAAAGATGGAAAGGATTTGCTGAGATAATTAACAACTAGAATACAAAAAAAGGGAGGTGTGAGGAGGTCAATGGAATAAGTTAATGAAAGTTAAGGATTTGGGAATATTGGATTTGTTTTTAAATTTGTTGTATATTTTTGTTTTTTGATTGTGTTGCATTGTGTGTTTTGTTTTTTCTTTTTGATTTTGGTTTTTATTGATTTGTATTGTTTAATTGTTACTTTTATCTACTCTTTTCTTTCTCTTTCTCTTTTTCTTATTTTTTCCTTCCTTTTTTTCCTTTGTAACTTTAAAATTCTCAATAAATATCATTTAAAAAAAAAAAGAGAGAAGAGAAGATTAAGGAGCGACATGATAGCCATGTTTAAATATTTGAAGGGATGTCATGTTGAAGAGGGAGCAAGCTTGTTTTCAGCTGAATAATGAATTCAAACTATGGGAAAAGAGATTCCACCTAAACATTAAGAAGAACTTTCTGACAGTAAGGGTTGTTAGACAGTGGAATATGCCACCTTCGAGAGTGGTGGAGTCTCCTTCTTTGGAGGTTTTTAAGTGGAGGCTGGCTGGCCGTCTGTCAGGAGTGCTTTGCTTGTGTGTTCCAGCATGACAGGGGGTTGGACTAGATGGCCCTTGTGGTCTCTTCCAGCTCTATTATTTTATGATTCTATGACACTAGCTACTACACTGCACTGTTCCATTTGATAGATATTGTTGCTATTTTTTAAGCTAAAGGTTATGTATAGCTGCCATCTATTAGTCTTTGAGCCAGTGTGGTGCAGTGGGAAATGGGAACAGAACTTGCTCATCACCAACCTTCCCTCCGCAAATCAGTATCACTATGAGGCTGAACTAAACAGCTTGCTCCAGAGTTTTAAGAGATACGTTTCTGTGGTGTAGTGGTTAAGAGTGGTGGACTTGTAATCTGATGAGCTGGGTTCGCTTCTCTGCTCCTCCACATGCAGCTCCTCACAGGGTGTCTGTTGTAGGGGAGGAAGGGAAAGGAGATTGTTAGCTGCTTTGAGACTCCTTAAGGGAAGTCAGAGTCAGAATATCAAGTTCAAACTCTTCCAAACTCTTTGTAATAGTGACATGTCCCATAAATATGCTGAGACACAACCAAATAATGTTATAGATTTCAATGGGATTCATGGAAGGGCCAAGTTTATTCTGCAGTTTAAATGAATGGGGCATGGAAGTGCTTAACTGGTTCTTGAGCAGGGCCAAAACCTGGGGGAAGGAATCTTCAGTCCCTGTAGCAAACAGCAGGCATAACAAGATTTTGTATGGAATGCAGAGCCAGTTCTTCTCATAAGCAACCAAGGGGAGCCCCTGAGGTGCTGGATGCACCACTAGAACTGGCGGCATGGTGTGAGTACCAAGTAGAGGTCAGGAGAAGGATGTGTTTCTTTTGGAGTCCCCACTGGTAAGAAAGGGGACTATAAATGAAGTGAAGGCCCCAGAGACCTACACAGCAGCCAGTTTGGGCTGAGGCAAGCCCACTGAGGTGCTGGCACAATTCTACTGGAGTTTTGCTCCCTCCCTGCATGTATAGCTAAGAAAAAAACTTTGTCTCACCTTCCCACACATTTTTTGATTGCCAGCACACCAACATCTTCATAGGTACATGCATGGGATGGGGGGCAGATTCGATTAGCCCTCCCCCAAAGGATCATCTTTTCTTTAGTTAACTCCACTCTGATGCTACAGTGGCTGTCTCACGTCAATGTTTGTGTCCATTTTAGCCACCCAACTGCGGGTGGTTTTTGGGGAACACCTGCATCATCTTGTGATCTAAGCATGATGCAGTTGTCTTTTTCCAGTCCTTGATATGATGTTTTGGGGAAGAGTGCAGTCCAAGTGAAGTATCTGTTGGTCCCACTGTGTATATTAGTGCAATAATAGCAACCTGAAGAGTTTGGACTTGATACACTGCCTGAAGAGTTTGGACTTGATACACTGCTTGATACACTGCCTTGATCAGGGGGAGGCAAGATGGCGGCTAGGGAGCAGCAGCCCCACACTGCTCTCTGATGTTGCAGACAGCTACAGCTTAATATTGCTCGTTCCAAATGCCCTTGCCGTGCTTTTTAGAGCTTTTTAGAGATAGTAGTTTTAGAGCTAGTAGTTTTATTGCCTGTTAAGCTTTAGCTAACACCGACTTCGACTCCAGCCTGAGTGATTTATTACCTCCTTATCTTATTGGCATTTGGCTGCTGGAGGTTTGCCTACCACAACGAAACATCTCTCCAAGTGCAACTATAATAGAGGAGAGAGGAAGAGAGAGGAAGAGAGGAAGAGAGAGTACTGAGCTTTACTTACACTTCGGAATTCCACGCAGCTGGCGGGGTACAGCGGGGGCAGTAAATTAATGTTAACATCACTGGAGGGCTTTCAACGCCGTCGGGAAGTATCACTATATAGTCTCTTCAGCAAGTAAGATGGCGGTTCAAGCCAGATAGGATTTCATCGCCCTCCTCCCCTCAACGTTTCATCTGCCACGGTCGTTGTAAGTAATGCCGCTGTAATAATCTATTTCATCTATCCCCCTCTATCTCTGACCGTTAGATCGTGAACTGTCGGAAAGTCTGGCACGCAGTGGACCACAGCCACTTCTAATTAATTAACTAGACGTGGAGCTTCTGGGGAGAGCGTTATTTAACGAGAGGAGTGCTAATTCCAGCTTGTCTAACTGGGACTAAGCGGTGCTATCTTCACACCCACATATCCCACATAGCTCCATATACTCTACGGAGATGGTGCTCACCAGACAGAAATGTAAAGTTCTGGGGGTCTCCCCAACGCAGAGGGTTGAATCACCATCAGTAACCTCGCAGACGAAAATTTCGCATTATTTTAAGCCTAAAACAAAAACGCCCATATGCTCCGAGTCCCCACTTCCCCACAATTGGTCTATTGACCGAACATGGTATGGGAAGGAACCTGATATTGGTGAGGAGAGAGAGGGGATCAGTCTGGCAATGGAGATGGCTCAGATAGTCTCCCAATCTAGTGCTACCGACACTCTCGTAGAACATGATCAAGAACGAAATTTGAAACGCCTGGAAGTCACACTAGATGGATCAGTCAATGCAGCCAGCCCCAGCGAAAAGGCTAGGATGGAATCCTCAAGTGCGACGAGAACAGAGGAAAATCCAAGTCAGCTAAAAGGAGCCTGCTGGGACACAGATAGCAATTTCTGTATCCTGATTGGGCTTTTCAATGAAATGATGAAAGAATGCCAAATGCACATAAGTAAAGAATTAGGACCAATTAGGAACTTTCTTACGGAATGCGTGGGTTTGCTAGTAAGCCTGACAGAGCTCATCAGGAAGGGAGCAATCTCACACCCCCCCACTCCAGCGGCTGAAATTCCAACAGAGCCCAGTATCTCAGAGAAGGTCCCAAAGAGAGCCACTCCCATGTCTACCAACAGTCGAGTCACACACTCCTCACCTAAAAAGAAGCATCGCCACCAAAGAATACACCCACTTCACAAGAAGAAGTCTAAAAACATAAAAGTGGGAAGGCGGACTAAGAGTCATACACGAACTAAGAAATTGAATTTTTCTAAGTTATTCAAGCTCCTGGAGAAGCCCACAATAAAGGAATCAAATACAAAGAATACTAAACCCGTGACCCCAAAACAGAGCATTATCCAGCAATCTAAAGTGACAAGTGCATCACAATCCCCTAACCCTCAATCAACGAAAGATCGGAACGAACAACTAGATAAAGACCGGCAAACCTCCTCTGCTACTGTGGAGACTAACACCCCCATTCGCAATAAGATAACTCAGAACAATCAAACGCTGATCCTCAACAGAAGCAGATTGGTTATTTGCCCTATGTACAACCGTACAGAATTACATTCACTGGACCAACAAAGAACGTATATATTTTAAAAAATTGACTTAGTACTCAGAGGCCTCCTATTACAAGGTAACGTTATCAATGTAGATTTTCTCCCAAATGACAATAAGTATAATTGAGTGATGCTGACATTTAAAGATGACTCGACCGCAAAACAAATATTAACTAATAAGGAAAAGCTGCAAAGGGTGGGCCTGACAGTGACTCGCCTATTCGAAGTGCCCGGCCCCCCCTCGCACCTCATAAAATTAAATAAGAAAGACATCTATTCAAAGGTGGTGGAAAACAATAAAGCTGAATATCAGAATAACCACCAGTCGCCTCAAGAACTGGGTACCCCCACACACAACTTCTCCTTTGAAGAAAATACCTTAATTAGTCAATTCTGGACATTCCCACCTTTAATACAAGCTGAAATCCTAGAAAGATTAGAAACGCTAAGAAATAAGCTGGCCGGGAAAGACTTATATAAGGAAACTAAGGTGGACGTCCAAAGAAAGAGTAAGAGCCCTCCCAAAATGATCATCTCACAAGAACTCGATTCAGCGGCTCGTCGACCACGTAACCTTCAGATAAAGGCAGAGATTAATCTACCTGCAATCAAGAAAGTACAACTTACAAAGGAGAACAATGCATCGCTCCCTATAAGGAAAAACATGCCTAAGGAAACCTCACCAGGCTTCTGGTCCAAAATGAGATACTTAGATGAAGCGGAATTAGGCTACAACCAGGTAGAATACCCCCAGGAGGTGGCCTTGTATAGCAAAGGCCCAGTGTCTACCAATGTGAGCACTCTATATTTACCATCTGACACCATAGAACACCTGGGCAGCTCTCCATGTAAGGATGATAGTCGGCTGCCACGTAGAATGGTAAACTCCAACAGTACCTTGGAAGATAATTGACAAGGAGTGGATCTTGGTAAAGCCAACCTTAGCATTTTATCATGGAATATCGCAGGATGGCAAAAAAAGGCAGCTGACCCATCCTTTGCTAAATCTATCCAAGGCTACGACATAGTATTTTTACAGGAGACATGGCTCACAGGGGACCTAGAAGTTAACGGCTTTTCCTCAATGTCCCTCACAGGATCTCCAAGCACTTAAGGGGGGAGAGTCAAGGGTGGCCTAGGCATTTTAATATCTACAAGGTTGAGGGCGTCCTTAGTAAAGTTAGAGACACTGAAACACCTGGCTATGGCCTTACTAGTGAAAAGTAGATTCTTCACCCTGCTACTGATTAATGTATATCTTCCCCCCCAAAGAGGCAAGCAGCTGATTAAAAACACCTGGCATGGGCTGGAAACATACATTGATGGTTTGATGACTCAAACCCCTGCAGCTTCAGTGCTAGTGGCTGGTGATCTTAATGCCAGAATTGGCCAGTCTGACGAAGCACTATATGCACACTTCCACGACTCGCCACCCATCGTGGAAGAAAACCACCTTATACCCACCAGACTCTCAAAAGACAAGGGATGTAATTATGCAGGTCTGTGCCTATTGCGTCTTTCTAACAAGCTGTACCTGGTCATACTAAATGGGCGCAAGAATGGGGAGACTTGTGGGGAATCTACTTTTATATCAAATGCAGGAGCTTCTACTATCGACTATGTTATGGTATCATTTAATCTCCTAAATAGAGCCCTTGAGTGCAAAGTGGAGGAGAGGGTTGATAGTGATCACTTACCGCTCTGCCTCCTCTTGGATGTAAGAAAAGACTTATTTTGCAACGATAAACTTGAAGCCCCCAGGTCCTCCAACATGGAGTTGAGATACTCACGTATTAGATGGTCCGAAAAGCTGAATGCTGAAACATCTGAAAGGCTATACTCGGACATATTCCTCGTGAGAAGAGATAATCTCTTAAACTCACCATGTTCTGAATCTAGAATAATCTTGTTCCAGGATCTGATCTCACTTTTGCAACCCCACCTGATTCAAAAAAAGACATCGCGCCAACCTTTATTCCCCAACAAATCCAAACCCTGGTTTGATCAGGAATGTATTGCTACAAAGCGTTCTTTGCTGGATAAGTACAGGAATTACAAATCAGCGAACTTACCCTTGCTTCCCGCGGAATGGTTTGAAGCCAAACGTAAATATAAAGATCTGATTAAAAAGAAAAAGCTTCAGGCCCAAAGGGGGGAGTGGCAACGTTTATTAGAGGCCTCTCGAAGGAAAGACTCAGCCACTTTTTGGAAAATAGTCGCGAAAAGTTGGCAAGACTCCCCGATTGAAATTGATTATACTATACCAGTTGGGATTTGGGAGGCTTACTTTCTATCTTTATATACATCAAATCAACATCTGCAGGCCCTGCCCCCAGCTCCGAGTGATATTGGCGCCGAATGGCCCCCAGTAGCAACTGAAGAGATCTATAGGCTCATCCAATCCCTTAAACCTGGAAAAGCACCCGGCGTAGACAACATTACACCGGAACTCCTTAAGGCTAATGTTGAATGGTGGGCCCCTGTGCTAGCTGCCCTATTTACCAGCATAGATCAATCGGCCACTATCCCTGAGGACTGGGGATTAGCAATCATCATCCCTTTATTCAAGAAAGGGAGCCGATCAGATCCGGCTAATTACAGGCCAATCAGCCTCCTAAGTATCATTAGCAAATTGTACGCTGCCCACCTATGCGGCAAATTAGTGGACTGGTTGGAACAAGACCACATTCTTTCAGAAGCACAGGCTGGTTTTAGGGCAAATCGGTCAACCTTAGACCAGGGCCTTGTTCTCCAACATCTTGCGGAGAAATATACATCAAGAAAAGGAGGTTCCCTATACGTGGCCTTTATAGATTTCAAATCTGCTTTTGATTTAATACCGAGGGACAGGCTTTGGGGAAAGCTAAGCGCCGCAAATATAAACAAACGCCTACTGTATCTCATCCACAGTCTATATGAAAATACAAGGATCCGGGTAAGGTGTGACCGACAGGGCCACCTATCCAAGGAAATCCAAATCCATCAGGGGGTCAGGCAAGGGTGTGTCCTTGCGCCTACTTTATTTAACTTCTATATCAACTCGCTAGTAGGAAATATGGAGAAAGAAAATGCCCATCCCCCCAAATTGGCTGGTACGCCCCTCCCGGTCCTTTTATATGCGGATGACACAGTTTTAATTTCTTTTTCTTGTGTTGGATTAAGAAAACTTTTGAGATCTCTTACCAAATACTGCAGCATAGAACAACTAACAATTAACTACATCAAATCCAAAGTCATGGTGTTCTCTAAAAAAAGGAGGAGGCACAAATGGAGAATAGACAATCGCTCAATAGAACAGGTAGCAACCTTTAAATACCTGGGTGTAACCTTCCAGGAAAGGGGCTCCTGGCGCTTTCAGATTAATAATACTATTGCAAATGCAGAAAGATCTACCAAAGCGTTAATAAGATTCTTCTATGGGAAAGGGGGCCAACACATACCGGCAGCCTCCCAGGTCTTTGCTGCCAAAATACTATCACAATTGTTATATGGATCCCAGATCTGCAGCTTTAAAAACCTTACTCTCTTAGAGGCATTCCAAACTAAGTTTTTCCGCTGCCTGCTGGGGATCCCCTCTTGCGTATCCAACATAGCGGTCCGTTTGGAGGTTGGGCAAATTCCTATCAGTACTCGGATATGGATATTGAAGATCCATTATTGGCTAAAGCTTATTTTCCTCCCGGTTGGGCTGGCACCTTTAACCTTATTAGATACCTACCAATCCAAATGGAAAGCTACACTGCTGGAAAAGCTTAAAGGCTTGGGGATCCCACAGCAGACCCGGATAGCGACAGGCTTCGAGAAAGCTAGGACTACAATTCGCCAGCGTATCTGGGACGTAGAATTACAATGCCACATGAGCGAAATGATCAAACATCCAGTAATAAGGGACCATGGGAGAGGTTTCTCTCCAGCTAACTATCTGTCAGGTCTTCAGGTACCCAAATACAGACGGTCTTTTACCCTCGCCAGATTCAACGTTCTCCCTTCTGCCTTACTTCAGGGCGGATTTGAGGGTAAACCATATACAGCACGGGTCTGCCCTTGTGGCTCGTTGGAAGTTGAAACTGCTTCACATGTACTATTACGTTGTCGTCTTTATGAGGATATACGTTTGGCTTTTATTACACCTGTTTTGCAAAAGTCCAGGAAAGAATCGGAACACCATAGTTTAAAATTACTGCTAGAGGACAAGAATCCCAAGACTACATTAAATGTAGCCAAATTCTGTGCATCTGACCCCTCCTGCTCTATGGGCCTCACTGCCCCGCTGTTCCCTTGTGACTCCTCTGACCTGTCCTCCTCCTGGTTTTCTCCCGGGAATCGTCGCCGTATCTGGTCGCAGTGGCGGCGCCAGCATTGCCCCCCATCCGTTAGCACCTTGTACGACACGGGGCCAGTGACCCTGGTGACTGTGGCGGGTACCCATGCTGGGCCTGCCCCAAAATTCTTTGTGTACACTGGGTCCTGGGCCTCGAAGGTCTGGGGGTTCCTGCCTTCCCCCACCACTACCTCATCTTGAGCTCTATCGGGGTGAAGGCGGTCCAATCTGATTGCAAGGCGCCGACCCATTAGTAGTTCAGCGGGGCTCCGGCCAGTCGTTGAGCTGGGGGTGCTGTGCTGTGCTAGAAGGAATGTGGCAAGGCGGTACTCCCAGTCCCCTTGCATCATGCGGCGAAGGGTGTCCTTGGTGGTCCGCACCATGCGTTCTGCTTGGCCATTGGTGGCAGGGTGGAACGGCGCCGAACGGATGTGGCGGATGGCGTTCTGCGCTGTGAAGGTTTGGAATTCTCCTGACGTAAATGCAGTCCCGTTGTCTGAGACGAGAGTGTCAGGGAGCCCGTGGGTTGCAAACAGCCTGCGTAGTACCTGGATGGCTGCGGACGTGGAAGTGGACGGTACCAGTGCGACTTCCAGCCATTTGGTGTAGGAGTCCACCACTATGAAGAATGTTTTCCCCTGAAAGGGGCCAGCGAAATCCACATGCAGGCGTGACCATGGTGCTCGGGCGGACTCCCAGGACTGGACTGGGGCCCTTGGGGGATCTGGGCTGGATTCTTGGCAGGCCTGGCAGTGTTTGACCCAGGCCTCTATCTCTCCATCGATCCCCGGCCACCACACATAACTCCTGGCAAGGGCCTTCATTCTTACTACCCCTGGATATGTCTCGTGTAGGGCTGTGAGGAACCTTTTGTGGAGGGGCTGGGGAACAACGACTCTGCTTCCCCATAACAGGCACCCCTTGTGGGCCAACAGTTCATGTTTGCGGGTTGTGTAGCCGGCGAATTCTGGCCCGGGGCTGCTGCTGGGCCATCCCCTCCACACCCAGTCCAGGACCCGGGAGATGACCCTATCTTTCTTGGAATGGTGTGCAACATCTTGTGCCTGAATGGGGCGGTCGGGAAGCAGCTCCAGGCTCATAACCTCTTGTGCAGGTGCTGGGTCAGGGCCTGTTTCCGGTAGTGGTAGCCTGCTGAGGGCGTCCGCATGGCCCATCGCCTTCCCAGGTCGCTGAATCAGTGCATACTGGTAGCTGGCAAGGAAAATTGACCACCTGAGGACGCGAGGAGACAGCACTTGGGGGGTCTGCTTTTCGGGGGCAAACAAGCCAAGCAACAGCTTGTGGTCAGTCACCACGGTGAAGGGCCGCCCGTACAAGAAATCATGGAATTTTTTTACTCCCTTCACGATTGCCAGACCCTCCTTGTCGATTTGCGAGTAGTTCCGCTCGGTTGTGTTGAGTGTCTGGGAAAAGTACGCCACCGGTACCTCTCTTCCATCCGGGAGTTGGTGCCCCAGGACAGCGCCAATGCCATAGGGTGAGGAGTCGCATGCTAGCACCACCGGCAGCCTCTCGTCGAAGTGTGCCAAGACCGAGTTTGAGACAAGAAAGTCCTTGACTGCCTGGAATGCAGCCTCCTGGCGCTGGCCCCACACCCAAGGGGCCCGCTTGTCCAGGAGTCTGTGTAGGGGCTCCGCTACCGCCGCCTTGTGGGGAAGGAAGGAATGGTAAAAGTTCAATAGTCCCAAGAAGGCCTGAAGTTCAGTCTTGCTCTTGGGCGCTGGGGCATCACAAATGGCCCGTACCTTGTCCCCAGTCGGGTGGACCCCTTTTGCGTCCACCATAAATCCCAGAAAGTCCACCTGAGGCACTCCTAGTAGACATTCTTCCCGCTTCACCTTGAGACCCGCCGTCTGGAAACGGTGCAGAACGGTGCGGAGGCGGTCCTCAAACGCCTCTGGTGTGGGCCCGGCAATCAACACATCATCGAAGAAGGGGGTGACGCCAGGAATCCCTTTAAGGAGCGAGTCCATTAGATTCTGGAATATGCCTGGTGCCACACTGACACCGAATTGCAGCCGCTTTACCCTGAACGCTCCTCTGTGCGTCACAATCGTCTGTGCCTCTTCTGTGGCCTCATCTACTGGCAGCTGTTGATATGCTTGGGCCAAGTCCAGCTTGCCAAAAAATTTCGACCCAGCCAGGGTGGCAAGGACATGGCTGACCACTGGCACTGGGTATGCGTGGGCCGTGAGGGCCTTGTTTATGGTACATTTGTAGTCTGCGCAGATGCGGACCGAACCATTAGGCTTGACGGGTGTGACGACTGGGGTTTCTCAGGGGGCATTAGGCACCGGCTCCAGCACTCCTTGCTCCACGAGTCGGTCCAATTCCTCGTCTATACGGGGTTTCAAGGCGAATGGGACCCGGCGGGCCTTGAGCCTGACCGGTCGTACCGCGGGGTCAAGCTGTAGCGCAATGGGGGGGCCCGTATACTGTCCCAATTTCCCATCAAAAACCCCTGGAAATTCCTTGCATATGGCGTCCACGTCCACTTGTAAGCTAGTGTGGTTCACCCCGGTGACAGCTAGCCCCAGTGGTCCAAACCATGCCAATCCCAGTAAGCTAATGTAGGGGCCCTTGACCACCAGCAAGTCCAGTTGCCGCGTCCGCCCTCGGTCTTGCACCCTGAAGGTCCCCACCCCCATTGTGGGGACCTTACGTTTCTGGAAGTCCCGAAGGGTGAATGGGGCCGGCCTGAGTTTGGGACCCCCAGTAGGACAGAGTTTCCTTAAGGTCCTTGCCGAGATTATGGATAGAGTTGAACCCGTGTCAAGCTCCGTGCGGCATGGGGCCCCCTCTATCTGTACCTCTACATAAATTTTCTCTACGTTGGGGTGGGGCAACTGGTATACCTGGAAGTCCGTGAGCTCCGTCGAGTTGCCTTGGTGCGTTGGGCCCCGGGACCTGGGGCTCTTGGATTGGTCATCTGATGCCTGGTGTCGGGTGGGCTGAGCCCGACACACCCGGACGATGTGTCCCGATTTTCTGCACTGCCTGCACTCTGCGTTGCGGAAACGGCAGGTCCTCCTCTCGTGACTCTCCCCGCAGCTTGCGCAGTTCCCTCCTTCTCGTCGAGGCAGCTGTGGTCTGTGCGCTGCTTGAGTGCGCTGCTGTACTCGGTGCACCTCCTCCCTGTCGGATCCTGAGTCGTCGGTGAGGTCTTCGTGGTGGACCCTCGGTTGGGATGGCAGGCTCGGCCGTGCCTCTTGCGTCGACCTCTCGGCAGCTTCTGTTGCCAGGGCCTCCTCCAGAGCGACCTGGAACGTTAGGTCCTTCTTAGCGTAGAGGCGTCGTTGCAGCTTCTCATCCTTCAGGCCACCGACGAGGCGGTCACGAAGCATGTTCTCCAGCTCTGAGAAGTTGCAGAACCGGGCGGCTTGGCGGAGAGAGGTCACAAACCCAGTTATGGTTTCCCCAGGGGCTTGCCGCTTTGCGTAGAAGGCATTTCGACAAGCCACCACTGAGGGCTGCGGCGAAAAGTGCCCCTTCAGCTGTTCCATTATTGTTTTGTATGGAACAGTAGCGACGTCTTCAGGCGCAAGGAGAGCCCGGGCGATTTCAAACGTCTCCTCTCCGCAGACGCTGAAGAATATCGCCCTCTTCTTGGCGTCTTCTTCGTCGGTGACCCCTTTGGCTTCTAGGAGGAAGGTGAAACGGGAGGCGTACGCTTCCCAGTCTCCAGATGCTGGGTTGAATGGCGAGAAGCTGCTGTTGGCTGCCATTCTGAGTTCCTTGTGTCCCGGAGCTGAAGCCTGGATACACGGTGCGAGGCAGCGGTGCGGCAGTTGGCGGTGCTGCGGTGCTGTGTGTGGCAGTCAGCTCAGCGGGATCCCACCTTCGTCGCCAGTGAAATATACTCAGAGTCGCAAAGTGATTTCACTTCTATCTCGAGCAGGATTGGGTGGTTCCTGCCAACCAATCATACTGCTGCATTGTTCTAGGACCAATCAGACTGCTGCATTCTGAATCCTATTGTTCTAGGACCAACCAGACTGCTGCATTTTGGATCCTATTGTTCTAGGACCAATCAGACTGCTGCAGTTTGGATCCTATTCAACTCAGTACATAACACGTCCTCAGAGGAGAAAGAAGGGGGGGGGAGTCAGAGGGGAGTGAGTCTGAGCGGGAGGGGCTACTTCCGAGAGAGAGTGCTCCTCGTCACAGGGAAAGAAGGAAGGGGTTGGGCAAATGGTTGTGCTGGGGCCACCCAGGAAGAAAGAACGCCAGACGGAACAACGCGTCATGACGATCGGAATGCCTTGTTTATTCTGCCTGTAATTGAGCTGAGAGGCAATAAAGTGTGTAAATTATGGCCGGCTGCCTGGAATGCTATCTCTGCTGAGCGCCGCAACACAAAGCAGCTGGAAGAGCTGACAGGGACCAAATTTGGATTGGTACCACAGTGAAAGGGGAGAATGGGCTTCAGCCTTCGCTCCGGCCCTTTTTAAAAAACAATAATAATTTTATTATTTATTAGATTTTTAAGCTGCTCTCCTCACCAAAGTGGGCTCAGAGCAGTGTGTGTTAGGATATTTCCGTTCCACCTTAAAAGGGGAGCAGGTTGTTGTGTCACAGCCTGCGTATTTCCTGTTCACAGGATGTTTGTTTTGTATATAGCTGTTGTTTCTATCACTCTCTGTGTCTGGACACGCAGACAGGCAGTCATGTTTTTCCTTTGTTCTGACCAACACTGAATAAAGTTGTAAATAATGCTCTCCTGAGTGCATTTTTCGTTGTACGAACTCTGCTGAAAGAGCGTGCACGAGTCTGGAATGTGGGAAGCTATTTCTGAAGCTCGTGTCGCTAATTGACTGATACTGTTCTACGGGAGATTGATGGATCGTCCGGAATCGACGTGGAGTCATGATGGCCTTTGTCTCCCTGGCAGTATCCCAACAACGTGCAACATCAGAAATTCAATGAAACAGATTAAAAGACAATTCAACTCCAATAACTGAGGCACCCTAATTACCAGCTACTAGCCCAGCAAGGGTAAGGATAAAAGGGGAAGAGGGAAAGGCCCAACAGGAAGAGGGAAAGAGTGAGAAGAAAATAAAAAGGGGAGGGGAAGGGAAAGGTAAAAATAAAACCATTGCTGCCCTCAACTTTAGGACTGGTGAAACAACTCGGTCTTATAAGCTCTACAGAACTGAGATCTTCTTCTTCTTCGGCGATCCCTCATAGCCAAGTAAGATTGTCTTCCATAAACACGGTTTTAACACTGAGTCCGCAAGTGACTGTGGAGGCCAATTCTGGACCTACATGTCCTTCCACAGTGGGGACATTGGTTCCCGGGCGGGAGTTGATCACGGTGAGGATTTGCTAAGTGTGCCTTCCTCTTAGCACGTTTCTCCCTTGCGTCCTGAGTTCGAGTGTCTTCAAAGTCCATGACACCTTTGGGAAAGGCTGTTCTCCAATTGGAGTGCTCGCAGGCCAGTGTTTCCCAGTTGTCAGTGTTTATACTACATTTTAAAAGATTTGCCTTGAGACAGTCTTTAAACCTCTTTCGTTGACCACCAGCATTATGCTTTCCACTTTTAAGTTCGGAATAGAGTAGTTGCTATGGAAGACGATCATCAGGCATCTGCACAACATGACCAGTCCAACAAAGTTGATTCTGAAGAATCATTGCTTCAACACTGGTGATCTTTGCTTCATCCAGTACACTGATATTAGTTCACCTGTCTTCCCAAGTGATGTGTAAGATTTTTCGGATACACCGTTGATGGACTTTTTCGAGGAGTTGGAGATGGCATTTGTAAGTGGTCCATGTTTCACAAGCATACAGTAAGGTTAGTAGTACAATAGCTTTGTAAACAAGCATTTTGGTTTCCCTGTGAATGTCCTGGTCCTCAAACACTCTGCACTTCAATCGGGAGAAAGCCGCACTCGCAGAGCTCAGGCGATGCTGGATTTCAGCATCAATGTTGACCCTTGTGGAAAGATAACTGCCTAGGTAGGAGAAGTGATTGACATTTTCCAATGTTACACCATTGAGTTGGATTTGTGGCACTGCAAAGGGGTTATTTTGTACTTGTTGGTGCAGCACTTTGGTTTTTTGGATGTTGAGGGACAGGCCAAGCTTTTCGTAAGCTTCTGTGAAGATATTTAGGATGGTTTGGAGGTCATCCTCTGAGCGTGCACACACTACATTGTCATCAGCACACTGAAGCTCTATGACGGAAGTTACGGTAACCTTATTCTTTGCTTTCAGCCTGCTCAGATTGAAGAGCTTTCTTTCCATCTGTTTGATATATGATTTCTACCCCAGTGGTGAGTTTACCTTCAACAAAGTGTAGGATCATGGTAATGAAAATAATGAATAGAGTTGGGGCAATAACACAACCCTGTTTAACACCTGATCCCACTGTGAATGGTTCACTTTGAGAGCCATTGTTACCTGCGATTGTTGCTGTCATATTATCATGGAGGAGTCGAAAGATGTTTACAGATTCATCTGGGCAGCCAATTTTCAAAAGGACAGTCCACAGGGCATTACGATTTACAGTGTCGAAAGCCTTAGTCAGGTCGATAAACACCATATACAGGGGTTGGTTTTGCTCTCTGCATTTTTCCTGAAGTTGATGAGCGGTGAAAATCTTGTCCACTGTCCCCCTAGAAGGCCGAAAACCATTTTGGGATTCAGGAAGGGTCACCTCGGATATTGTTAAGAGACAGTTTGCTAAGATCCTTGCAATAATTTTGCCGGCCACAGCTAATAGAGAGATGCCTCGATAGTTTCCGCAATCAGTTCTGTCACCTTTTTTAAAGAGATTGATAATTTTGGCATCCCTGAAGTCTGCTGGGATTGCTTCTCTCTCCCAGATTTTTTCGATGAGATTGTGAAGTTGTTGTGTAAGTTCAGTTCCACCCACTTTGAAGATTTCAGCAGGTATCCCATCAGGTCCATGGGCTTTGTTGTTTTTCACTTGGTTAATAGCTGTACACAGCTCTCCCAGATTTGGAGATACTGCAAGCTCATCTCTAACTTGTTTTTGCGGGATTTGTGAGAGGACCTCAGCAGCTATGGGGGAGTTGTGGTTAAGGAGATGTTGGTAGTGTCCTTTCCAGCACAGTGCAATAGCTTCTTTATCTTTTAGAAGTGTGATACCATCTGCTGAGCGTAGGGGGCATATGCCATGATTTATTGGTCCATAGATGGTCTTTGTGGCTTTAAAGAAACTCTGTGCATCATGAGTGTCGGCTAAGTGCTGGATCTCTTGAGGTGTTTTTTTATCCACCAGGTGTTTTTTAGTTCTCTGGTTCTTAGCATTGGCATAGGTTTTTTTCCCCCTTAGTGGCACAGTTTCTATCTCTTAGCCAGATCTGAAATGCCTTCCTTTTCTTGTCAATCATGCGTCCAATCTCACTGCCATTCTCATCAAACCAGTCCTGGTGTTTCTTGGTTTGGTATCCAATAGTTTGTTCACTATTGAACAATGAGTGCTCACTGGAAGGACAGATCCTGAAGCTGAGACTCCAATACTTTGGCCACCTCATGAGAAAAGATGACTCCCTGGAAAAGACCCTGATGTTGGGAAAGATGGAGGGCACAAGGAGAAGGGGACGACAGAGGACGAGATGGCTGGATAGTGTTCTCGAAGCTACCAGCATGAGTTTGACCAAACTGCGGGAGGCAGTGGAAGACAGGAGTGTCTGGCGTGCTCTGGTCCATGGGGTCACGAAGAGTCGGACACAACTAAACAACAACAAAAGTTTGTTCACAGGCTGCAATAATGGATGTTTATAGCTTGGTCCAGTGTTCCTTGATGTTATCAGGGAAGTCTGAAAGCAGATGGTCCTTAAGAGTCGTTTGGAAGCAATCCCGCTTAATGGGATCTTGAAGGGCTTGAGTGTTCATTTTGCACCTTGGTTTCCTTCCCTGAAGCCTGCGTTGAGGTATAATCTTGATAGCCATCGTGGAACATATTAGTCGGTGATCTGTCCAGCAGTCGTCGACGCTCATCATAGCTCTGGTAAGGAGCACATCACGTTGATCTTTAGCACAGACAATAACATAGTCTAAGAGATGGCATTGGTTTGACCGAGGATGCCTCCATTAAGTTTTAAATTTATTTTTCTGTCAAAAGAGTGTTTTGGTAATAACAAGGTTGTGTGCTGCACATATCGTCAAAAGTAAGATTTCGTTCTGGTTGCTGTTGCCAACTCCTTCTTTCCCAATAGTCCCAGGCCACAGATCGAAATCTTGCCCAACTCTTGCGTTAAAATCACCCAGGAGGATAATTTTATCTTCCTTAGGCGTCTGTGATAGGATGGTATCCAGCTGAGAGTAAGAATTTTCTTTAACGTCTTCATCGGCATCCAGTGTTGGTGCATAAGTGCTTATAATAGTAGCCTGTTGGTTTTTTGTGAGCTTTATTCGAAGGGTTGAGAGTCGCTCATTAATGCCAGTAGGGACTTCTGACAGGAGCTACACAAGGTCATTTTTCATAGCGAAGCCTACCCCATGTATTCAATGTTCTTATTCAGATAGACTTTTCCAGAAGAATGTGTAGCCTCCTTTTTCTTCCTTCAGTTGTTCCTCGCCCGCTCTTCGAGAGTCTTGAAGCGCTGCAATATCGATGTTAAAACGTTGCAGCTCTCTAGCAATGATGGCAGTTCTGCGTTTAGGACGTTCGCTGTATGTGTTATCTGACAAAGTCCATATATTCCATGTTCCAAAGTTCAATTGTCTTTTACGACCCCTGGGTGGTGACCCCACCGGGCGCGGTAATCCAGTCAGGGAAAAAGGGAGGAGGACTATGTTTAGGGCACCGTTTCCAGCCCCTCCCCCTTTTCGGGGTGAGCAGAGTGGATCCTAAAAAGGGCTGCTCAGTCATGGATACAGCTGCCGAGCTGCTCAACTGCCTCGTTCCTTGAGTCAGAATGACTGAATCTGTATCCACCGCCCATGTGCTGGTTCATGACTAGAGGCTTCCAGATTTCACATTCCTGCCCCCGTAACCATTTGCTGATCGCCATGGCACTTTGGGGGGTTTGGGTTGGGTTTTTGGAAGACACCTGTGCGTGAATTTGTTTTATGTGTGTAGATCAGTGCACGCCGACCAACGCACAGTCTTCGCAGTAGGGCTCTGTTCTGATGGCATGAGTAGTCACGACGAACTGGTGGATCCTATATGCTGCAGCCTTCATCCGCCTTCACAGCCATTGTAACACACCACTTGTTATCATCTGCCTGTTCTGCTGTGGAGGACTTCTTGGATCATTCTTTGTCTAGCTCCTTCCCTGTTATGCACTAAGCTTGGATCCTAGAACAATAGACAAGTAGGATCCTAGAACGCAACAACTGATTGGCTTGCAGGAAAAGACCAATCAGGCTCCAGGAGGGAAGTAGAATCAGCCAGTCAGACAGGACTCATTGTAAAAATAATGTATATAAAAGCCTGAGGTTTGGGGGGGGAAATTCAATCACTGTTTTACAAGCTGCAATAAAGAGCATGAAATCACTACAGGATGCCAAGTATATTTCATTTTCTTTGACCTTACCGCCTTGGGTGACCCTGCTGGGAGTAAGAGATTCCCGATGGCTTCACTCACAAGGGTCATAGGAATGTGCAAGCTCACTCACAATGACAAGGTGATGATCCAGCGAGTGAGAGAACTGAGATACATTGCACTGAGCCCTGGTCTCTTCAGACAAAGCATTGCACCAAAAAGGCTCTGGCTCTTGGCTCTGGTTGAGGACAGCTGGATATGTTTTTGACCAGGGACCACCAGTAGGTTGCTGTTAGATGAGCGTCACACTCTTTGGGGGGGGTATTGGAAGATAATTCCCACAGATAAAAAAGGTCATAGCTGTTTAGGGCTTTAAAGGTTAGCACCGAAACCTTGAACCCGATTCGATACTCCACCTGGAGCCAATCCAGCTGATGAACAACCAACTGAATGTGGGCTCTCCACAAAGTCCAAGTAAGAACTCATGCATCTGCATTTTAGACCATTTGGAGTTTCTGGAGCAGTCTCAAGGGTAGCCCTGCGTATCTATCATCTATCTATCTATCTATCTATCTATCTATCTATCTATCTATCGCATGTATACCTTGCCCTCCCCGGCTCAGGCGTAGAGCAAGTTAAAGTAGTCTAGTCTGTAGGTGACTGCTGCATGGATCACCATGGCTAGGTTGGAAAGGGACAGGTACGGTACCAATCGCCTAACCTGACATAGATTAAAAAATGCCAGTTTGGCTACATTTGTGACCAGTGCCTCCATAGAGACAGAAGCGTCCAGAATCACACCGGGACTCCTGATGGCGGCTACAGGTGACTATTGTGCCCCATGAAGAGCTGGGAGCTGGCAAACCGAACCGAAATCACTCCGGCCCAGCCACTGGACCCCCATTTTTAATGGATTGAGAATTAGCTGACTCCGTTTCCTCCATCCCAGCACACCCACCTAAAAATGGGCCAATATATCCAGGGTAGCATTTGGCCAGGGCCACGAAGCAGTAGATCCATGATGTTTGTGGTCAGATCTGTGGTTATGTACAAGATATTTGAATAAAGGGTGAATTTGGGGTTCCCCAATGCAAAAAGTGTGAGGATCCATGAGGATCCGTACTTCAGAACCATGTTTTTGGGCCACAGTATGGCCAGGAAGCCGTGGATCCTAGTTTTTTGTGGTGCAGACTGTGCCCCTGGCTATGTCGTGTGATTTGCCGGTGAGTCTGGGGTGGCCCAATGCAAAAAGCGTGAGGATCCATGCTTCAAAACCACGTTTTTGGGCCATGGAGTTACCAGAAAGCCATGGATCAGAGTTTTTTGTGGTGCAGGCTGCGCCCCTGGGTATGATGTGTGATTTGACAGTGAGTTTGAAGTGGCCCAATGCATAAAGCGGGAAAAAGGTAAAAGGCGGATCTAGACGGATCCTCGTGAATTCATATGATTTTTTCATTCAAATTAAATAAAACCACCATGATACTGTAGACCATGTCTTACTCTGTAGGCAGCATCAAAAAAATCACGCATCCACTGTTTCGGGGGGGGGGGGCGCAGGGGCACAAAAACATGGTTAAAAAACACGGATCCTCATGGATCCTCATGATTTTTGCACAAGACCAGCCCAAAGTCACCATCAGATCAAACATCATGGCCAGGGGCACAGCATCCACCACAAAAATCACGGATCCACGGCTTCCTGGCCATACCGTGGCCCAAAAACGTGGTTCCGAACCACGGATGCTCATGGATCTTCACGCTTTTGCATTGGGCCACCCCAAAATCACTGTCAAATCACACATCATAGCCAGGAGCACAGCCTGCACCACAAAAAACTCAGATCCACGCCTGCCTGGCCATACCGTGGCCCAAAAACGTGGTTCCGAAGCATGGATCCTCATGATTTTTGCACAAGACCAGCCCAAAGTCACCATCAGATCAAACATCATGGCCAGGGGCACAGCATCCACCACAAAAATCACGGATCCACGGCTTCCTGGCCATACCGTGGTCCAAAAACGTGGTTCCAAACCACGGATCCTCATGGATCTTCACGCTTTTTGCATTGGGCCATCCCAAAATCACTGTCAAATCACACATCATAGCCAGGAGCACAGCCTGCACCACAAAAAACTAGGATCCACGGCTTCCTAGTCATACCACAGCCCAAAACCGTGGTTTTGAAGCACAGATCCTCATGGATCCTTACGCTTTTCGCATTGGGCCAGCCCAAACTCACTGTCAAATCACACATCATGTCCAGGGGCACAGCCTGCACCACAAAAAACTCGGATCCACGCCTGCCTGGCCATACCGTGGCCCAAAAACGTGGTTCCGAAGCATGGATCCTCATGGATCCTCATGATTTTTGCACAAGACCAGCCCAAAGTCACTATCAGATCAAACATCATGGCCAGGGGCACAGCCTGCACCACAAAAATCACGGATCCACGGCTTCCTGGCCATACCGTGGCCCAAAAACGTGGTTTTGAAGCACGGATCCTCATGGATCCTTACGCTTTTCGCATTGGGCCAACCGAAACTCACTGTCAAATCACACATCATGTCCAGGGGCACAGCTTGCACCACAAAAAACTAGGATCCATGGCTTCCTGGTCATACCATGGCCAAAAAATGTGCTTTTGAAGCATGGATCCTCATGGATCCTCACACATGTTCCAGTGGGCCAACCCAAACTCACTGTCAAATCACACATCGTGGCCAGGGTCACAGCCCGCACCACAAAAAACTCGGATCCACAGCTTCCTGGTCATACCATGGCCCAAAAACGTGGTTTTGATGCACGGATCCTCATGGATCCTAATGCTTTTTGCATTGGGCCACCCCAAACTCACTGTCAAATCACACATCATGTCCAGGGGCACAGCCTGCACCACAAAAATCATGAGTTGCACTACAAAAATCACAAAAATGCCCTTACCTGCACTGTTAATGTCACCACTGCAATATTATTATTAGAGTCGATAAGTGAATATATGTCTACCGTATTTTTCGCTCTATAGGACACACTTTTTACCCTCCAAAATTAAGGGGAAATGTGTGTGCGTCCTATGGAGCGAATGCAGGCTCCTTGGCTTCAGCGATAGCAACACGAAGCCTCCGAAGCGCAGAGGGAGCGCTCCCTCCGCGCTCCTGAGGCTACGCGTTGCTTTCGCTGAAGCCTGGAGAGCGAGAGGGATCTCGCTCTCCAGGCTTCAGGGATAGCTGCCTGAAGCCTTTGGAGCGTAGCACAAGTTCCCACTGTGCTCCGAAGGCTTGCGGATAGCCGCCTGAAGCCTGGAGAACGAGAGGGGTCGGTGCACACCAATCCCTCTTGCTCTCCAGCCTTTGCTTCGCTGGAGAGCTGCTGCACAGTTTTTCCTCTCTGCGCAGCGCCCCTTCAGTGAAACTAATATCCAGATTCAAGAAAGACTGTATGGCAAATATTTAAATCAGTGAAAAGACAGAATTTGAGTCCATCATAACAGAGTTCTACCTTTTGGGTAAAATTTATAAACTATTACTCAAATATGACACCAAGCCCGAACAAGCAAAACCTTATATGACAAAATGGATGCAAAAATTTTAATAATAATAATAATAATAATAATAATAATTTATTATTTGTACACTGCCCATCTGGCTGGGTTTCCCCAGCCACTCTGGGTGGCTTCCATAGAAACCAAAAATACAGTAAAATATCACAGATTAAAAACTTCCCTGAACAGGGCTGCCTTAAGATGTCTTCTAAATGTCAGGTAGTTATTTATCGCTTTGACATCTGATGGGAGGGCGTTCCACAGGGCGGGCGCCACTACCAAGAAGGCCCTCTGCCTGGTTCCCTGTAGCTTTGCTTCTCGCAATGAGGGAACAGCCAGAAGGCCCTCGGCGCTGGACCTCAGCATCCGGGCAGAACGATGGGGGTGGAGACGCTCCTCCAGGTATACTGGGCCGAGGCCGTTTAGGGCTTTAAAGGTCAACACCAGCACTTTGAATTGTGCTCGGAAACGTACTGGGAGCCAATGTAGGTCTTTCAAGACCGGTGTTATGTGGTCTCGGCGGCCGCCCCCAGTCACCAGTCTAGCTGCCGCATTCTGGATTAGTTGTAGTTTCCGAGTCACCTTCAAAGGTAGCCCCACGTAGAGCGCATTGCAGTAGTCCAAGCTGGAGATAACTAGAGCATGCACCACTCTGGCGAGACAGTCCGCGGGCAGGTAGGGTCTCAGCCTGCGTACCAGGTGGAGTTGGTAGACAGCTGCCCTGGATACAGAATTGACCTGCGCCTCCATGGACAGCTGTGAGTCCAAAATGACTCATAGAATCATAGAATCATAGAATCATAGAGTTGGAAGAGACCACAAGGGCCATCGAGTCCAACCCCCTGCCAAGCAGGAAACACCATCAGAGCACTCCTGACATATGGTTGTCAAGCCTCTGCTTAAAGACCTCCAAAGAAGGAGACTCCACCACACTCCTTGGCAGCAAATTCCACTGTCAAACAGCTCTTACTGTCAGGAAGTTCTTCCTAATGTTTAGGTGGAATCTTCTTTCTTGTAGTTTGGATCCATTGCTCCGTGTCCGCTTCTCTGGAGCAGCAGAAAACAACCTTTCTCCCTCCTCTATGTGACATCCTTTTATATATTTGAACATGGCTATCATATCACCCCTTAACCTCCTCTTCTCCAGGCTAAACATGCCCAGCTCCCTTAGCCGTTCCTCATAAGGCATCGTTTCCAGGCCTTTGACCATTTTGGTTGCCCTCCTCTGGACACGTTCCAGTTTGTCAGTGTCCTTCTTGAACTGTGGTGCCCAGAACTGGACACAATACTCCAGGTGAGGTCTGACCAGAGCAGAATACAGTGGCACTATTACTTCCCTTGATCTAGATGCTATACTCCTATTGATGAGGCCCAGAATTGCATTGGCTTTTTTAGCTGCCGCGTCACACTGTTGGCTCATGTCAAGTTTGTGGTCAACCAAGACTCCTAGATCCTTTTCACATGTACTGTTCTCAAGCCAGGTGTCACCCATCTTGTATTTGTGCCTCTCATTTTTTTTGCCCAAGTGCAATACTTTACATTTCTCCCTGTTAAAATTCATCTTGTTTGTTTTGGCCCAGTTCTCTAATCTGTCAAGGTCGTTTTGAAGTGTGATCCTGTCCTCTGGGGTGTTAGCCACCCCTCCCAGTTTGGTGTCATCTGCAAATTTGATCAAGATGCCCTTGAGTCCATCATCCAAGTCGTTGATAAAGATGTTGAATAAGACCGGGCCCAAGACAGAACCCTGTGGCACCCCACTAGTCACTCTTCTCCAGGATGAAGAGGAGCCATTGATGAGCATCCTTTGGGTTCGGTCAGTCAGCCAGTTACAAATCCATTGAGTGGTAGCATAGTCAAGACCGCATTTTACCAGCTTCTTTACAAGAATATCATGGGGCACCTTGTCAAATGCCTTGCTGAAATCAAGGTAGGCTACATCCACTGCGTTCCTTTCATCTACCAGGCTTGTAATTCTGTCAAAAAACGAGATCAGGTTAGTCTGACATGACTTCTTTTTCAGAAATCCATGCTGACTATTGGTGATCACAGCATTCCTTTCTAGGTGTTCACAGACTGTTTGCTTAATGATCTGCTCCAGAATCTTCCCTGGTATTGATGTCAGACTGACTGGGCGGTAATTATTTGGGTCCTCTCTTTCCCCCTTTTTAAAAATAGGGACAACATTTGCCCTCCTCCAGTCTGCCGGGACTTCGCCTGTTCTCCAGGAATTCTCAAAGATGACTGCCAGTGGTTCTGAGATCACATCTGCCAGTTCTTTTAATACTCTTGGATGCAGTTCATCTGGCCCTGGAGACTTGAATACATCTAAACTAGCCAAGTATTCTTGTACTATCTCCTTAGTTATTCTGGACTGTGTTTCCTCTGCTGAATCATTTGCTCCAAATTCTTCAAAAGATCTTCCAGAGGTTTTCGTGTGTCCAGACTGTCAATCCACTGTGGCCAAATAGATTTTGAAACTGCGAACTGTCATATTCCACAGGTTGGTATAATACAGCAAAATCCAAACATATAGTTTTCATCATCATGGCAGGGATGGTCATTTTCCATAGAATTCTTATTTATGGAGTTAGTTTTTATATCTTGCTTTTCTCTACTTGAAGGAGTCTCAAAGTGGCTAAAAATCTCCTTTCCCTTCCACCCCCACAACAGACACCTTGTGAGGTAGGTGGGGCTGAGAGAGTTCAGAGAGAAGTGTGACTGGCCCAAGGTCACCCAGCAGCCTGCATGTGGAGGAGCGGGGAAGCGTCAAGATAGATAAAGGGACACGACAAGGCTGCCCAATTTCCCCATTGCTTTTTATATCAGTCCTGGAGGTTTTGTTGAATATGATTAGAAGGGACCAGTTGGTTAAAGGTATACAAGTCGGAGCTAGACAGTATAAATTGAGAGCTTTTGCAGATGATTTAGTATTGACATTACAGGAGCCAGAATCTAGTACTAAAAGAGCTTTGGAATTGATTCAAGAATTTGGTCAAGTTGCAGGATTTAAACTGAATAAGTTAAAAACAAAGGTTTTAGAGAAAAATTTAACAGTGATTGAAAGAGAAAGGTTTCAGAATGAGACAGGTTTAACAGTGGTTAAGAAAGTGAAATACCTTGGGATTAATATGACAGCTAAAAATGGGAACTTATTTAAAGACAATTATGAAAAATGTTGGACGGAAGTGAAAAAAGACTTAGAAATTTGGTCAAATTTGAAGCTTTCATTGCTAGGCCGTATTGCTGCGATAAAAATGAATGTATTGCCTAGAATGTTGTTTCTGTTTCAAACATTGCAAATTGTGGACAAAATGGATTGCTTCAAGAAGTGGCAGAGAGATATCTCTAGATTTGTCTGGCAGGGCAAGAAGCCCAGAATAAAATTTAAAATATTAACGGATGCAAAGGAAAGAGGTGGATTTGCCCTGCCAGACCTTAAACTTTATTATGAATCAGCAGCTTTTTGCTGGCTGAAAGAATGGCTGCTTCTTGAAAACACAGACATTTTGGATTTAGAAGGCTTTAATAATGTATTTGGATGGCATGCATATTTGTGGTATGATAAGGTCAAAGCACATAAAGCATTTAAGAATCATATTGTCAGGAAAGCATTGTTTAATGTCTGGATAAGATATAAGGATTTATTGGAAAACAAAACCCCAAGGTGGCTGTCACCGATGGAAGCAAAAGCACAGAAAAAGCTCAATATGGAGGCCAAATGGCTGAAATATTGGGAAATTTTGGAACAAGAGGGAGATAGACTGAAATTGCAGAGTTTTGAGAAACTAAAAAACAAAGTGTGAGATTGGCTTCATTATTATCAGATAATGGAGGCATATAATTTGGACAAGAAAATTGGCTTCCAGGTGGAAAAATCAAAATCAGAAACAGAACTGTTAGAACCCAAAACTAAGATTTTGTCAAAGATGTATAACTTGCTGTTGAAATGGAATACTCAGGATGAAACGGTGAAATCTGCTATGATCAAATGGGCACAAGATGTTGGACATAACATAATGATGGCTGACTGGGAACAGTTATGGACCACAGGTATGAAGTTTACGGCATGCAATGCCTTAAGAGAGAATATTATGAAAATGATATACAGGTGGTACATGACCCCAGTCAAGCTTGCAAAAATTTATCATTTGCCCGATAATAAATGTTGGACATGCAAAGAAACTGAAGGTACATTCTTTCACCTTTGGTGGACGTGCCCAAGGATTAAGGCTTTCTGGGAGATGATCTATAACGAAATGAAAAAGGTATTTAAATATACCTTCCTGAAGAAACCAGAGGCCTTTCTCCTGGGCATTGTCGGCCAATTGGTGCCAAAGAAGGACAGAACTTTTTTTATGTACACCACAACAGCAGCAAGAATACTCATTGCAAAGTATTGGAAGACACAAGATCTACCCACTCTGGAAGAATGGCAGATGAAGGTGACGGACTATATGGAACTGGCGGAAATGACTGGCAGAATCCGAGACCAGGGAGAAGAGTCGGTGGAAGAAGATTGGAAGAAATTTAAAGCCTATTTACAGAAATATTGTAAAATTAATGAATGTTAGAATGATGTTGGATAGAAAGTAAGTGGTTTCTAGCTGTAATACTATAAGGGAATATGAAAAATGGATTACTAACAGGTAAAAATTTAACATTACAATATTTTAAGATTTAAGACTTGGATAAACAAAGAGGGGAAGGATTTGCTGAACCAACAAACCGAACTGGAATACAAAAAAGGGAGGCGTGAGGAGGTCCGGGAAATAAGCTAATGAAAAATAAGTAATGGAAAGAATGAGTTGTTTTTAACTATTTTTATTTTGTTTTTGTTTTTTATTTTTATTTTGTAGTATTCTGAAAATTTCAATAAATATCTTATAAAAAAAAAAAAAAGAGGAGCGGGGAAGCGAACCCAGCTCACCAGATTAGAGTCCACCGCTCTTAACCACAACACCACAGAAACGTATCTCTTAAAACTCTGGAGCAAGCCGTTCAGTTCAGCCTCATAGTGATACTGATTTGTGGAGGGAAGGTTGGTGATGAGCAAGTTTGGTTCCCATTTCTCAACACAGAGACCATAGAACAGTTTCTTTTGGGGGCTGAACCTGCAGAGTGTTTCTGTTCAGAATTTCCGTGGCAGAATTTGGCTAAGTGCCTTTATAAACATTCAGCTTCTCAAATCGAACCCCATCATGAAACTTTCCGGTGTAGCTGTTGGAGGTGGAGGGCAGAGAAGGTGCTAGTCCTTACCTCCCTCCTCCCAGCCCCATGATCCGTTGCCCAATGGGCTGAATTTCAGGGCTTTTGCATGTAAAGGGCAAGCTTGTTCTTTACTTGTTTAGATCTTTAAACTTGGGAACAGATATTTGGCTCCATGACCAAAAGGGTCAGCTTCTAGAGGACTGGAAAGATCATGATTGTACTTCCCCTACCCTCAGCCCTAACCCCGTTGAGTATTTTTTGTTATGAGACTGGGTGTTTGGGGCTGATGCTGTAGCATTCTTGTCTGGGGGCTTGATGGAAAAACAGAAAAGTGACCCTCACCTAACTCTCTAATGCCCTTCAACAAGAATGCTGTAGGAAATATTGCTAAGCCCAAAGGGAGGCAAGAATTTGCTTCAGCTCACCCTGTTAATGGAAGAGCAAAAGCTATGCGTGCGTCATTCTCAATCAGTCTACTTTCAGGACTGATTTTAGAACCCTCTTATGTCAGGCCACATGGTCACTGGAGGTGGCCCCATCATGCAAACACATGTGTGTGTGTGTGTGAGAGAGAGAGAGAGGGAGAGAGAGAGAGAGAGAGAGAGGGAGGGAACCTTGCTGGCTCAAAGACGCCTAGCTCAGCTGAACTTCGCCTCTCCCTTAGCGCCAAACAGCACGTATTTGCAGACAAAGTCCTATTAATATGCTCGGTAACACCCTTAGCAAGCCTGCACACACCCACACCCCAGCTCCACATACAGCTCTAGTCCCCTCACACAAACCTCCACGCCCACAGCCCCAACACACAGACAGAAAGATACACGCACACCCCGCATCTCCCCCACACGCAGAAACCCTCCCGTCGGAAGTTGGAAGGCCTCGTCTTCTTCATCCATGTCCCGTAACATCCTAACGGCCCCTCGGCTCAGCCCAAGCCGGGAGGCGAGTGCCGCAAAGTGCGGGGCTGCAAATTCTCGGCCGTGGCGCAAGCGCTAGTCTGTGGAGGCGAAAGCAGGAAGCGAAAGCGGCCGGCGGCATTACCGGTCACCAAACGGCCCAAACTTCCAAGCGGAAGAAAAAACCGCGTCCAATGGGGCGCTAAAGATCCGCCGCTGCTGCCGCCGCCGCCGCGATTTTAGCGGCGGGGCTCTTATGTATGACGGAAAGGGAGAGGGACACGGCTAGACCAATGGGAAGCTGGTTTCTGGAAGAGGGAGACGGGAGGGCGGGTGACGCTCGCTTGATGCTGGCCAGTGAGGTGGCGCTTCCGCTCGCCGGGCGAAGGAGGGACACGTCTGAGGAGGTCGAGGGAAGGAGGAGAAGGCGAAGAAGGATTAGGTAGCTAACTTCCGATTCTTTTCATTGTGCTATTTACACTTTGTTAGACAAAACACATTTCTTCTTATTTAGCTTTCTCATTTTATATCAATAAGCTTTACTATGTACATTCTGGATATTCCAAGATTCATTCTAGGTCAGTCAGGAGATTAACATTGCCACTAATTTTTAAGATATTCCTTAAATGTTATCCAATCTTTATTAATTTTTTGTATTGAATTTCCTCTTATTCTCCTTGTTGTTCTGGAAAGTTGTAGATCTATCATTTTTGCTTGCCAGTCCGTTTTTGTGGGGATGATATCACTGTTATAGAACTTATAACATCACCTTTCCAATTCCTTGCTATTAAAATCCTGGCTGCTGTGGTTGCATACATAAAGAGGGGTATGTGATTTTTCTTAATTTCCATGGACTTAATACCTAACAGGAAGGCTTCAGGGTTTTTTGGGAAATGAGAATTTGAAGATCTTTTAAAGTTTATTATAAACAGTATCCCAGAATTCTTTTATCCTCTTGCATTCCCGCCACGCGTGTATAAAGGTACCAACCCCACTTTTGCACCTCCAAGAAACATCTGAACTGTTTTTTGTACATCTTGGCCAATTTGGCCGGGGTTAGGTACCACCTGTACAGTGGTACCTTGGGTTACATACACTTCAGGTTACATACACTTCAGGTTACAGCCTCCGCTAACCCAGAAATAGTGCTTCAGGTTAAGAACTTTGCTTCAGGATGAGAACCGAAATCGTGCTCCGGCGGCGCAGCAGCAGCAGGAGGCCCCATTAGCAAAAGTGATGCTTCAGGTTAAGAACAGTTTCAGGTTAAGTACGAACCTCCAGAACGAATTAAGTACTTAACCCAAGGTACCACTGTATAACATCTTCATCACATTTTCTCTAAGATTATAGCATGCAGTGAATCTTATGTCCTCCTTCCACAGCCTTTCTCACTCCTCCATATATATATATATGTGTGTGTGTGTGTGTGTGTGTGTATATATATATGTGTGTGTGTGTGTGTGTGTGTGTATATATATATATATGTGTGTGTGTGTATATACATACACACACACACACACACACACACACACACTGTGTCCAATACCTTGGGCCCAGTGTATCATAACCCATTTTACTTCCTCCTCCTTGACTTCCCAGTCACTTAAGTCACATTCAAAGCAGATGCTTCCCTCCCCCAAAGGATCCTGGGAATTGTAGTTTGTTCATCGTGGAGCTACATTTCCCAGCACCCTTAAACTTAAGTTCCCCGACTGGCTGCATAAACATCATACGTTTAAAGCATGTGTCTTTCCCCCAAAGAACCCTGGAAATCGTAGTGTACCTCTCACTGGGCTACAGTTCCAAGCACCCTTAAACTAAAGTGCCCAGGGTTCTTTGTGGGGAATGTGCTTTAAATGTGTGGCATTTGTGCAACCTGGTTGCATATGCAACATACATTTAAATTGTGCCCAGGGTTCTTTGTAGGGAATGTGCTTTAAATGTGTGGCATTTGTGCAACCTGGTTGCATATGCAACATACATTTAAATTATATTTCCCCCCTTCAAGTTCCCCAAACCCTTAACAGACTACAGTTCCCAACATTCTTTTGTGGTGAGGGGGAATTGTGTGCTTTAACAATGTAGTGTGTTCACAGCCTCAGTTGTTTTACTGTGTAAGTCGCTTTGAGGTACCTGAATGCAAAAATGTCACTAATAACTGTAAAATAATAAATAAAAATAAAATGAATTGAGCGAAGAAGAGCAAGGATCGGTGAAAGCAGAAGATGGGCAGAAGAACTCTGTTGCTGGATCAAGCCAAAGCCTATCTAATCCAGCTTTCGGTCCTGACTGAGGCCAACCAGATGGATGTCCTCATGGAAAGCCCACAGGCAGGAGCTGAGTGCAACTACAGTGCTCCCCACTTGTGAATCCTAGCAGCTCATATTCAGACGCAGACTGCCTCCAACAGTGGAGGGGAGACAGGCATCATGGCTAGTAGCCATTGCTAGCCTCTTAAAGCCATTATTGTTTGTGAGTGAGTGTGTGGAATGGCGAGAAGGATGGGACCGGAATGTTGTATTTAAATGGGATTTGTAAAGTGTAGGGGACTGAATGAAATGGGTGACAAGATGAAGAAGTGGGTTAAGGAAAAGAACATGAGAGTGAATGTAGGCGAGAGACAGAGGCCAAATGAGAAAGGAGAGTGGTGGTAGAGAATGATCAGCTGGCTGGACTAGTAGAGGTTAATGTTATAGGGAAATGGGGAGGTGTGTATTTATGACCAGCAGGCCTTCCAAAGTGCCGTTCTAGGAAGTGATGTAACCTGCCTTCCTAACTCTCTAGTTCTTTTATGTCCAAACAGTTTATTTGAGGGATTTTTCCTTTTATGTTTTTCAAGACTGGGCTAGAAAGAATCTCATTTTCCAAGCTGGTGAAGAAGTGTTTGCTGGTTTGGAAGACAAACAGGTTCAAAATACAAATAAATCAATAAATCTGTACAGTGGATGCTTGGGTTGTGAACGTGATCTGTGCGGGAAGCACGTTCGCAACCCGCAGCGCCGTGTCTGCGCATGCGCAGGTCGTGATTTGGCGCTTCTGCACATTCACAAAGCGTGATTTAGTGTTTGTGCGCATGCACAAGCACCGAAACCCGGAAGTAACCCGTTCCGGTACTTCCAGGTTCGGCGCGGTGCGCAACCCGAAATCACGCAACCCGAAGCATCTGTAACCCGAGGTTTAACTGTATTGTATGGGAGTGGCTTGTGTGAAATTTTTTCCCCCACCCTTGCTTTGGAGGTGGTAGTGTTGTAGGGCACTTCCTAGATAGGTGGACAGGAGTAGGTGGATAAGCATTCTAGGCATCTGGTTTCCCAGGCTCCAAGAAGTGTAAAGGTGGCACTTAGAGCTTCTCAGGAAACCGTTTTTGCAGGTGTAGTCTAATTCTTTCTGCCCAGAAATGCACCCTTAGTTATCTTCTTCTGTGCCTCAGGTTCCATTTCTGGGCTGTTGTCCAGGATCTCCTGGTTTAGAATGCCTTTGTCTGGAGAGTTGGCTAGGCATGTTCCCAGAATAATTAAGAACTGATTTTAAAAAAGCTTTTACACTCTTGGAGATTAACTTTGTAAAACAAAACACCAAAAAACACCTTTCTATAATAAGAGTTTCTCTCAAAATGTGATTTGAAACTTGAGAGTTTAGAAGCGAGCTGTATTTTCCCTATCAATTGTGTCTTTGAAAACTGCATCACCAGAAACAGCAGATTCAAGTTCTTTGTACTCATTCAAATCCTAACAAATGTTGGTTAGATCGGACAAATAGCTGAAGAGGAAACTGAGCTGGTGTAGCCAATAATGTGGGATTTAAGAGGTTTGGTGATGCATCTTACTCTCAACATCCATGACTCTTGCATTGAACAAGTGGTGTGCCTTTCATTCCCACACACTGCTCTAGTAATGTTTGCAGCTGAACCCTACATTTCAAGAAAGTTGCAGGAATCAGTGAACAGAAGCATTGCTGATTTTTCTACAATGTCTTATAACAAGCTTATAAAGTTCGTGTGGCCTGGGTAGCCAATTCAAAATTTGTGGTCACCAGAACATGCCCTTGCTACAAAGGGCCTGCTGCACCACTGGAACACAGTGCAAGATGAAGGACAAAGATGCAAGGGTGTGGTATCTTTCCCTGTCTCTGCACCTGCATCATCTTCCTCCAGCTCAGAGCCAGAAAGGTTAGACAGAGGTTTGTTTTGGCTCTCTGTTCACACCCAGCAAGTGTAGAACTAAAGCAAGCTGTAGGCTTCTAACCATGTTTGGGACTGTGGAGGGAGTAATTATTTCTACTCCTCTGCAGCTCTAATGTCGGAAGAAGGCCTCAGACTTGACTCACTCGCAAGAGCATGTCTGACTCCTCGCCCTGATAAAGGGAGCAAGTAGGCCTTTTTTCTTCTAATAACTTCACTTACTCCGTATGATTTCTTGCTGGCTGGCTCCCTGAGAACAAACTACCACAGAAGGAGCATGGTGTATCCTCCACCAAAGGTACTACCTCTCCTCTAACACCCCACACACTAATAACCCACACACAGGCACTGTCCAGGATTCAAAATGGCACCCAACATCCAAACATCAATGAAGAGGCCCCCCCCCCTCACCTTGAACACTCTTGGGCTCAACCTAGCAATCATGTCTCTACTTGTGGCTTAACATATGCCACAAAATGGGCAAAGTCACGCCAAACTGAGATTTCAGTCTGCCATCCTGAGATTTCAGTCTGCCATCTTGATTCAAAATGGCACCCAACATACAAACAGCAATAAGGTCTGCCGCCCCACCCTGGGAACCCTCATGCCAAGTTTGGTATTATAGATGGAGAGTTGTTCAATTGTATAGAGGGCAAATGGGCAAACCATTTCCCAAAATATCAGTCAGCTCAACATATTCCTCCAGCATGACATTGAAAAAGTGTGGGAGGGAAAGTTGGACTCCCCAGAGTTGGAATTAATAGATGGCAGAAAAAGCCAGTGTCTTGTCAATACATACCGTATTTTTCGCTCGATAACACGCACCTGACCATAACACGCACATAGTTTTTAGAGGAGGAAAACAAGAAAAAAAAATTCTGAATGAAACAGTGGATGTATCATTTTTGTGCTTCATGCTGTGGCCACAGACATGTGATTTGACGGTGAGTTTGGGGTAGCCCAATGCAAAGATCCTGAGAATCCATGTGGATCTGTGCTTTGTAACCACATTTTTGCACCATTGCAGCCCTGTTTTTGCATCAGATCATTGCTATGTGATCTGATGGTGAATTTGGGGTGACCCAATGCAAAGATCCTGAGGATCCATGTGCATCCGTGCTTTGGAACCACGTTTTTGCACCACTGCAGCCCTGTTTTTGCATCAGATCATTGCTATGTGATCTGATGGTGAATTTGGGGTGACCCAATGCAAAGATCCTGAGGATCCATGTGGATCCGTGCTTTGTAACCATGTTTTAAGTGGGGAGGGAAGGAAAAACATAAAAGGGACAAGGAGCACCGAGAGGGGTGTGCGGAGAAGCAGCTGGCTAAGAATGCAGGAGAGGGGTTTTACCGGAGGGAGGAAAGGAAGGCAAAAGTTCCCCCCACGCACCCACCCAAGCCAGCCAGCTCTCTCTCTTTCTTTCTCTCTCTCCCCCCCCCCCCACCTGCATGTTGCAGCACCGGAGCACGGAGAGGAATTAGAAGGAAGGACGCTCTGCTTTCCCCTCTGCTTGCCTGGAGGGGAGGGGTTTTCTCTGCTCTTTGTTCCGTTTGAGCAAACACAGTAACAAACAGAAGCGGGTGGGCAGTAAGACCCTGAGGCAGAATGCAGGAAAGCAGCAGCTTCCTCTTTTCAAGGCTTCCCTTCTCCGGACGATTGATATTTGTCTGATTTTTGCCTTCACTCGCGCCTGTCGGCTCCAGGGACCACACATTCGCTCAATAACACGCGCAGACATTTCCCCTTACTTTTTAGGAGAAAAAATCTGCGTGTTATAGAGGGAAAAATACGGTAATTCCATTTAAAAGCTGTTAAATCATGAGTCCCAGCTCTTGGGAGCAGGAAAGAAGGGACTGGGGGCGATTCACTGCTAAATGTATTTATGCACTGGCTCAATGGGAAAACTTTAGAAATTCATAGGAAATCACTCATTGTATCAATCTTCTCAGTTCCAAGGGCATTTAGGACCCAGGAAGTGAGGTATAAGGGGAGGGGTGAGTGAGCCCACCATAATTCCTGAGATGTACAGTCACATCTGCAGGGCCTTTCCAAGGAGTCATGGCCAGTGATATCCTGCCCTAAGAGTGTCAGACAGATAACCACCTCATTCACAATGCCTATCCACCCATAGTGGGATGAAGCCAGACAAGACAAAGGGGTGTATTTGATTTGACTCAGGGACCAAGGAGCTGTAAATACTTTCCTTTGTACTGGGATGGGAGCAAATGTGAAAGACTATATTTGCGTGACGGGTATGCCTGGATCTCAGGTTCTACCTGAGACCACACTTTTTCTGTGACATATCTATGATGTCTTGATGATGCATCCTGAGATGTATTATGGGAAACTTTAAAATATGGATGTAACCATTGATCGGGGCTTCTGGCTGCTTTGTCTTTGTGGCAGTGGGAACTCTTGTTGCAGCAAGAAAGATCAGGACTGCTGTTTTGTTTCTATCACCTGGCTAAAGTCTCTTGCTTGTGACGCTCGACCTGAAACTATGGGAGTCAAGGTTAGGTGATTGTGGGGTGCTCCAAGGATTCCCTGTTACACCTGAAATGAAAGGGTCTGGAATGTTCCTGAACTGGCAACCCTGGTGAATAGCCTTTGTTAATATGTAAGTTTGTTGTTGTTGTTTTTTAAAATTTTAAATAAAGTTTATTGATACAACAAGAAAAAAGAAAAAGAACACAAATACCAAATTACACACAAGAATAACCATAAACACATAATTTTCTTAGCAAATAATAAAACATCTATTGGTCTTTTTTTAAAAAAATAATTTTTATTAACAGGCCAATCAAATCACATTAATTCCAAATCACATTCGTTCCAAATTATACAGCCACATTTTTAAAATTTTGTTGGGGGTACCCATACTTCGAGCTCCGAAAGGGATCCAAACATCACTCTTGCTGCTGCTTTAATTACACGGTTCTGTCCAGATAGTCTCTTTGTTATTTTCCTCATCTTCTTGTTGTTATCATATATTCCTTTCTTTGTGATCTCTGATAATCATCACAAGCGGGTTGAAAACAAACATATCCTGTGTGGATTTTACACTCTCCAAGAGCCATATCACATAAAGGACAGACGCCATTTCCACACCTCCGTAAAGAACATTCCCACAGTCTGTCCATTGATTTCCACAGGCCTGCAAATCTGTATCTCAGGGGGCCCTGCCAGGTCAAATTCACATTCCGATAACCATACATTCACATTCCGATGACCATGGTCCTCCTCCCCCTCGTCCTCCTGTGGGCAGGCCTGTCTTAACGAATCTCCATTTGTAACTGCGTCACAAAGCTTTCTTTCCATTCCCGATGATTCCCACCAGTCCTCTCTTTGATCAGTAATTCATTTCCACACAGTTCTTAATCTCCTGCTTGTGATTAGTAATTTGCAACGATTCTTTCTCTCTGGGGGGGGGGGAGGGTTATTGGGTACTCACATAAGACAAAAAAGAAAAGTTTTTTCCTCCCCCCCTTTCCGTTTCGCTCCGACATACCGATCTTTTAATGATGAGTCTTCACTTAATTTATTGTCCAGCCCGTCTCTTCGCATCACAGAGATCCCATTAATCAGCAGTCTTTACTCCCGATCTTCACTTGAAGTATGTGCATTTGCTTCTTTTTCCAATTATATATTTCGACTTGATGCAAACCAGTGCACGATCAGAGACAGCATCTGGGAGAGCCGACCCCACCCGAGGGCTTCGTGCCTAGTGCCCTCACCCCCTTCTTTCGAATCCGGGGGTGAATTATGGACACAGCAGGCAAGGGAGGCTGCATACTCCCATATCAGCCTCTTAATTGCCTCGTGTGGGTCGGAGAGATGTTATTGTCGGCCATCTTCCAGTGCGCCCCCTGGTGGCCCTCCCAAAAACATCTATTGGTCTTAACACTAAAGACCCAACCTCCCGTCTATTCCATATTTCAAATTCATATTACTTTTTGCCAATACACACTTTTATCATAATTAAACTTATTCTTAATAAATCTAATTTCTAATATATACCTTGCAACTATTACTGAAGTTCCTCGAATGCTGCGACAGAATTTAAACTACTATATTTATTTTTCAGATATTCTTTGAAAACCTCCCATTTTGAAACAAATTCCTGTTTTGATTTATTCTTTATTTTTTCTGATAAACCATCTAATTCGGCATATTCTGTCAGCTTTTGGATTCAATCTTGTATAGAGGGGATTTCATTACTCTTCCATTTTGCTGTGATCAAATCTCTTGCTGCCGCCGTCGCATATAAAAAGACACCCTTCCTCTTTTGTGGAGTATCCAAATCTGTTATTCCCAGGAGGTAGGCCTCTGGTTTTTTATTGAAAGAGATCGTTAGCATTTTTTGCAGTTCTGCATGGATACTCTCCCAGAATACCTGTATTTTCCTACATATCCACCACATATGGTAGAATGTTCCTGAATCCCCGCATCTTCAACAATTACTTGACACATTTTTATACATTTTTGAAAGTTTCCATGGTGTTAGATACTATCGATGTTGCATTTTTTGAAAGTTCTCTCTAATCGTGTAACAATTTGTGAATTTCCAATTGATCTTCCATAAATTTTCCCATTGGGCCATGGTTATTGAATGGCCAAAATCCTGGGACCACCTCACCATTGCCACTGTTACCTCCTCCTCCTTGACTGTCCAGTCAAGGAGGAGTCAATAAGTTTTGGAAAGAGTTTTTCTTTTAGAATTTACAAGATCAGATTGGAATCGGGAAATTTCTGTTGAGAACGCCTTTTGTTTGTCAGATTTAAATTTTTCAAATAACTGATGGTATTGAAACCAGTCTGAGATGTGTTCTCTTATTTCCTCAAAGTTTTTTTAATTTTATTTGGTTATCTTCATTTTTTAGAAGTGTTTTATATGTTGGCCAGCTTTCCTGAGTATTTTTCCGTTTTACTGCTATGGCTTTTATTGGAGAAGTCCACCACGGGACTTTAGGCTCCATCAGGTCTTTATATTTTTCCCATACAGCAAAGAGTGATTTTCTTATTATATGGTTGGTAAATTTTTTATGAATTTTCGCTTTTCCATATATCAGGTAGGCGTGCCATCCCCAACAGTTGTCAAAACCTTCCAGGTCCAGGAGGTCCGGATCCTGCAACATGCACCAATCTTTTAGCCAGGTGAAACAGGCTGCCTCGTAGTAAAGTTTTAGGTCAGGTAGAAAAAAGCCTCCTCTCTCTTTTATGTCTATTAAGATCAGGTGTTTAATCCTAGGTTTCTTCCCTTCCCACAGGAATTTGGAATTTGGAGTTTGCAGCAGCAACCGTCCTTATGAGGCCTGTCAGGCCCCGCTCCTGCCACTCACCACCTGGCCCAGGGCGGGGCCTGACAGGCCTCATAAGGATGGTTGTTGCTGCTGCTGTTGCTGGCCAGGAGGACTTGGAGCAGCACCGTGTTCTTTTTAAAATGTTTTAAAATTCTCTCTTTTCCCTTTTGAATTTTTGTGTGTGGGGGTGGGATGGATGTTTGGTTGGGTTCGGGAATTTGTTTTGATTTTGATGTGTTTGTAATTTTTACAGTTTTTTGTTTGTATTGTTTTATTGTGTTTTTTTTTTAAAAAAGGTTTTATTTTGTTCTTAAGGGGAGGGGTCAGGGCTGCCGGGGAGTGGGGCCCAGCCAACAGAATGGCTGGGGCAGGTTCCACAGGGGAGATGCACTGGGACAACCGATCTCAGTGATCACGGGTAGGAGGAGGAGTTACGCTAAGACCAGACCATGTCATTACCCAGGAGGCAGGTTTAGTCGTTGTTTGAGAACTATCCCTGCCTCCGGGTCTGGTCCTGACCGGACGGATACTGGAATCAGCAAGGGATACCCACATGACCTGAAGGTGCTGCTGTGCAATGCCAGGTCAATGATTCATAAGACCACTGCCATCCATGACTTGATCATGGATGGAGGACTTGACCTGGCATGTGTAACAGAGACTTGGTTGGATGAAGCAGATGGGCCTGTCCTTGCCGCTGCTTGCCCACCAGGTTTCTCTTATGCACAGCACCCGAGGTCATGTGGGCGGGGAGGGGGAGGTTGCAGTGATTTTTAGGAAGTCACTAGCTTGCACCAGGCGTCCTACTGGGAAGATCCAGTTTTCTGAGTGCATGTTCTGGAAGTTGGGCAATAGGGGCAGTACAGGATTCCTTTTGGCGTACCGACCTCCCCGCTGCACCAAGGATTCCCTGTCCGAGCTGCTTCAGGTCGTGGCAGATTTTCTCCTGGAGACACCTAGTTTGGTTGTCCTAGGGGATTTTAACATCCATGCCGACACGACCTTACAAGGGGCTGCTTGGGACTTTGTGGAAAGCATGGCCTCCATGGGGCTGTCCCTGAATTTTTTTTTTTTTTTACATGATATTTATTACTTTTTTAACATTTCCAACACAAACAAAAAAAGAGAAAAAAGAAAAAAACAAACAAAAAACAATGCAAATACAATACACAAACGCTACATGAACTAAAAAGAAAACAAATAAAAACAAGCAAAAACAGTTTAAAAACACCTCAAACATTTTCAATATCTTATATTTCATTCCCTTATTTCCAGCAACCTCCTCCCACCTCCCTTTTTGTATTCCACTTCTATTATTTGTTTCAGCAATTCCTTTCCATCTTACTCTGTTTTCTGTTCTATAATTATCTTAACACATTCTTGCCATACTTTTCCTTTAATTTTCTATTAATCTATTTATACCTGATTCCTTATGACATTTCTACTAAAGCCATATAATTTCATTCCAACATTTTTCTAACATTCCTTAATTTTACAATATCTCTATAAATGGTCTTAAAACTTTTTCCAATCTTCTTCCACCGACTCTTCACCCTGGTCTCGGATCTTGCCAGCCATTTCCGCCAATTTCATATAGTCCATCAATTTCATCTGCCATTGTCCAACGCTTCAATGTTTTCAAAAAGCAACCATTCTCTCAACCAGCAAAAAGCAGATGTTTCACAGCAAAATTTAAAGGTCTAGCAGGGCAGGTCCTCCTCCTTCTTTGGCATCCCTCAGTATCTTAAATTTACTCGAGGCTTCCTGCCCTGCCAAACAACTCTAGGAGCATCCCTCTGCTACCTCCTGAAACCCTCCATCCCATCCAAAGCTTGCAGTGTTTGAAACAAAAGCAACATCCCCAACAACACAGCTGCCCTCATCCCCACCACAATAACTCGGCCCAACAGTGACAACTTCTGATTTGTCCATATTTCCAAATCTCCCTTTTCTTCAATCCAGCATCCTTCACAGTTATCCTTAAGCAAATTCACATTTTTGGCAGTCATATTGACCCCCAAATACCTCTCTTTCTCAGCCAATGTTAGTATCGCCTCCTGAAACTCTGTCAAGCTTTCCTTTTCCAATTCAGATGTCAGCTTATGTTCATCAAGTTGTCTTTGTATGGATGGGATTCTCCTCTCCAGTTGTATTATTTTAGATTCAGCAGCAAGGATTTTCCCCCTAACTTCATCTGCAGTTTGCCATATCGAAGTAGATTCCTGTGTCAGTTTCTGAATTGGTATTCACCTTTTGTCCCAAGTTGTTTAAGCTTTCTGCAGTTGAATCAATTTCAATACTTGCAACATCCAATTTCACATTTCTCGCGTCTATTTTCTTGTGGAGTTGTTCCAGCGAATCGTTTATTTTCAATAATGCAGCCACTAAGGCCTCCTCTATCGACATCCCATCTGTTTTTTCCTTTCCGTTTGCCATAACACTTAAAAGATTCAAGGTCAATTCCAAAGTCCCACACTTTCTTATCTTGCAGCTGGAAAATCCCCTAGCCCAGCTCCTATCAAGTAAATTTCAAAAGCTTCCACTAGGGGAAAGTGAGTTATATTTGTATCGGTCAGTATGTCCTCTTTGAACACAGTTTCAATAATCCAAAATTAGTTTCAATTTTCAGTTACTTTCCTCCTTTTTAAGTGCAGACGAAGACAATGGAAACAATGTATCTCTCTTATGCTAGCTGTCACTGAACGTTCTATTCGCTGTCAATGAACCTTCCAAGGCACGTCGGTTTTACCGGCAGCCCGTTTCCAGGTTCGGAACGGTGGTATTTTAACTTCCTCACTCACTCCTGCAGGAATATACAATCCAAAACCTCCCCCCTCTTCTCCTGCTTCCAAGGGGGGTTTAATATTTTTTACTGATGAAAATTTAGTCCTTTACAATGGGCTTTCCAAGACTTTAGCTTGCAGCCTCTTTGCCTCAGTCTTATTTACAAAAAGGGGAGGTGGACTTCCTGTTTTGAACCTCCCCCGTTTCAGTGCCAAATTGAAACGTTTAGAAATCCAATTCTTCACTCTACTCACGGGTACTTGCTTTAAGATCAAATTGTCTACAGGAAAAAGACAGCGCTCTCCGGCAACAGCTATGCGGCTTCGCTTCGTGGAGGAAGCAGTCGATCTGAAGCACTGCGCCGCTCACCCCACATTGCTCCGGATCCCTGAAATCGGGTTTCCCCGTGAGTAGGGGAGGCGCAAAAGGTGCCCGCCGAATCCCACGTTCACAGGCTTCAACCGCCTGTGATTTTTAGTGGGTCTCCGCCTTCGCCGTGGCGGCCAGACCCGAATTTCCACGAGGCAAATTCCTCCCGGTCAGAGGAATTCAGCCATTGCCGGAGGTGCCAACCTGGAAGTTCTCGGGCTGTCCCTGAATAGGTTTGGCCCAACTCATAGTCATGGACATGCCTTAGACCTGGTGTTCACCTCTAGTGACGTGGGTGATCTGACACTAAGTAAAAGTGAAACAAAAGTAGTGCCATGGTCAGATCACTTCCTGGTGCAACTGGACTTCTCCGCGACCCTTCCCCTCTGCAGGGAGGTGGGACCAATTCAGATGGTCCGCCCCCACCACTTAATGGATCCAAATGGTTTCCAGAGAGTGGTAGGGGATGCTTTATCCCATGTTGATGGCCTTTCAGCTGATTCCCTGGTGGCCCGCTGGAATGCGGAGTTAACCAGGGCTATCGACTGTCTGGCTCCGAAGCGCCCTCTCCGATTGCATGGAGCCCGGACAGCCCCGTGGTTTTCTTCAGAGCTGAGGGCGATGAAACAATCGCTGAGACGGCTAGAGTGTCGGTGGCAGAAAACTCACTCCGAATCTGACCGGACACAGGTTAGAGCTCAACTTCGAGCCTACCAAGTGGCGATAGCAACGACGAAGAAGACTTTCTTCACCGCCTCTATTGCATCTGCAGAAAATAGTAGCAGGAGCCTCTTTCAGGTGGTCCGCAATTTAACAGAACCACCTTTACCACCTGGGCCTTGCAAAGACCCCAAGATCTCCTGCAACGATTTTGCAAAGTTCTTTGCAGGTAAAATCACTCATATTCGGAAGGAGCTAGACACCACCGTGGGAGCAGGGCTGGGGCGGGAGAGTGCTAGAGCTCTGTCTGGTCAAGTTGCATGGAATCAATTTCAATCCGTTACCCCAAGGATGTGGACAGGCTGCTGGGACGCATGAAACCAACCACCTGTCTCCTTGATCCTTGCCCATCCTGGCTAATAAAAGCAAGCCGGGAAGGGCTGGGCTCTGGGCTCTGCGGGGTGGTGAATGCTTCCCTCTGTGAGGGAACATTCCCAGATCCGCTGAAAGAGGCGGTCATTAAACCGCTTCTTAAAAAACCATCTTTAGACCCGGCCAGTATGGCCAACTATCGCCCAGTCTCAAATCTTCCATTCTTGGGCAAGGTGATTGAGTGCGTGGTTGCTGAACAACTCCAGGCACGCCTGGAGGATGCGGACCATTTGGATCCCTTCCATTCGGGATTCAGGCCTCATCATGGGACTGAAACTGCCTTGGTCGCGCTGGTTGATGATCTCTGGTGAGCTAGGGACAGAGATGAGAGTTGTTTCCTAGTTCTGCTGGATCTCTCAGCGGCCTTTGATACAATCGACCATAACATCCTTCTGGACCATCTAGAGGGGCTGGGAACTGGGGGCACTGTTATACAGTGGTTTCGCTCCCTCCTGGGCTGTGTTCAGAAAGTGGTGGGGGGGATGAGTGTTCAGACCCCTGGGCCCTCACTTGTGGGGTGCCTCAGGGTTCCGTCCTCTCCCCCATGCTTTTTAACATCTATATGAAGCCGCTGGGAGAGATCATCAGGGGGTATGGGCTGGGTGTCCATCAATATGCAGATGATACCCAGCTCTACCTCTCTTTCAAATCAGAACCAGTGAAGGCAGTGAAGGTCCTGTGTGAGTGCCTGGAGGCGGTTGGAGGATGGATGGCGGCTAATGGATTGAAGTTGAATAATAATAATAATAATAATTAATAATAATCTATTATTTATACCCCGCCCATCTTGCTGGGCCTCCCCAGGCACTCTGGGCGGCTTCCATAGAAACCCAAAATACAGTAAAATATCACACGTTAAAAACTTCCCTGAACAGGGCTGCCTTAAGATGTCTTCTGAATGTCAGGTAGTTGTTTATCGCTTTGACATCTGCTGGAAGGGCATTCCACAGGGCGGGCGCCACTACTGAGAAGGTCCTGTGTGAGTGCCTGGAGGCGGTTGGAGGATGGATGGCGGCTAATGGATTGAAGTTGAATCCTAACAAGATAGAAGTACTGTCTTTTGGGGACAGGGGGCGGGCTGGTGTGTAGGATTCCCTGGTCCTGAATAGGGTAACTGTGCCCCTGAAGGACCAAGTCCGCATCCTGGGAGTCATTTTGGACTCACAGCTGTTCATGGAGGCACAGGTCAATTCTGTATCCAGGGCAGCTGTCTACCAACTCCACCTGGTATGCAGGCTGAGACCCTACCTGCCCGCAGACTGTCTCACCAGAGTGGTGCATGCTCTAGTTATCTCCCGCTTGGACTACTGCAATGTGCTCTACGTGGGGCTACCTTTGAAGGTGACCCGGAAACTACAACTAATCCAGAATGCGGCAGCTAGACTGGTGACTGGCGGCGGCCGCCGAGACCACATAACACCGGTCTTGAAAGGCCTACATTGGCTCCCAGTACGTTTCCGAGCATAATTCAAAGTGCTGGTGTTGACCTTTAAAGCCCTAAATGGCCTCGGCCCAATATACCTGAAGGAGCGTCTCCACCCCTATCGTTCTGCCCCGACGCTGAGGTCTAGCGCCGAGGGCCTTCTGGCGGTTTCCTCATTGCGAGAAGCAAAGCTACAGGGAACCAGGCAGAGGGCCTTCTCGGTAGTGGCGCCCGCCCTGTGGAACGCCCTTCCATCAGATGTCAAAGCGATAAATAACTACCTGACATTCAGAAGACATCTTAAGGCAGCCCTGTTCAGGGAAGTTTTTAATGTGTGATATTTTTGTGTATTTTTGGTTTCTATGTAAGCCGCCCAGAGTGGCTGGGGAAACCCAGCCATATGGGCGGGGTACAAATAATAAATTATTATTATTATTATTATTATTATTATTATTATTATTACAATCTACAATAACCACCACTGCAGGTTTACAAGGAAGGCGACAGTCGACAGCTGAAATAGACCCAAATGTTGACCTGAAATAATTAATTGTTGGAATGAACAAGACCATAAATGATAAACTGAACTCAATGGATATTAAGATAGAACAAAATTCAAAACTAATAATGCATCTTTCAGGTCAGTTAAAAGTTGACCATCAAAAACAAGGAATTAGATAAATCAGTACAAGAATGTAAAGGCACGTCTAATAAGCAAGAGGAAATACCAATAAAATTCAAAATTCAAAATGAGAATAAAGAACTGAAAAAAGCAGGACCTAATAACAGATGAAATGACAGAATTAAAGAAAGCTCAGGAGGAGACATTGGACCATGTAGCCATTCTTGAAATACACCAAAGAGAACTTATACTGCATCTTTGAGGAGTACCAGAATCCAGGAAGAACACATCAAAAACAAAATACAGTGGTACCTCGGGTTACATACGCTTCAGGTTACAGACTCCACTAACCCAGAAATATTACCTCGGGTTAAGAACTTTGCTTCAGGATGAGAACAGAAATTGTGTGGTGGCAGCGCAGTGGCAGCTGGAGGCCCCATTAGCTAAAGTGGTACCTCAGGTTAAGAACAGTTTCAGATTAAGAAAGGACCTCCAGAACGAATTAAGTACGTAACCAGAGGTACCACTGTAATTCAAGAGTTGACGAAATGGTTGGGAGCCCAAGATGAAGAGTTGATAATGGACATTGATAAAAATCTTCAGAATCAGATCTGAAAGAATGAGAACGTACAAGGGTCCAGGAGATTGTTTGTTATTCCTCAACTCAAGGCTATTGAAAGATAAAATACTACAAAAAAGAAGTTAATGTAAATTACTAATTGATGAGAGGAATATATCAATTTTCAAGGAATTACTGGGTAAATGTCTACAGCACAACCTCATTCCATCTTTATTCAGAAGTCCCACTCCATTCAATGAAGCTTCATTTCCACATAAGTGCACAAAAGAGTGCAGCCTCAACTTCTATTTTTGAAAAAAAAACAGAGTTTGTTAAGGGTGCTGGGAACTGTAGCTCTGGGGGGTATATATGAAAAGAACAGTTCCCAGGACTCTTTAGGGGAAGAGTTATGTGCTTTAAATATATAGTGTGAATATGATATTGGAAGGAGTAGGAATTGCTATATTTTCTGCTATAATTTGTGGGTGTGGAGAGGTGAACGAAATCTTCACAGAAAATGTTGTAAGTTCCTCAAGGCAGGGACCTTGGAATACTCATTCGACTGCGCTATAACAACAACAGCCAAATCGTGGTTTCATAGCTTTCTATGGGCAGCTCTTCATTCCACCTTAGATATGAAGCTGACTTCTAAAGAGCCTCAGAAGTCCTGTCTGACCTGTGTGAGTCTATAGTCTAATTTCTTTCTCTAATTTCTTTTTCTATGGTTACTGTAAGGTAAGAAGGTTTGAAACCAGGCCTAATACGTCACCGGAATTGAGGTAACAGAACTGCATCACTTTCCGACCAGGCTATCGGTGCCTTAGCCCCAGCTCCCACGGGCCGGGCGCCTTCCCAAAACATGGTAATGGGCGCAAAGACTCGTGTTTGCTCTGCACCTAACTTCCCACCCGCTCTCGTTCTTGACATAGAGGCTTCGAGCAAAGGAACCAAGACGGCAGGTACACGCCTAGAATGTCGCCGGAAGTGCCCGTTGTGGGCTTCACCTGTTCCCCGAAAGCGGATGTTTCCCCTCCTTCGCTTCCCATCCTGGTTTATAAGAGGCAGGGAATGTGATTTGAGGTTGCGCACGCGAAGTCCTCCTGTCGTACCGGTTGGCTTCGTTGTAAGTCTTCATCCGAGGCTCTGTCATGGGGGACAACATGGATGTAATCCCTGAGAGGGAGATGAAGGTGAGTTGGAAGGGGGGGCAACCTGTTATGCACCTGTTATGTTAATATTGTATTTTACCCTGTTGTGTTTTTGCTGGCAGTACTTACGTTAAAATAAGTGGCCTACCTTACAGGGATGTTGTGAAAGTTCATAACGCTTAGAAAGCGTAGGTAATTTTAGTCTGTTTCAGTTTTTTAATTTTTGAAATTGTGTCTGTGTCAGGAAATTCAGAGCACGTTATGTAAACCAGCCTTGCATTTAAGCGCTATCCAGGAATGGGTAACATTTTTAAAATATATTTTTTTATTTATTTTCAATAATAATAGCTAGGTGTAGAATAATAAAAGAAAATGTCTTCAGCAGTACAGATACTAATGGAGAACTTATGTGGTCGTCCAAACAGGTGTCTTGTGGGATTGCAACTACTACCATCTCTGGCCTTGCATATTGGGGGCTGGTGGGAGTGGGAGCCCAGCAATACCTGCAGGACCAACCGGGGCTCCCTGCCATTGCTGCAGGTGACCAGAAATGGCATGAAGGTGAAGGAGTGGACCAGCCAAAGTGCCTCTCCTGCATGCCCAGCTTAGAAACCAAAACAGCTTTTAGAGGAGGGAAAGTTCCCTTCTTAGATGGCTTTGAAAGCAGACCAGGCTAATGCATCAGGTATCCATGGTGTCTGTTCTACCTCTACTGTCTGGAGTCATTATGTCTCATAATACCAGTTGCTGGAAACCACAGAAGAGAATAGTTGCTTTTGTGATCAAGTGCTGCTTACCAATTAACTCTTGGAGTATCTGGTTGGCCACTGTGAGAACAGGATGCTGGGCTAGATGGACTACTGGCCTGATCCAGCTTGTTTTATGTTCTTATACCCTTCACTTCCACTGGAAATACTGCACTCTGTTTCTCCTCTGCCCAGGCCCCAAGAGACTAGTAAAATAATTGGCAGGCTAGTAAGCTCTGTGGGTCTGTTTACAAGACAGCTATAAGTGTTTCATTATTGCAGCCTTGTAAAGAAGGCTGGATGTCAGGGAACTGCCATCAGCTCAGAGGCGAGAGGTAGAAGGGCAGTTGTGTTACAGGGAGCCTCCGAAGATCTTGCGAAGCAGTTCTTCCTCTGGCGAGGAGGGAAGCCCTGCCTCCAGTGGGGAACGGGCGCAGGGATCAGAAGATGCTAGGGAGAGCTCAACACCGAGTCTGAGCAAAGCAGAGGGGAGGCAAGTCCCCCTTTGCCAGCGCCCACTCTGCACAGTAGGTTTGGGCGCAGAGAGGGGAGGAGAAGGATGGGGATCACACGACTGTTATGCTGGGGAAGGTATAAGGACCGCCCACTCCCAGATTCTGCTAGCGACTGAGCAGACATGGACTTGCAACGCTCTGCACTGTAAATAGTTTTGTACAGATAATAAAGCCTGGAAAAGACAGGTTGGAGTCTTGCCTGTTTGCTCTCGAGCAACCACACCACCAACTGACAGCAATCTGGGTGTCTCTGAAGTTGCTTGGGGGTTAGCAGCAAAAAGGCAGCACGATGAGCAAGCCAGGGACAGGCACTGAGATGGAGCAGGAGAAAGCCACGAAAGCCCTGGTGGAGAGGAACAGAGACCTGGAGTCTCATGTCGCTACTCTCTCAGCCCGGTTGGAGGAGCGCCGAGCACAGCCAGGCAGGTCAGAGTTACTCCAATTGGGAGGAAGGTCCCAGCGCTTGTGAGCAAGTTTGGGGGGAAGCCTCAGGACTACAACACTTTTAGTACTGAGATACAATATGCGTTGGACTTGCAAGAAGGGGAGTTTGCTAGTGACAAGGAGAAAGTTGCTTTCGTAATTGGACACCTGGAAGGGGGTGCTCGGGAATGGGTGAGACCCCTCATAGCAGCGGGGAACGACGCCCTAAAGGACCTAGCAAAGTTTTATCAGGTGATGGACGCTATGTTCTCCAGTGAAGTGGAGGGGAATGTGACGCGACAGCAGTTGTTGGGTTTCCGGCAGGGATCTCTGACAGTCCGGAGTTATTGGTCGCGCTTTGCGATGCTAGTGCACAAGTTAAGCTGGGATTTAGATTCTGAACCCCTGCAAGCGCTTTTTGAGGCAGGCTTGAATCCAGAGGTGAAAGATGAATTGTCGAGAGGTCCTCGTCCACGCTCCATGGATGAGTTAATGAAAGCAGTGTTAGCCATTAGGGTTCGACAAGAGGCGCGCATGCAGGAGAGGCGGGAGACCAGAGGGGAGTGTTTCCATGGCAACCGCATTCCTGAGATGCCAGTGGGGCTTCCCACAGGCTGCCGCCAGCAGAACCTATGGAAATTGATGGAGCCCGCGTGTGGGAGTTTTCAAACGCCGACACTTTCAAGAAGAAAGAGGGAAGGGACTGGAAGTCAGCCAAGAAATGCTTCATCTGTCAGCGTCCTGGGCATTTCGCAAAGGCCTGTCCCCAGAGAAAAGCCTGGCAAGGCATGGTGGGGGCAGCAGGCAAGGAGGAGGAGGGAGACAAGCCTCAGGTGCAGGGAAACGACAGAGCCTTGCTGCAGACCAACAGGGGCAGCAGCCAGGCGGGCGACCAGTAGAAAAGCCCTGACCAGACCTTCCCAAGGCAGGCATAGCAGTTCAAGTGGTGCTGGAGCTTCCTAATGGGTATCCAGTAGAAGTGCAAGCGTTGTTGGATTCTGGGGCCTCTGCCAACTTTTTCAGTAGAGACTTCGCTTTAGAATACCAGCTGCACCTGTTGCCACTAGATTTCCCCTTGCAAATGACCACCATTGATGGGAGAGAGCTGCTGGGAGGGGAAGTCACGCACCAGACACCCCCGATGAGGATGAGAGTTTCCAGGTGTGTGGAAACCATTTAATTTCATGTGGCCACCTTGGCAGGACCCCCCCCCCCCATTATTCTGGGAATGAGTTGGTTGGTACTCCATGACCCGGTGGTGTCGTGGCATCAACGGTCCCTTACCTTTGGGTCGGCACACTGTGTGGAACACTGTGGGGGGGGGGGAGGAGCCATGGGTGGCTATGGCTAAGGTTGCTGGATCGACTCTGGAGGAAAGAGCGTTCCGGGACAATATGCGGATTTGAAGAAGGTGTTCAGTGAGAGGGAGGCTAACAGGCTGCCCCCCCGACCCTATGACTGCCACATCAATCTGGTCCCAGGGGCCAAGCTGCCAGTGGGTAAGCTGTATTCGATGTCCGACCAAGAGATGCAAGAGTTGAGGCAGTTTATTGACAAAAATTTAAAGAGGGGTTTCATAAGGGAATCCAAGGCAGTGGGGGGCAGTCCAGTGTTCTTTGTGGACAAGTGAGGGACAAACAAGCACCGTCTCGTCGTGGACTTCAGGGTCCTAAACAGTTTAACAGAACCCATGGCCTTCCCATTGCCTAGAATCGACGAAGTTTTGGCGCGAGTGAGGCAAGGGAAGTTTTTTACCAAGCTGGACCTCGGGAGTGTACAATCTGATTAGGGTACGGGAGGGAGACGAATGGAAGACAACCATGTTCACCCCCCTTGGGGTATTTGAATATCTCGTTATGCCGTTTGGATTACAAGCGGGCAGCGCATGCTTCCAAGCCTTTATGCACCACGTGTTGGGTCCCCTGCTGTACAAGAATTGCGTGGCCTTTTTGGATGACGTTTTAATCTATTCGGAAGACGAAGTGCAGCACGTGAGCAACGCCAGGCAAGTGTTGGAGAGATTGAAGGAGCATCAGTTGTGGGCCAAGCTGGAGAAGTGTCAATTCCATGCTCGGGAGGTTGAGTTCCTGGGGTACCGGCTGTCGGACAAGGGGCTGGCCATGGATCCAGAGAAGGTGAAGGCAGTGCTGGACTGGAAGAGCCCCAAGACAAAGAAGGATGTGCAACGGTTCCTGGGCTTCAGCAACTTCTACAGAAAGTTTATCAAGAACTTTGCACACTTGACAGCACCAATAACTGATTGTCTCAGTGGTAAGAAGAAGTTTCCGTGGACAAGGGAAGCGCAGCAGGCCTTTGAAAGTTTAAAAAAGGCCTTCGCATCTGAGGAGCAGCTCCTGCACGTTGATCCTGGGAAGCCTTTGAGGGTGGAGACGAACACTTCATACCGAGCCATCGGAGCAGTGCTGTTGCAGCAAGGTCCAGGGGAGGATTGGAGGCCTTATGCCTTTTTCTCCAGGAAACTGAACAAATCGGAGCAAAATTTACACTATTTATGACAAGGAATTGCTAGCCATTTATGCGGCTTTAAAGCAGTGGAGACAATTTTTGATCGGGGCGCAGCACCAGATCCAGGTACGAACGGACCACAAAAACCTGGAATACTGGCACACAGCGCGCGTGCTCAACCAGAGACAGGTCAAGTGGGCGGAGGCTTTTTCTCAGTATAACTTTAAGATACAATACGTCTCTGGGGGGGCAAAACGTGAGAGTGGACACACTTTCCAGGAAGCCAGAGTACATGGAAGAGGAAGGGCCGCCTGTGGCCAGGCAAATGTTCCAAGAGGACAAATGGTCGTGTGGGGGAGCACTGACAGGGGAGGTGGAACTGGCTGGGCTCACCAGACAAGATGAGTTTGCTCAAACTAAAATTAGGGAACTTAGAGATGGTCAGGGAGCAAATTGGGGTTTTGAGGAGAAAGGAGGGCTCTTGTTCTACAAAGGGGCACTGTATGTACCGGGAGAGCCATTGAGGGCCAAAATCCTCAGACAGCTCCATGACAACCCCACAGCTGGGCATTTTGGGCAACATAAGACCATGTTGCTAGTCACCAGGCAGTTCTGGTGGCCCAAGGGAAGGGAAGATGTACGGGAATATGTCCAAGGGTGTGACAGGTGTCAGAGGGTCAAAGGAGAAAGAGCAGTACCGGCGGGGTTACTGGAACCCTTAGCAACACCGGGGAGACCCTGGGAGGTGGTGTCCATAGATTTCATGACGGATCTGCCCAGGTCAAGAGGTAAGACGGCGGTGATGGTGGTGGTCGATCTGCTGACCAAAATGTGTCACTTTGTGGCATGTTCCCATGCGATGACAGCCGAGGAAACTGCCAAGCTGTTCGTGGATCACGTCTTTCAACTGTATGGGGCCCCATTGAGGGTCGTCTCCAATCGCGGAAGACAATTCACCTCGCGGTTCTGGCGTAAACCCATGAGCTTGTTGCAGGTAGAGGTGAGCTTCTCGATGGCAAGACACCCAGAAACCAACGGGCAGGCCGAGAGAGCTAACACCATATTGCAGCAGTACCTACGCTGCTATGTCAGTCAGAGGCAGAATGATTGGGTGGAGAAATTAGCGCTGGCTGAGTTTGCATACAATAATGCTAAACGTGTGTCCACGGGGATGAGCCCCTTTATGGCCAACTACGGGTGTCACCCCAGAGCCTCCCCAGGACGGGGAGAGGAGGAATGGAGTGTTCCAGCTGTAGAGCAGTTTGCAGAAGAGATGGAGGCTTTGCACCAGCAGCTCCAATTGAACCTGGAGAGGGCCAAAGAGGTATATAAAAAGCAGGCAGACAGGCATCGCAGGCCAGGGGAGGTCATACGGGTGGGGGACAGAGTGTGGTTGTCATCCCAGGGGTTGCCCTTAAGAGGGGGTTGCAAAAAACTGCAGCCTAGACGGCTGGGACCCTTTGAGGTAATTCATCAGGTCAACCCAGTGACGTTCAGGCTAAAATTGCCGGACAGCATGAGAATACATCCGGTGTTTCATAGGTCCTTGCTTTCGCCTTACAGGGAGGGGCACGGCTTCCCAGGAAGGGAGGAAGGGGTGTTCACCCATCCACGCGTAGAGGAGAGGGAACGCTGTAATTAAGTGATGGAAATACTTGACTCCAGGTGGAAGGGGCACCAGCTAGAGTACTTGATTGCCTGGGAGGGGGAGCCCAGTTCAGAAAACGCGTGGGTTCCCGCAGACTCCATCACGGAGGAGTATCTGGTGGAGGAATTCCATGCTCTTTTCCCACACAAGCCAAAACCCCAGGGAAGGTTCTTGGAGGAAGTGTTTGGACCCACAGAGGACGAGGTGGACTTCGTAGGCTTCCCATCCTCAGCGGAGGAGGAGGGACTACGGGATGAAGTCGTGGAGATGTCTGAGGGGGAGGAACCTGACTGAGAGTTCCCACCGGTGAGGGGGAACACAGGAGAATGGGAAGCGGTTTTTGAATCCACTGAGGAAGACTATTCTTTCCGGGGTTTCCCCCCCTCTCCTACCAACGCCCAGGAGGGGGATGCTGTTAGAGACCCCCCCAGCAGGGAGGGGGGTCTTGGGGGGGTGGATGTCAGGGAACTGCCATCAGGTCGGAGGCGAGAGGTGGAAGGGCAGTTGTGTTATAGGGAGCCTCCTAAGATCTTGCGAAGCAGTTCTTCCTCTGGTGAGGAGGGAAGCCCTGCCTCCAGTGGGGAAGGGGCGCAGGGATCAGAAGATGCTAGGGAGAGCCTCAACACCAAGCCTGAGCAAAGCAGAGGGGAGGCAAGTCCCCCTTTGCCAGCGCCCACTCTGCACAGTAGGTTTGGGCGCAGAGAGGGGAGGAGAAGGATGGGGGCCACACGACTGTTATGCTGGGGAAGGTATAAGGACCGCCCACTCCCAGATTCTGCTAGCGACTGAGCAGACATGGACTTGCAACGCTCTGCACTGTAAATAGTTTTGTACAGATAATAAAGCCTGGAAAAGACAGGTTGGAGTCTTGCCTGTTTGCTCTCGAGCAACCACACCAGCACCTGACACCATAGAAATTTGTTCAGGTATTGATTTCGTTTCCACACACCCCAGTATATTTCTTCTGTGCTATAGGTTGCTCTGAGTGCTCTACCAAGAGAAGATTGGAGCAATGTCTAAGACAGCCTTGTAAAAGAGCTTCCAAAAGTTACTAGCCTGATGTTGCTTTTAGTTGGCATGGTAAGAGGCTAGTGGCCTCCATTTATGTGCTAACTGCAGCATTGGGGAAAGCCCTTCATCTTTAGCTATTATCTGATTTTGACAAAACACAGCCTATAGTGAGGAAATTTAAACCACAGGATAAAGCTTTAAAACTGAAACAGTCAATATAAAACAGAAATCTAGAATTTTGAACAGTTTATCATCACAAACTAAAGGGCTAGGTATTTTCTAAGTTTGCTAAATCAGGTGCATGAGCAAAAACAAGGAACCATTCAGTGGACTGTGTTATCTTTTCAGACATGATGCTAAACTATGAATTGACACTGGGACTCAAATGCACTCCCCTTCCCTCTTCCTTTACTGTGATGTAAGAAGGAAAGTGGACACTTCCTCCTTTAAACTAATCAGAGTTTCCTGTTGTGTTCGAACATGGAGGGGGGGGCTGTTAATTTAAGCTATGGTTAATTCAAACAAGCCAGGTTCAAATCATAATTTATGATCCCTAGCTGGCTTGAACTAACCACAGTTTCCCAAACTTTAGATGTAACAAAGAGCTCCAGTTAGATTCAAAGCAAGTAGATGCTTCCAGTCTCCTTTTAGTAGCTGGTTCACTGAGGAATGGGGAGCAAATAAGTCTGAGAATCATTTGTGTAATTAAATGTGATTAAATAATCAAGGTTTTGGTTGAGTTCTGTGGTGTATTTGAATAAACCGATGCATTTAGATTTAGCCTGCACAGATTTTTTAATCTATGAATGTGCCACAGGATTTTAAGTTCAGAGCATTGAAGAAAGTACGAATCTTTGATGCTCCTGATGAACTCCCCAAAGAGCGTTCCAGTCTTCTTGCTGTATCCAACAAATATGGATTACTGTTTGCTGGCTGTGCAGCTGGACTGCAGATCTTCAAGACAAAAAACCTTCTAATGCAGATTCCAGTGGGGGATTCTCCTAATAAAATAGGTAAGTTTTTTCTCTTTCCTCACCCTCATCCCCAGCCTTCCTTAATTTTTATCTATAGAGCTGTATTTTTTAGCATTAAGCATAAACTCACTTGTTCTGCTTTGAATACCCATCATAAGCTTTGGGGTGGCAAGTATCCTTTGCAAATTATAGGGCTGGGATTTTTTTACCTATTTGGGCTCATGTAGCATAGTGGATAAGGGACAGCTAAACATCTGGAAGTCTGCATTCAACTGTTGCCTCATTCATTAACTTGGTTGCCCTAAGTAAGTCTCCATTTTCTTTTTTTCATTTTTTCCCTTTTGGATTTTTACAATTTTATATTCAGTCAAACAGCACAATATAACATTGGTCATATATAAGAAAAAGTACCATCCCCTCTGTGACTTCCCTCAACTTCCCCTTCTGGTTCTTTAAATATTTACTGCTTGTTGTTGTTGTTTAGTCGTTTAGTCGTGTCCGACTCTTCGTGACCCCATGGACCAGAGCACGCCAGACACTCCTGTCTTCCACTGCCTCCCGCAGTTTGTTCAAACTCATGCTGGTAGCTTTGAGAACACTATCCAACCATCTCGTCCTCTGTCGTCCCCTTCTCCTTGTGCCCTCCATCTTTCCCAACATCAGGTTCTTTTCCAGGGAGTCTTCTCTTCTCATGAGGTGGCCAAAGTATTGGAGCCTCAGCTTCACGATCTGTCCTTCCAGTGAGCACTCAGGGCTGATTTCCTTCAGAATGGGGAGGTTTGATCTTCTTGCAGTCCATGGGACTCACTAGAGTCTCCTCCAGCACCATAATTCAAAAGCATCAATTCTTCGGCGATCAGCCTTCTTTATGGTCCAGCTCTCACTTCCATACATCACTACTGGGAAAACCATGGCTTTAACTATACGGAACATTGTTGGCAAGGTGATGTCTCTGCTTTTTAAGATGCTGTCTAGGTTTGTCATTGCTTTTCTCCCAAGAAGCAGGGGTCTTTTAATTTCGTGGCTGCTGTCACCATCTGCAGTGATCATGGAGCCCAAGAAAGTAAAATCTCTCACTGCCTCCATTTCTTCCCCTTCTATTTGCCAGGAGGTGATGGGACCAGTGGCCGTGATCTTCGTTTTTTTGCTGTTGAGCTTCAGACCATATTTTGCGCTCTCCTCTTTCACCCTCATTAAAAGGTTCTTTAATTCCTCCTCACTTTCTGCCCTCAATGTTCTGTCATCTGCATATCTGAGGTTGTTGATATTTCTTCCGGCAATCTTAATTCTGGCTAGGGATTCATCCAGCCCAGCCTTTCGCATGATGAATTCTGCATATACCGGTAAGTTAAATAAGCAGGGAGACAATATACAGCCTTGTCGTACTCCTTTCCCAATTTTGAACCAATCAGTTGTTCCATATCCAGTTCTAACTGTAGCTTCTTGTCCCACATAGAGATTTCTCGGGAGACAGATGAGGTGATCAGGCACTCCCATTTCTTTAAGAACTTGCCATAGTTTGCTGTGGTCGACACAGTCAAAGGCTTTTACATAGTCAATGAAGCAGAAGTAGATGTCTTTCTGGAACTCTCTAGCTTTCTCCATAATCCAGTGCATGTTTGCAATTTGGTCTCTGGTTCCTCTGCCTCTTCTAAATCCAGCTTGCACTTCTGGGAGTTCTTGGTCCACATACTGCTTGAGCCTACCTTGTAGAATTTTAAGCATAACCTTGCTAGCGTGTGCAATGAGTGCAATTGTGCGGTAGTTGGAGCATTCTTTGGCACTGCCCTTCTTTGGGATTGGGATGTAGACTGATCTTCTCAATCCTCTGGCCACTGGCCACGGCAAGGCAGTGATCCCCCTTCATGGATCACTGCCTTGCCGTGGCGAAGAGGCTTGAATAACTCACAGAAGCTATGAACTATGCCGAGCAGGGCACCCAAGATGGACAGGTCATAGTGGAGAGTTTTGACCAAACGTGATCCTGGAGCAGGAACCGGCAAGCCACTCCAGTATCCCTGCCAAGAAAACTCCATGGACAAAGACAACAGGCATTTACTGCTACTAATTATTATCTTATTTTTATAATTTTATACCTTAATACTCTTATTTTCTTATCAGTTTTATACCAAATTTTCCTTCATGATTACATCTTACAGTCAATTTCATTCCATGTTGTCCTTACTTAACCTTTGATCTTTTCTTACTTGTAAGTGTTTAATCAAACACTGCTAGTGAGTCCGTATCTTTACAGTATTTCTGTAAATACAACACAAAAGGTTCCCAGTCTTTTTAAAATTCTGCATTATCATTGTCTCTTATTCTTTCCATTAGTTTCGCCATTTCTGCATATTCCATAAGGTTGACTTGCCATTCTTCTTTCATTGGTATCTTGTCGTCCTTCCATTTTTGGGCTAGTAGTATCCAAGCCGCCGTTGTAGCATACATAAACAACTTCTTCTGCTTTTTTGGTAGTTCCTGTCCTATTATACCCAACAGAAAAGCTTCTGGTTTTTTAACAAAGGTTATTTTAAACATCTTCTTCAGTTCATTATGTATCATTTGTGTCAGGGAACTGCCATCAGTGCCGGAGGGAGAGAGCAAAAGCCAGAGGGATTCCAGAGAGCGTCCAGGGATCGGGAGAAGCAGCCCATCTTCTGGGGAAGAGAATCAGCGTAGCACCAGTGGAGAAGGGGGGCAGATGGGGGAAGTGGCGAGGCGGTCCCATGACTCCTTGCCTGGGACCAGCGGGGAGAGTAGGGGTCCTCCGTTGCCCACGCCCTCCTTGCGCAGAAGGCTTTTGCGCAGAGTAGGAGGAGACTAGGCGTCAAAGAGCTTCTTTGCTGGAAGAAGTTTAAGAAACGCCCACTGACGGATTCTGCCAGCGATTGAGTCAGCCACGGGTGAGTGGCTGTCCGGACAGAAAAGGTTCCCTTTGGCAACCCAGCCAGGTGTTTGCATCCAGCTGGGGAGATAAGCACCGGCTTACGCACGAGCAACCCCTAGAGTCATTACAGCAATCTGTCAGTCCCTGACGTTGCTTGTGCGCAGCCCCGGGGAGGCAGCACGATGAGCCAAACAGGGCCGGCTGGAGAGACAGAGCAAGAAGCCATGGTGCGAGGTCTGGTCAAGAGGAACCGAGACCTGGAGGCACATGTCGCTACCCTGTCAGCGCGGCTGGAGGAGAGGTGGGCTCAGGATGCACAGGTCAGAGCCACCCCGATAGGGAGGAAGGTCCCGGGGCTGGTAAACAAGTTTGGTGGAAAGCCCCAAGACTACAATGCTTTCTGAACAGAAATTCAATACGCTTTGGAATTGCAGAAAAATGACTTTGCTGATGACGGGGAGAGGGTGGCTTACATTGTTGGACATCTGCAGGATGGGGCGCGCAAATGGATCAGGCCCTTAATGGGAATGATGCATTGAAAGATCTTAAGAAATTCTACTAGGCAATGGACGCGATGTTCTCCAGCGCGGTTGAGCAAAGCGTGACACGGAGGGAGCTGATGGGGTGCAAGCAGGGAAGCCTGTCCGTCAGAAACTACTGGTCGCGTTTTGCGATGTTAGTCCACAAGCTTGGGTGGGGTCTGGACTCTGAACCAGTACAAATGCTGTTTGAGGCAGGTTTGGACCCCGAAGTGAAAGACGAGTTGTCCAGAGCGCCCCGCCCGCGGTCGATGGATGAACTCACCAAGACTGTTCTTGCGATCGGTGTACGCCAGGAAGCGCGGGCTCAGGAGAAGCGGGAGATAAGGGCGGAATGTTTCCATGGCAACTGCATTCCTGAGATGCCGAGGGAGCCTTCCCAGGCGGCAGAATCGATGGAAATTGATGGAGCGCGCGCAAAGTTTCAAACACTAGTGAAGGCTGGAAAAGGGAGGGGAAGGAGTGGAAAACTACCAAGAAGTGTTTCCTCTGTCAGCGGCCAGGACATTTTGCAAAGGTCTGTCCTCAACGAAAGGCCTGGCAAGGCATGATGGGGGCTGCAGGCCATGACGAGAAGGGGGAGGAAGGGCCGGTGCAGGGAAACGAGAAAGCCTGGCTGCCAACCAGCAGGGGCAGCAGCCAGGCCAGCAACCAATAGAAGTGCCCCAGCCTGACCCTCCCAAGGCAGCTATAGCCATAGAAGTGGTGCTAGAACTCCCAAATGGGCACCCAGTCAAAGTGGAGGGGCTGCTGGATTCTGGCAGCTCGTGTAATTTCTTCAGCAGAGACTTCACTCTGGAGACCAGCTCCGCCTCTTGCCACTAGATTTTCCCTTGCAGGTGACCACCATCGATGGCAGGGAACTACTGGGAGGGGAAGTGACACACCAGACACTGCCAATGCAGATGAGTGTTTCCAGGCACACGGAAACCATTGCCTTTCACGTGGCCACGCTGGCAGGACCCCCAATAATAGTGGGAATGAGCTGGCTGGCAATACATGACCCAGTGGTGTCATGGCATCAGCGGTCGCTCACCTTTGGGTCAGCTTACTGCTTAGAACACTGTCTGGGAGGGAAGGAACCAATAATGACTGTGGCTGGGGTGGCCCTGGAGGAAAAAGGGCAGGTGCCACCACAATATGCTGATTTGAAGGAGGTCTTCAGCGAGAGGGAGGCAGACAGACTGCCCCCCCACAGGCCATTTGACTGCCAAATCAACCTGCTTCCAGGGGCTCAGTTACCGGTGGGTAAGCTGTATGCCATGTCCGACCGGGAGATGCAGGAGTTGAGGCAGTTTATTGACAAGAACCTGAAGAGAGGTTTCATAAGGGAATCAAAGGCGGTGGGGGGGGGGAGTCCAGTGTTCTTTGTGGACAAAAAAGAGACTAACCAGCCCAGATTAGTCGTGGATTACAGGGCCGTAAACCTGGTGTCAGAACCCGTGACTTTCCCAATGCCCAGGATTGACGATATTTTGACACGTGTGAGGCAGGGGAAGATTTTTACCAAGCTGGACCTCAGGGGAACATACAATCTGATTAGGATAAGGGAGGGGGACGAATGGAAAACGACCATGTTCACCCCCCGGGGGCTTTTGAGTACTTTGTTATGCCATTTGGATTACAATCGGGGTCGGCCTGCTTTCAAGCCTTCATGCACCATGTGTTGGGGCCCCTGCTGTACAAGAATTGCGAAGCCTTTTTGGATGACGTCTTAATCTATTCGGACAATGAATTGCAACACGTCAGAGACGTCAGGGAGGTGCTACAGAGATTGAAGAAGCATCAGTTGTGGGTCAAGCTGGAAAAATGCCAATTCCACCCCAGGGAGGTCGAGTTCCTGGGGTACAGGTTGTCAGACAAAGGACTGGCCATGGATCCAGGCAAGGTGAAGGCAGTGCTGGAATGGAAGGCCCCCCAAAACAGAAAGGATGTGCAGACTTCCGGGTTGGCGCCTCTGGCAATGGCGGATTTCCTCCGATCGGAAGGAATCCGCTCCGTGGAAAACAGGGTCTGAACCGCCACGGCGAGGCGGAGACCCATCAAAAACCACAGGCGGGAGATGCCTGTGGATGTGGGATTCGGCTGGCACCTTTGCGCCCCCCCCCCACTCGCGGGGAAACCCGGTTTTCGGGGATCCGGAGCGACGTGGGGTGAGTGGCGCGGTGCTTTGAATCGACTGCTTCTTTAACGGAGTGAAGCCGCATTGCTGTTGCCGGAGAGCGCTGGCTTTTTCCTGTGGACAATTGGATTTTAAACAACTGCCCGTGAGTAGAACGGAAAATTGGATTAAGAAATTTTTTAATTTGGCACTGAAACGGGAAGGTCTAAACAGGAAGTCCGCCTTCCGCTTTTTGTAGATAGGTTGAAGCAAAGACACGGCAAGCTAAAGTTTAGAAAGTCATCTGTAAAGGACCAAAATTTCATCATTTAAAATTATTGAACCCCCCTTGGAAGCAGGAGAAGAGGGGGGAACCTTTTTTAGACTGTTTAAACCTGCAGAAGAGAGAGTAAAGAAAGGCAATTTTCCACCGTCTTGAACCTGGGAGCGGGGTGTCAGGACAGACGTTCTGGGGAAGTTCATTGATTATGGACAAACGTTTTTGACAGATAGTTAAAAGAAGAGAAACATATTGACTCCATTGTTCCCCTTCGCATTTAAAAGGAACAAAATATTGACAAAATATCCGAAAAAGGAAAACTTTGTTGCTAGATCTTTTTTTTTTTTTTTTTTAAAAGGATGGATACAAAAAGAAATTGTTTCCCCTAGAGGGAGCTTGTGAAACTGTTATTAAAACCGAACTGGGGAGCTTTGCAGCTGTAAAAGATTAAGATCGTGGGACCAGACTTCGACCTTGAACAAGAATGTACTCGGAGGCTCTGGTGCTTGCCTTTTGCAAGACAAGTGCTTTATTGGAACAGTTACATGAGAAGATGGATTTGATGACTGTTGCGATCGGAAATTTTAGACAGACAGTGGGTTCCTATATAGAACCCACTCAGGAATTAATCCAGGAATGTGCTTTGACAGATGAGATGAAGGAGGAGGCTGTTGCTGGACCCCGGGTGGCAGAGATGGAGGGAGCTGTGGCCCAGCAGGAACATGAGTTGTTGGATTTGACGTATGAACCTGGAAAAAGTCAGATTTGGAGAGATGGAGTTCTGTTTGGCTTGGAGATGGGGGGCTGGATGGACCCCCCTATGCAGGGATGTTTTGATTTTTCAAGTCTGGCTTTGGGCTGGGGGGAGCTCGGAGTTGTGGGGGCCCTTAACTTTGGAGGGGCCTTGAAACATGCCTTCAAACACCACATGGATTTCGGTGTTGACTATGGAAAAGGGGCTGACTTGTCGAGAAGGGCCAAAAATATAGTCAAGCTGGAGTCTCCCCGAGTGAAAGGAGCAGAAGACAAAGTAAAGTACAGGTATAAATATGAAGAAGACCTGCGGAAGGGACATGGAAGAGACTTAAGAGCCTCGGACATAAGGTCACCAGGTTGATGGACTGGATGGATGGGATAGAAAGGACTGACAAAACCCGAGACCAGGAAGAAGAGACGATGGATGAAGATTGGAAGAAAGTTTTAAAAATTCATTTAGAAAAGTATTGTAAAATTAATGAGTATTAGAAAAATGTTGGAATGAAATTATTGGGCTTTAGCAGAAATGTTAAAAAGAATTATGTAAGAATATGTAATGGTTAAGAGAATTTGGTATAAATAAGATTTAAGTTTTAAGTTTTAGGACTTTTTATGGTAAGATAAGGTTAAAATAGATTAAGGTAATTTAATGACAGAATATTGTGAAAGATGGAAAGGATTTGCTGAGATAATTAATAACTAGAATACAAAAAAGGGAGGTGTGAGGAGGTCGATGAAATAAGGTAATGACAGTTAAGGATCTGGGAATATTGGATTTGTTTTTAAAGTTTTTGTTTATTTTTGCTTTTTGATTTTGATGTATTGTGTGTTTTGTTTTTTGTTTTTGACTTTGGTTTTTATTGATTTGTATTGTTTAATTGTTACTTTTATCTACTTTTTTCTTTCCTTTTTTCCCTCTTGGTTTTTCCTTCTGATTTCTTTGTAACCTTAAAATTCTCAATAAATATCATTTAAAAAAAAAACAACAGAAAGGATGTTCAGAGGTTCCTAGGCTTCAGCAACTTCTACAGGAAGTTCATAAAGAACTTCGCTCACTTGACAGCGCCCATAACGGATTGTCTTGGTAGCATAAAGAAGTTCGCATGGACAGAGGATGCGCAGCAATCCTTTGAAAAACTGAAGAAGGCGTTCGCCGCGGAAGAGCAGCTCCTGCACGTGGATCCGGAGAAGCCCATGAGACTGGAGACGGACGCGTCCGACCGCGCGATTGGAGCGGTACTTTTGCAACCCGGGTCCAAGGAGAACTGGAGACAGTGTGCCTTTTTCTCTAGGAAGCTGAGCAAGTCGGAGCAAAACTACACGGTGTATGACCGAGAACTGCTTGCGATCTATGCGGCATTTCGGCAATGGAGACATCTTTTGATAGGGGCGCGGCACAAGATCCAGGTCCGAACTGACCACAAGAACTTGGAATACTGGCGGACCGCGCGAGTGCTCAACCAGAGACAGATCAGATGGTCTCAGGAGTTCGCCAAGTTTTTCTTCGAGATACGATATGTGCCGGGAGGGGAAAACGTGAGGGCAGATGCTCTCTCTCGGAAACCGGAGTACATGGAAGGAGAGAGGCCACCAGAGACCAGGAACGTGTTCCCCGAGGACCGGTGGGTGTGTGGAGGAGCGTTGGTAGGGAAACGAGAACTAGCAGGGCTCACCAGAGACGATGAGTTTGCTCAGACGAAAATCAGGGAGCTCAGGGACGGAAAGTAAGACAATGGAGGGTTTGAGGAAAAGGAAGGAATACTGTACTACAAGGGGGCGCTGTATGTATCAGGAGAGACTTTGAGGGGGAAGGTACTTAGCTCCATGACAACCCAACAGCTGGGCACTTTGGACAGCACAAGACCATGCTACTTGTCACCAGGCAGTTCTGGTGGCCAAAGGTGAGGGAAGACGTAAGAGAATATGTACGAGGGTGCGACCGATGCCAGAGGGCAAAGGGGGAAAGGGCCGCCCCCGCGGGGCTACTGGAACCCTTGCCTACACTGGAAAGGCCCTGGGAGGTGGTGTCCATTGATTTTATGACAGATCTGCCCAAGTCAAGGGGAAAGACAGCGGTCATGGTAGTGGTCAATCTACTGACTAAAATGTGCCATTTCGTAGCTTGCTCGCATGCAGTATCGGCAGAGGAGACAGCCAGGCTGTTTGTGGATCACATTTTTAGACTGCATGGGGCCCCACTGAGGATAATCTCGGATCGCGGGAAACAATTTACCTCCCGGTTCTGGCGGAGTCTCATGAGCTTGCTACAGGTCGAGGTGAGCTTCTCAACGGCGAGGCACCCAGAAACCAACGGACAGGCCGAAAGAGCGAACGGTATACTCCAGCAGTACCTACGCTGCTATGTCAGCTAGAGGAAGAACAATTGGGTAGAGAAATTAGCTTTGGCTGAATTTGCGTACAATAACGCTGAACACGTGTCTACGGGAATGAGCCCTTTCATGGCCAATTACAGGTGTCACCCTAGGGCCGTCCCGGTGCGGGCGGAGGAAGGATGGAGTGTACCGGTGGCTGAGCAATTTGTGGAGGAAATGGAGGCCTTACACCAGCAACTCAGGCTGAACTTGGAGCGGGCCAAGGAAGTTTACAAGAGGCAGGCAGACAGGCACCGTCGGGAGGGGGAGGCCATACGGGTGGGAGACCGGGTGTGGTTGTCATCCCAAGGGTTGCCCCTAAAGGGAGGGTGCAAGAAGTTGCAGCCTAGGCGGCTGGGGCCGTTTGAGGTAATACAGCAGGTTAACCCAGTGGCATTTAAACTCAAGTTGCCTGACAGCATGAAGATACATCCGGTGTTCCATAGGTCCCTACTTTCACATTACAGGGAGGGGCGGGAATTCCCAGGACGGGAGGGAGGGGTTACCACCCACCCGCGGGTAGAGGAGAGGGAACACTGTAACGAAGCTACGGAAATACTCGATTCGAGGTGGCAAGGTCGCCAGGTAGAGTACTTGGTAGCCTGGGAGGGGGAACCTAGGTCTGAAAACACTTGGGTCCCTGCAGAATCAATCACTGACGCGTATCTGGTGGAAGAGTTTCATGGTTTGTTCCCGGGTAAGCCCAAACCATTAGCTAGATTCTGGGAGGAACAATTTGGACCCACAGACGACGAAAGGGACTTTGTAGGTTTTCCTGCCTCCGAAGAGGAGGGAGGGGAGGTGTCCGAGGGAGCATAAGGTCAAACAGATTCCTCACTGGCCTTGCAGACAACTTCATTGTCCAGAAAGTGGGAGAAGCAACAAGAGGAACAGCCATTTTAGATCTGGTCCTAACCAATGTTGATGACTTGGTTAGTGGGGTAGAAGTGGAAGTATCATTAGGCGCGAGTGATCATGCTCTTCTGAAGTTTACTATACAGCGGAAAGGAGCAGCCAAGCATACTAGGACTCAATTTCTTGACTTTAAGAAAGCTGACTTCATAAAACTTAGGGAAGTGCTGGGTGAGTTCCCATGGACAGTAATACTAAAAGGAAAGGGAGTTCATGATGGCTGGGAGTTTGTTAAGAGGGAGATACTAAAAGCACAACGTCAGGCAATACCAATGAGACAGAAACATGGAAGGTGCCTAAAGAAGCCAGGGTGGCTATCTAAAGAACTTTTAACTGAGTTAAGATTAAAAAAGGATGTGTACAAAAAATGGAAAAGGGGGGAAACCACCAAAGAGGAATTCAAACAAATAGCCAGCATGTGTAGACACAAAGTCAGAAAAGCTAAAGCACAGAATGAACTCAGGCTTGCTAGAGAGGTTAAAAGCAACAAAAAAGGCTTTTATGGGTATGTTCGTAGCAAAAGGAAGAACAAAGAAACAGTGGGGTCACTCAGAGGAGAAGATGGTGAAATGCAAACAGGGGACACAGAAAGAGCTGAACTCCTCAATGCCTTCTTTGCCTCAGTCTTCTCCGATAAAGAAAACAATGCCCTACCTGAAGAATTTGGAGCAAATGATTCAGCAAAGGAAACACAGCCTAGAATAACTAAGGAGATAGTACAAGAATACTTGGCTAGTTTAGATGTATTCAAGTCTCCAGGGCCAGATGAACTGCATCCAAGAGTATTAAAAGAACTGGCAGATGTGATCTCAGAACCACTGGCAGTCATCTTTGAGAATTCCTGGAGAACAGGCGAAGTCCCGGCAGACTGGAGGAGGGCAAATGTTGTCCCTATTTTCAAAAAGGGGAAAAGAGAGGACCCAAATAATTACTGCCCAGTCAGTCTGGCATCAATACCAGGGAAGATTCTGGAGCAGATCATTAAGCAAACAGTCTGTGAGCACCTAGAAAGGAATGCTGTGATCACCAATAGTCAGCATGGATTTCTGAAAAATAAGTCATGTCAGACTAACCTGATCTCGTTTTTTGACAGAATTACAAGCCTGGTAGATGAAGGGAACGCAGTGGATGTAGCCTACCTTGATTTCAGCAAGGCATTTGACAAGGTGCCCCATGATATTTTTGTAAAGAAGCTGGTAAAATGCGGTCTTGACTATGCTACCACTCAGTGGATTTGTAACTGGCTGACTGACCGAACCCAAAGGGTGCTCATCAATGGTTCCTCTTCATCCTGGAGAAGAGTGACTAGTGGGGTGCCACAGGGTTCTGTCTTGGGCCCGGTCTTATTCAACATCTTTATCAACGACTTGGATGATGGACTCAAGGGCATCCTGATCAAATTTACAGATGACACCAAATTGGGAGGGGTGGCTAACACCCCAGAGGACAGGATCACACTTCAAAACGACCTTGACAGATTAGAGAACTGGGCCAAAACAAACAAGATGAATTTTAACAGGGAGAAATGTAAAGTATTGCACTTGGGCAAAAAAAATGAGAGGCACAAATACAAGATGGGGGACACCTGGCTTGAGAGCAGTACATGTGAAAAGGATCTAGGAGTCTTGGTTGACCACAAACTTGACATGAGCCAACAGTGTGACGCGGCAGCTAAAAAAGCCAATGCAATTCTGGGCTGCATCAATAGGAGTATAGCATCTAGATCAAGGGAAGTAATAGTGCCACTGTATTCTGCTCTGGTCAGACCTCACCTGGAGTACTGTGTCCAGTTCTGGGCACCACAGTTCAAGAAGGACATTGACAAACTGGAACGTGTCCAGAGGAGGGCAACCAAAATGGTCAAAGGCCTGGAAACGATGCCTTATGAGGAACGGCTAAGAGAGCTGGGCATGTTTAGCCTGGAGAAGAGGAGGTTAAGGGGTGATATGATAGCCATGTTCAAATATATAAAAGGATGTCACATAGAGGAGGGAGAAAGGTTGTTTTCTGCTGCTCCAGAGAAGCGGACACGGAGCAATGGATCCAAACTACAAGAAAGAAGATTCCACCTAAACATTAGGAAGAACTTCCTGACAGTAAGAGCTGTTTGACAGTGGAATTTGCTGCCAAGGAGTGTGGTGGAGTCTCCTTCTTTGGAGGTCTTTAAGCAGAGGCTTGACAACCATATGTCAGGAGTGCTCTGATGGTGTTTCCTGCTTGGCAGGGGGTTGGACTCGATGGCCCTTGTGGTCTCTTCCAACTCTATGATTCTATGATTCTATGGAGAAGAATCAGACTGGGAGCTGGAAGAGATCCGAGCGGATGGGAGGCTGGTTTTGAATCCTCAGAAGATGATGACAGTTCTTTCAGGGGATTCCCCGCATCGTCTGTCGAGGAGAGAGAGGAGGATGTATCGGAAGATCGTGCCAGGGGTGGGGGTGGGGGTCCTGAGGAGGAGGTGGATGTCAGGGAACTGCCATCAGTGCCGGAGGGATAGAGCAAAAGCCAGAGGGATTCCAGAGAGCGTCCAGGGATCGGGAGAAGCAGCCCATCTTCTGGGGAAGAGAATCAGCGTAGTACCAGTGGAGAAGGGGGGCAGATGGGGGAAGTGGCGAGGCGGTCCCATGACTCCTTGCCTGGGACCAGCGGGGAGAGTAGGGGTCCTCCGCTGCCTACGCCCTCCTTGCGCAGACGGCTTTCGCGCAGACAGAGTAGGAGGAGACTAGGCGTCAAAGAGCTTCTTTGCTGGAAGAAGTTTAAGAAATGCCCACTGACGGATTCTGCCAGCGATTGAGTCAGCCACGGGTGAGTGGCTGTCCGGTCAGAAAAGGTTCACTTTGGCAACCCAGCCAGGTGTTTGCACCCAGCCGGGGAGATAAGTACCGGCTTACGCACGAGCAACCCCTAGAACCATTACAATTTGCCAATAACTTTTAATTACTTTACAATTCCACCACATGTGGTAAAGCGTACCTTCTTTCTCTTTACACTTCCAGCACTTATTAGCACTTGTTCTATACATTTTTGCCAGTTTGACAGGAGTTAAATACCATTGGTACATCATTTTCATATAATTCTCTTTCGAAGTTGTATATGCGGTGAATTTTAAATCAACTTTCCATAATTTTTCCCAGTCTTTCATTTGTAAGTTATATCCTACATCTTGTGCCCGTTTAATCATTACACATTTAACCTCTTCATCTTTGGTTTCCCATTTTAATGATAAATTATACATCTTCTTCAATAATTTGGTATTATCCTCTACAATTTCTCTTTGAAATCTAGATAAATTATAATTAAATCCTTTCTTTTTATCTTCTTTGAAGACCTCATTTACTTGAAAATATTGTAACCAGTCATTAACATGTTCTCTGATCTCTTCAAATTCTTTCATTTTTAATTTCCCTTCTGTTTCTATTAATAGATCTCTATTTGTAAGCCATTTCCCTCTCCTATTTATTTTTTTAATCGATGTTGCTTCCATTGGAGACAACCACCATGGAGTCTTCTGTTCTAATAAATCTTTGTACCTTTCCTTTGTACCTTTGTACTTTTAAGATCTGGAAGGGAAAAACCACCTCTGTCTTTACTGTCTGTAAGTAATTTATGTTTTATTATTGGTTTTTCCCTTTCCAGATGAATTTTGTAATATCCATTTGTCATTTCTTGAAGCATGCTGCATTACCTATAACCGGTACTGACTGGAATAAAAATAACATTTTTGGCAATATGTTCATATTGATCACTTCATGTTTATCACTTCCTAACAGTGATAAATTCATTCTTCCCCATACTTCTAGATTCCTTTTTATTTCATTCCATTTTCTTTTCATAATTATCTTTAAGCATGTTAATATTTTTGGTTGTCAACCAAACTCCTAAATATTTAACTTTTTTATGAACCTCTGTTTCTATATTTTGCTGTAATCCCCCCCCCCCTTTTTCTGGTACATTTTTCACTATCAGCTTTGTCTTATTTTTGTTCAACTTAAAACCTGCCACCTGCCCAAAGTTCTGTATTTTTTCTAAGACTTTCAGCAGAGAGTTCTTAGGGTCCTCCACTGTTACTACAAGATCATCTGCATATGCTTTTAATTTATATGTTCCCCGTCCCCCACCATGATTCCTCTGGGTTTGTTTGTTTTTACCTACTTGGTCTCATGTAGCATAGTGGGTAAGGGACAGCTAAACATCTGGAAGTCTGCATTCAACTGTTGCCTCATTCATTAACTTGGTTGCCCTAAGTAAGCCTGCATTTTCTAACCTGCCAAACTGGTGCAGGGGAAATAGCATTGGCCAACCATCTACAGTCGTTGTAATGCTTACTGAGACAATGTGTGTGAATCACTGTGAATACCAGTTGCTGGGAATCACAAAAGGGGAGAGTGTGTAGTTCCTAGTTTAGCGTTGTCTTAGAATGCTGGGATCAGGGGTTTATTATGTATCTCTGTATTTATTTTCCTTTACTTATATCCTAACCTTCCCAACAGGAGCATGGCTGGGCGATGCAGTTTACAAATACAGCACAACAATAAATAACATTAACAACACATAAAGTAGTGGCATTGGCAAGAAGGTATATTACATTCCAAAGGCTTGAGTAAACCATAAAGGTTTTCACATTGTGACACATTCCATTTGCAAGGGAGTTCTATATTCTATGAGGGTGCCATTCAGAATGTCTTGCATTAACAGTGCCTGCCCGGTAGGGCTGGGCGATATATCAGAGCATTGCCCCAAACTGGTTTGAAGTCCAGATCATGATAACAGTTTCAGAATTTTTCACCTGGCAATATATCATGAATCCTTGCTCACTCCTTGACTGCCACCAGCACTGCACATTTCACTCTCGAGTGACACTTGCAAGTCTGTCTGATGTTCACCCACAGTGAGAGGCCCAATTCCTCCCTCTGCAGCCCAGCTGCCAGCCTTGGCAGAGGGAACTTGAGAAGGTGCTTGCCTGCCTGTCTGCACCTTCACCCAAGCAAGTGGGCTGCCTCATCCCTCCCTCCAGATTAGAACACTAGGGCTGGGCAATGTATCATCCAAAACCAGTTTGAAGTATATATCCAGGAGTCAACATGTGGCTGCTTCTTCCTTCCTACCTTATTTGCTCCTTTCTTCTTATTTCAGACATTGGTATATTGCGATGTTGAAAACCAGATATCGCCCAGCTCTACTGCCCAGCAGGTTGAAATAACAAGCAGGGCATCCCCAGCTGATCTTAACAGACGAATAGGGCAGTATTGGATTAGTTCAGGCCTCTAACTACCTTTTAAATAATTTATTGTTTTTCCCCCTTCCCTGGTGCTCCTCTTCATTTTTTTTAAGTTGAGAATATCCAGAGTCTCTTCGTTCCCACGAAGTTCTGCGTGCATCACTTGGCACTTAGCTGTGATAACCTCACACTCTCTGTCTGCATGGCCTCCAGTGAAGCTGGGTCCTTCATTGGCTTTTTTGATGTTCGCACCTTTGTGAATCAGGTAAGTTGAATGGTTTAAAAACAAACTTGGAACTCCCCACAACCCTCACTCCAGGGTGTGCTTTGCTATGAGTTTTGAAACTGGAGAGCTTTAGCAAGCCCTAATGAAGCATAACCACACTTAAGGATTCAGATGTAATGCTATACCATGGTTAATTAAAAATTGGGAGGAACACTACCACAGTGTAGTATTCATGTGCGATAGTAAACTGCGGTTAATCAAAAAGGGAGCAGAAGATTCCAGTCTCTTCCTTGTGGCTGTGCCGGCAGGGGGGATGAAGTGTGTGAGGCTGAGGTTCGCTGTGACTCGTATCCTCTCTATCTGCCCCTCAAAGCTCTCCCCAGGCCACACTCCTCACCAGCCTTGCTCAGCATTCTCCTTGAGTGCTTTTTACTGGCTGGAAGTTGTCCATGAACTGTGATAATGACTCTTGCTTGCATGGCTGAAGATACAGGGGGCAGCACATGTAAAAGGCTCTGACTTTTGCATGGCTGGAATGTAGCCCACTGTATATATCCATTACTCTGTGCGCGTTTCCCTCAAGCCATGCCCACTACTGATACGTGCCCCCTGGAATGTTGTCCATAATGGAATGTGGCCCCTGTATAAAAAGGTCCTCCAGTCCTACAATAATCTGTAGCTCATCATTACTTCTGAACTCTACCACTGATAGGAGCTTAGGCTAGTGAAAACATCTCTTTCCTTCCGGTCTTGGAGAGTATGGTATAGAGTATTTATTTTAGTGTTTTGTTGGGCACGGTATAAATAATAAATTATTATTATTATTATTATTATTATTATTATACTGAGCTTGGTGGGCCAGTGATTTGACTCTACTGAAGCCAGGTGTCTTTGCTCATATGGATACGATCTAACAAACGTCCATTTCCTTCTAATAGGCTAAGCAGCAAAAACGCCCCTTTGCCTATCAGAAGATGGCTGGGGCGATGGTCATTGACCTGAAATGGAACCCAGTGAATGCCTCCATGCTGGCCGTCTGTCTGTCTGATGGAAGCCTCTCTGTCCTGCAGGTGGCAGATTCCGTGAAGATCTATGCAACTCTCCCTGCTTCAGTGGCTGTTACATCAGGTTAGTAGCATGACTTTTAGACTGATGCAAAAATCCCTGTTATAAATCAGCTGAATTGGAGTTCCGATTTACATATATTTTAGAGGTACAGCTCAAAGTAAGCCTGATTGCACCATATGGACTATTGCAAACAAAGGTATCTCATAAGGAACCTTTGGCCCTCCCAATGTTGCTGAACTCCAACTACCACCCACCCCTGGCCATTGGCTGTGCTTGCTAGGCTGATGGGAGCTGCTGTTCAGCAGCATCTAGAGGGCCAACATTTCCCCTCTCCTACTCTAGGGTATGCTCTCCTGAGACCATCGTTGGCTGCACCTTCATGTTGAATGGACATTCTATTGCATTCCAAATTTGAGATTGTCGTGTTTGAATAACACTTGTGAGGGCAATTTAAGCCATTTGCCAAATTGCACTGGTTGGTTTTGTTGTTGCTATTTCCTTTGCAACTGCTTAATGATGCCTGCTTGCTTTTCTCTCCTCCCCCCCTTTAGTGTGTTGGAGTCCTAAAGGAAAGCAGCTGGCTGTAGGCAAGCAGAATGGCACAGTGGTCCAGTATCTGCCTGTAAGTCTGTTTTGTTCTATTTGGCCTATAATGATCTGCCTCCTCCTGCTTCTCCCTCTTGGTTCTTTCCTGTTTTGTTCTCCCAATTCACAGTTCAGAAGATGGAGTCTTAAGCATAAGGGTAGCAGAAGTACATGTCTGGGAATGGCTGTAGTCTAGAGCTTGAGCATCCATTTTGCATGCACTAGTCCCCAGGTTCAGTCACCGGCACTGTCAGGTAGAATGAGAATTTTGATTTTGTATAATAAGCTAGTATGTTCATGTCTTCACACTCCTCTCTATTCACCATCCAGGCAATCAAGAAGTTTAGGAGCACAAGGCTGCATATGCACCATACATTTAAAACACATGATTTCTTCCCCCCTTCCCCAAGGAATCATGGGAACTGTGGTTCTGTTGGGGTAAACTATGGTTCTAAGGATTCTTAGCGATAAGCCATGTGCTATGAATGCATGGCTGTGCACCTAGCCAGGCAAAAACACAAAGGGGGAAAGAGGGCTAGTAAGGGGTGTGGCTTGAGGTGAACCCTGAGGACAAAATAGAGGCTTGGAGGACTGCATTTGATCCCTGGGCCTAAGATTAATCAATTTTCTTTCATTTTATTTGTTTGCTGCTCTTCTACAAAAAAATCATGCTCAAAGCAGCTTACAACAAAGAAACAGGAATGCATTTCGAACGAACACTACTAAAACCTTCATAATAACACAGCACAACGAAAATATATCATACCAAAACCCCACATTTCAGTACTATAAATATAACAAGATTACTTAAGCACCATGCAGCATGCAATAGCAAAAACAAGGAAGCATCATAGTTTCACCTTAGTCCTAGAAGCACCACTCCTATGATGTTGCTTACAGTCCCTCTCCTGTAGCAGCAGCTTATAAGGCTTCCAAGGGCAAAGGATGGGATTGCTGGAAACACCTCTCCCATGATGATGTTCATCTCTGATATAAGTGAGTTGGGCCCATGCCCATAATTAAGCGGGAGGTTAAGAGTGCCCACATTTGACTGCCAACAATCTCTCCTTAGAGGGAACTTTGGCTACAAAATGCCTGTGCCTGAAATCTTGGAGCATTGTTCCCATTGAGAGCAGATTAGGGATAGGGAACTCATAGCCCTCCAGCTGTTGTTGTATTCCATGGGTAGGCAAACTAAGGCCCGGGGGCCGGATCTGGCCCAATCGCCTTCTCATTCCAGCCTGCGGACGGTTCGGGGATCAGCGTGTTTTTACATGAGTAGAATGTGTGCTTTTATTTAAAATGCATCTCTGGGTTATTTCTGGGGCATAGGAATTTGTTCATTTCCCCCCAAAAAATATAGTCTGGCCCCCCACAAGGTCTGAGGGACAGTGGACCGGCCCCTTGCTGAAAAGGTTTGCTGACCCCTGTTGTATTCCATCTCCCATCAGCTCCATCTAGCATGGCCAATGGTCAGGGGATACTGGGAGTTGTAGTCCAAGAACATCTGGAGGGCTTCAGGTTCATCACCCACAGAGCAGACAGTACTCAGTGAAATGTACCATGTCATCAGATCACTGAACCATGGTAGCTTCAGATGAAACACTTTGGACATTTTTTTTTAAAGTTATTGTGTAAATTCAGAGTGTTTGTGTTTTATTATTGCATGTGTGATATGAAGTGTTGCATTGTAGATAGAATACTTTGAAGAAACAAACCCCCCATATGATTAAACTTAGGGTATTCTAATCACTCTCATTCTTCTATTTTTTCAGAACCTGCAGGAGAAGAAAACAATTCCCTGTCCTCCATTCTATGATTCAGATAATCCTGTCAAAGGTACTGTGTTTCCTAAAATTTGGCGTTTTGACCGGTTGGTATTACAGTAGTACAGATGGATCATGTAATCACAGTGTTTCACTTACGTGCCTAGAATTTGCCCATCCATGAAATCCAGGCATATTGTGGAATGTGAGATGCTTGTTTTTGACTAGTCGTTGAAAAATAAATCTGGCAGGTGTTTTGCTCAAAATACTAAGTAGTATTTTATACCAATCCCATTTACAGTATGGATTAATATTTAATCTCCTGTAATTTAGTTGTCAGGGTTGTTAATGCAGCACAGTTACATAATTATAGTGCAAAGATTTGATAATGCCTTCCTTTCTTTTGAAAAAAAGTGCAGTCCTTGGGCATATTATCACATCTGTTATGTTAAATTTTTAATTCGTATATTTGTAATTGAAACTTGAAGCTCTTTATATGTCATGTTCCCTAAGATTAATACAGCAACAAAACTGTTGTACTCACAGCAGCCCCTTTGAAATTGATGGAGATGACTAAATTAGGCAGATTAACTTCAGTGTGTCTACTTGAGAAGAACTTTGCTGGATGCAGCCCTCTGTAGGGAAGGTTTCCAGTGTCCTAGATCCTTCTGTCTTCACGCAGTACACAGTGTTAAGGAACACATAAAGGAACTAACCAGCTGCATTATACCAAGTCAGACTGTTAATCCACAAAGTTTAGTATTGCTTACTCTAACTGGCAGCAACTGTCTGGGATTTCAGGCTGGGGTGCCTCCCAGCCATACCTGGAAATGCTGGGGATTCAACCTGGGGCTTTCTGCATGCAAAGCAGGTGCTGTACCACCAAGATATCCCTCTTTGTCCCTCTTTGTATATAGCTCATTGGATGGACATATGCTTTTGACTCCAGAAATCCCATGTTCATCTCCAGGTGGGGCTGGGAGAGACTGAAACCCTGGAGTGCTGCTGCCAATTATTGTAGGCAGCACTCAGTTACCTGGATCAATGATCTGACATGATATTGGGAAGCTTCCTAGCATGAGGGGAAAGCAGCATAACTCAGTGGAAGGGCATCTGCTTTGCATGCAGATGGTCCCAAGCTCAGTCCCCCAGTATCTCCAGGTGGGGCTGTGAATGTCTCCTGGCTGAAATCCTGGAAAATCCCTGCCAGACAATATTGAGCTATATGGACCAGTGATCTGACTTGACATAAGGCAGCTTCCAGTGGGATGCATCCAACTGACTTCTACACAGGTTCATTTATTTCAGTGGGCCTACTCTGAGTAGGACCACGCTTGCATACAACCCTATGTTCCTGTGTAAGTAATAATAATAATAATAATAAGTGGCTCTTGAGAAAAACAAAAGCAAAAAACCCGACAACCCAAGTTTACCCACATTTCTGTTTTCCAGTCTTGGACGTGTTGTGGGTCAGCACTTACATCTTCACTATCGTATATGCGGCTGCGGATGGGATCTTGGAAACTGCACCAGAAGTGGTGATGGCTGTGCTTCCTGTATGTGAAGAGAGGAAGCGCTGGGGAAGCAACTTCTATTTCTCTTGTGTTTGCTTTCTAAGTCTGTGCTGGCTACTGTCATTCTCACAATTTTGCTAGGTCTTTGCCCCTGGTTTGTGCTGCTGTGTCTTCCTGCATTTTAGGCTCTGGCTTCGGAATGATAAAAAAAGTAGATGTAGAATCCCACTTCATAGAAACCATTTAGTCAAACCTTGCATGGAAATTGAAGCATTCACCAACCACAGCAGCCTCCACACTGCTGCTGCGAGTGTCAGTTTTGCTTGCCAAGTCCCCATACAAACATGTGTTAAATGCCTACCTCTTAGATGCACAGGTTTAACTTGTGTGTTTGGAACTTTCTTTCTGCCTGAGGGCCACGTTCTGTCCTGAGCAGCTTTCCAGGGACCACATGCCAGTGGTGAGCAGCAGGGTTGCAGGCAAAAGCGAGCAGAGCAATGGATGTACATTTTGCCTCCGGATAGTAGCCTAGTTTCTACGGACACTCATAATAGTCCTTGCTGTCCTCCAGTCAGACAATCAAGAGGCATTATCAGAATTCCAGGATGCATCCCAGCCAGGCAAAACGGTTTAGGAGTGCATATCATTTTGTGGTTATTGAAACATTTCATCATACTTTTGGCCAGAGGTGTGGGACCCTTGACCTTCCACACACTGTAGGGACTCCAACTTCCATCAGCCCCAGCCAGCATGGCCTGTGTTCAGGAATGATGGCAGTTTGTTTTATATAATAATGCATTCTTTATATCCTGCTTTTTCTCTACACTGTAGCTCAAGGCGGATTTCAGAAATTAAAGCGAAACAGATAAAATACAGAAAGCTAAAATATACAGAAGATAATAGTTTAAAAAGAATTAAACTGTAATAGAATTAAAACTATATAAACACAAATTATGAAAATATTGATAGCAAAAAATAGCAAAGCACTATTCAAATCACTTTCCTTAAAAGCAGTCAGTTCCCCAAAGCGCATGGGAACAAGGCAGCCTTCACGTGCCAGGGGAGAACAGCAAGGAAGGAGCCAGTCTAGCTTCTCTAGGAAGGAAGCCACAAAATCTGGGAGCAGGCTATCATGAATTTATGATTATGAAACAGTTGCAACCATAAAACAGTTATGTATGTTATAAATGATGCAAACATTTTAAAACAGTCCAGCGTCTACAGGGTCATTTGTTAGCTGCCCCTCCCCTAAGGCGCTTTTTCTCATATGTTGCATCTCCCATTTTACACACTATTTCCCATTCTGTCTCCCCATTCAGAAAAAGGAAGACAAGTGGCCTGAGCTGTTTGTGAATTTTATGGAGCCTTGTTATGGCAGCTGTTCTGAGAGGCTACATCACTACTTCCTTAACTACGTTGAAGAATGGTGAGTAATGGCGATCATACAACACTGAATAGTTCCCTTTTAACATTAATTAGGTGAGCAAAGGGCTGGGTGTATTTAAAGATTGTTATTTGAAACTAACAGGGCAATGTGTTTATGCTGCTTGAAGTGGGTTATGGATTTGTGGTTGTTGTTTCCTTCCTCAAGGGATGTGGTCCTTGCAGCATCTGCTGCTTCCACAGAGGTCAGCATCCTCGCAAGGCAAGGAGACAAGGTAATCCCATTTCCTATTTCCCCAGCAAGTGCCTCTTATAAGAAGATCAGAGGTCCCAGTGAGAGTTCCAGAGGGGTAGTTATTATTAGTCAGCTGCAACAAGAAATAGCAAATTCTCATGTCACCTTGAACCCCCCCCCCCCATGCACTTACTGGGACAGAATATTTTATTTATTATCGTTTTTTATTATTATTATTTATTTATTGCACTTATACCCTACCTTTTTTCCTCCAAGGAGCTCAAGGTGGTGTACATGGTTCTCCTCCTCATTTAATCCCCACAACAACCCTGTGAGGTAGTTTAGGCTGAGAGGCACAGACTGGCCCAGTGAACTTGATCAATTTGAACCCTGAGCTCCAAGCTCCAAGCCCGACCTGCTAACAGTTACATTATTCAGGCTCTTGCTTTTGTGGACCGTGGACTCACCCCTGCCAATGATGGTGGACCAGATATACCCTTTTGACTTTAAGGCATCTCTTGAAGACCTTTTTATGCCAACAAGCCCATGCAACTGCCTAAACATTTTTTATTATCCAGTCGTCTAAATGTTTATTTCATAATGTTTCACTTGTACATATTGTTGTGTACAGTGGTACCTCGGGTTAAGTACTTAATTCGTTCCGGAGGTCCGTTCTTAACCTGAAACTGTTCTTAACCTGAAGCACCACTTTAGCTAATGGGGCCTCCTGCTGCTGCCGCACCGCCAGAGCACAATTTCTGTTCTTATCCTGAAGCAAAGTTCTTAACCTGAAGCACTATTTCTGGGTTAGCGGAGTCTGTAACCTGAAGCGTATGTAACCTGAGGTACCACTGTGCTGCCTCAATACTTTATATGAGTTGGTTGTACACAAAAATCTTTATAAATGAACCAAGGAATAATAGTAATTTTCCTCTCCACTGCATGTGCCACAGTGATTTTATAAAGTGAAAAAAAGCCCTTATTACTACAAGTTGACCTCCCTGGCTGGAACGATTCCAGAGGTTGCCAAAGCACAGAGCCATTTGGGAGCGGCCATAGCTCAGTAGCAGAGCATCTCTTTAGCAAGCATAAGGCCCCAGGTTCAGTTCCCAGCATTTCCAGGTAGCGTTGGGAGTTGCTGTTAGTCAGTGTAGACAATACTGTGCTAGATAGACCAAGATCCTGATTCCTAGTACTAATTAAACTAACCCTTCTTACAGAACAACTGGGAGCTGTGGGTTCTGGAAGACTCCAGCCGAGCAGAACTTCCGGTCACAGATAAGAGCGATGACACTTTGCCCGTAGGCGTGGCCATTGATTACACCAGCAACATGCCCATAACCATTAGTAAGTATATGAATGTTGCTCTTGGGTTAAGCATAAAGCAAACAACAGTGCTCTCTATAGCAGGTGTGGGGAACCTTTTGCCCTCCAGATGTTGCTGAACCATGTCTCCCATCAGCCCTAGCAAGCATGGCCAGGGATGCTGAGAGTTGTAGTTCAGCAACATCTGGAGGGCTAAAGCTTCTTCACACCTGCTGTAGAGGGAGCTTTAGTGCTGGTCATTAGTCCTGAGAAGATGCTATTAATATACTTGGAAGTGCTATTTTCCCACCTTCTAACTGTGATTCTTGAGGCTATTCAGAGTGGGCAGACCTGCGACCTCGGGGCCAATTGTGACCCTCCAGGCCTCCATCTGGCCCATGGGACTCTGTCAGGGAACTGCCATCGGAAGGAAGGGAGGTGAAAGGGCTCACACAGGTTGGGAGAGACTCAGCAGCTGAAGAGGGAACCAGTAGGGGGAGAGGAGGTGAGCTGAGGGAAAGTGAGCTGGAGGGATGGCTCAGAGACACTTCCAGCGAAAACAGTGGGGAGGTTTCAGGACCTCCTGTAGGGACACCCACTCCTCGCCGGAAACTGTCACGCAGAGAGTCCAGAAGACGTGTTTCCGTTAAGGAGCTTTTATGTTGGAAGCGATTCCGAAAGCAACCACTGTCGGAATCTGCCAGCGACTGACGGAGCCATGTTTAAGGGGCTCCGTTACAGACAGAGGTTTGCAAACTTGACCAAACTCTGAGGGACTTGGATTTTACACACAAGCAGCTCATCGTCCCATCACAGCATTCCGACAGTCTCCGTGAGCAGCTTGTGCAGGAGAAGGCATCATGAGCAACCCAGCCGGAACCGGAGAAGCAGGAGCTGGAGCGGGTCCAAGCCTGGAAGAAAGGTACCGGGCGTTGGAGGTCCAGCTAGCACTGCAGACGGCGAGGCTCGAGGAGAGGAGGGCTCAAGATGCAGAGAAGGGGAAAACCACCCCGCTCGCCAGAAAGTTGCCAGGATTGGTACAGAAGTTTGGGGGGGAGCCCAAGGACTATCATGCCTTTAGGACAGAGATGCAATATGCCCTTAATCTGCAGTTTGATGACTTTCCCGACGAGGAATCGCGGGTGGCTTTTGTGATTGGGCATCTCGAAAAGGGGGCGAAAGACTGGGTGAGGCCCCTGATGGCAACGAATAATGACATCCTGAAGGACACGAGGAAGTTTTTTCGTGCCATGGATCTGATGTTTTCCAGCGATATTGAGCAGGGAGTGGTACGCAGACAGTTAATGGCGTGCAAACAGGGGAGCCGATCTGTTCGTGAGTACTGGACTGAGTTTACCATGTTGATCCATAAATTGGGGTGGGATCTATCGGCGGAACCCATTCAAATGCTCTTTGAAGAAGGGCTTTCTTCGGCTGTGAAAGACGAACTTTCCCGGGCGCCCAGGGCGGAGTCTATGGACCAGCTGACCAAATCAGCGCTGACCATAGGAGCGCGCCAAGAGGCGAGAGCCTTGGAGAGGCGGGAAGGGAAGGGGGAACGTTGGAGGGAGCTTCGCATTCCAGAGATTCCAGAGCCACCGTTCCCGCCGGGAGAGCCGATGGAAATTGGAACAGCGCGCGCGCGCGCAGTTTCAAAGCCCAGTGAAGAGCGGAAGAAGGAGGGGAAGGGCGCCAAGAAATGTTATCTCTGCCAACAGCCAGGTCATTTTGCCAGAGTCTGCCCCCAAAGAAAGGAATGGCAAGGAATGGCGGGAGCTGTTGGGGAGAGGGAGGAAAAGGTACCGGAGCAAGTAAAAGCCAACGCCTGGCTGCCACCGTCAGGGCACAGCAGCCAGGCCAAAGAGCAGTGAAAGTGCCCACGCCGGAACCTCCTAAACCCGCCCTAGTGATAGAGGTGTTACTAGAGCTGCCTAACGGACACCCACTAAAGATAAAGGCGCTATTGGACTCAGGCAGCTCCTGCAATTTCATGAGTAAGGAGTTTGCTGCGGAGCACCAGATACAGACTATCCCTTTAAGTAACCCTTTGCAGGTGACCACGATCGATGGAAGGGAGCTGCTGGGAGGAGAAGTCAGCCAGCAGACCGTCCCAATGATAATGAGGGTAGCAAGACACACTGAGCTAATAGCGTTTAATGTGGCTACCTTGGGAGGAGCTCCCATTATTTTGGGGATGAGCTGGCTAGCGTTACATGATCCGCTAGTGGGCTGGCATCAGAGAGTGGTCTCCTTTGGGTCAGCACATTGTCTAGAACACTGCAAAGAGCGGGAGGCTCAAGGAGGGGCCAGAGCCACTCTAGCAGGGACGGAAGTAACGGAGAAGGGGAAGGTTCCCCAACAATACGCCGACCTGAGCAACGTCTTCAGCGAGAGGGAGGCAGACAAACTACCCCCACATAGACCCTTTGACTGTCAAATCAATTTACTCCCTGGGGCACAGCTCCCTGTAGGCAAGCTGTACGCCATGTCAGACAGAGAGATGCAGGATCTAAGGGAGTTCATTGACAAGAACCTGAAGAGAGGGTTCATCAGAGAGTCCAGGGCGGTGGGGGGCAGCCCAGTGTTTTTTGTGGATAAAAAAAACACGGACAAACCTAGACTTGTAGTGGACTTCAGGGCCTTAAATGCAGTGTCAGAACCAGTGACTTTCCCGATGCCCAGAATTGATGACATTTTGACAAGGGTCAGGAAGGGAAAGATTTTTACTAAACTGGACCTGAGGGGGGCGTACAACCTGATACGAATAAGGAAGGGGGATGAATGGAAAACCACCATGTTCACCCCTTTGGGGGCATTTGAATATTTAGTTATGCCCTTCGGCTTACAAGCAGGCTCCGCGTGCTTTCAATCGTTTATGAACCACGTCCTGGGGCCTTTGCTTTACAAGAATTGTGTGGCCTTCTTAGATGACGTGTTAGTATATTCAGAGACTGAGGAGCAGCATGTAAAAGACGTCAGGGAAGTGTTGGGCAGACTGCAAGCCAATCAGCTGTGGGTGAAGCTAGAGAAGTGTCAGTTTCATGCCAAGGAGGTGGAATTCCTGGGGTACCGCTTGTCGGACAAGGGATTGGCCATGGATCCTGGCAAGGTCCAAGCGGTACTGGAATGGAAAACACCGAAAACAAGGAAGGATGTGCAAAGATTCCTTGGATTTGGAAACTTCTATCGGAAGTTCATCAGAAATTTTGCCCACTTGACGGCGCCCATTACGGACTGTCTCAGCAGTAAGAGGAAATTCGTTTGGACGGCGGAGGCGGAGCGAGCTTTTGAGGAGCTGAAAAGGGCGTTCGCTTCGGAAGAACAGCTCCTGCATGTGGATTTACAAAAACCGATGCGAGTGGAAACGGACGCATCAGACCGGGCTGTGGGGGCGGTGCTTCTGCAGCCTGGCAAGGAGGAGTCGGAGTGGAGACCGTGTGCCTTTTTTTCGCGAAAGCTGAACAAATCTGAGAGGAACTACACGGTGTATGACCGAGAACTACTAGCCATTCATGAAGCGTTCAGGAGATGGAGGCATTTATTAATTGGGGCACAACATAAGGTGCAAGTGTGCACGGACCACAAGAACTTAGAGTATTGGAGAACGGCACGAGTGCTCAACCAACGGCAAGTGAGATGGGCCCAGGAGTTCTCCAAATTCCACTTTGAAATTTGTTATGTGCCAGGTCCAGAAAATGTTAGGGCGGACGCTCTCTCACGCAAACCTGAATATTTGGAAGGGGAGGGGGCACCCGAAGAGAGACATGTCATCCCAGAGGACCGCTGGGTGTGTGGGGCGGCATTGGTGGGGCAAAGAGAACTGGTAGAGGAAACAGAGAATGATGAATACGCCCAGAATAAGCTCAGAGGTCTTAGGGGTGAGGGAGAGGAACCAGGGGGTTTCGAGGAAAGAAATGGAGCTTTGTATTACAAAGGGGCACTGTATATCCATGAAGGAGACTTAAGGGGGAGGGTACTCAAGCAGTTGCACGACAGCCCCACGGCGGGGCATTTTGGACAACACAAAACCATGTGGTTGGTCACCAGGGAATTTTGGTGGCCTAAGGTGAGGAAAGATGTACGGGAGTATGTAAGAGGGTGCGAGCAATGCCAGCGAGCCAAAGGGGAGAGGCGGGCGCCGGCGGGGCTATTAGAACCCTTACCAACCCCAGAACGACCTTGGGAGGCAGTGTTGATAGATTTTATGACTGATCTGCCGAAGTCCAAGGGGAAAACAGCCATCATGGTGGTGGTAGACCTACTAACAAAGATGTGCCACTTTGTAGCCTGCTCGCATGCAGTCACGGCGGAAGAGACAGCGAAGTTATTTGTAGAACACATTTTTAGGTTGCACGGAGTGCCATTGAGGGTGGTCTCAGACCGAGGAAAACAATTTACTTCCAGGTTCTGGAGGAAGCTCATGAGCTTACTGCAGGTGGAGGTCAACTTTTCGACTGCCCGGCACCCTGAAACCAACGGGCAGGCGGAAAGAGCAAACGGTGTCCTCCAGCAATACCTGAGGTGTTATGTCAATGACAGAGAGAATGACTGGGTAGAAAAGTTGGCGCTGGCGGAATTTGCCTACAGCAATGCCGAGAATGTGTCCACAGGGATGAGCCCCTTCTTGGCTAATTATGGGTGTCATCCCAGGGCTTTCCCAGGGGGAGAAGGGGAGAGATGGAGCGTCCCGGCAGCCGAGCATTTTGTAGAAGAAATGGAAGCAATCCATCGTCAGCTCCAACTCAACTTAGAAAGGGCGAAGGAAGAATACAAGAGGCAGGCAGACAAGAACCGAAGGGAAGGTGAAACCATAAGGGTGGGAGATAGGGTGTGGCTGTCAACCCAAGGGTTGCCGTTCAAAGGAGGTTGTAAGAAATTAAGACCCAGGAGATTGGGTCCCTTTGAGGTCATTCAACAGGTCAACCCAATGGCTTTCAGGCTCCGGTTACCCAACCACATGAAACTGCACCCAGTATTTCACAGGTCGTTACTGTCACCGTATGAGGGGGGACGAGAAGGGATGGCCACTCGGGGACCGGTCATAGAAGAAAGGGAATGCAGCAGCCATGTGGCAGAAATCCTCGACGCCAGGTGGAAGGGGGATCAGGTGGAGTATTTGGTAGCGTGGGAAGGAGAACCGGAGTCAGAAAACACTTGGGTAATGGCAGAAGATATCAATGACGAGGTATTGATAGAAACATTCCATCAAAGGTTCCCAAGGAAACCTCAGCCTGTGGAGAGGTTCCGGAGGGAATACTTTGGGACCACCGATGAGGAGGAGGAGTTGGAAGGATTCCCGGACTCAGAAGGGGAAGGGGAGATGGACTCTGAGGAGGAGGAGTACTTCGAGACCAGGAACCGCAACAGGTGGAGAGAAGTGTTCGAGACATCGGAAGATGAAGGAAGTTCATTCCGGGGTTTTGCCTCCTCACCGCCCGTAGAGGAGGGGGCGGGAGGGGGTGAAGGGGGCCCTGGAGGGGAGGTGGATGTCAGGGAACTGCCATCGGAAGGAAGGGAGGTGAAAGGGCTCACACAGGTTGGGAGAGACTCAGCAGCTGAAGAGGGAACCAGTAGGGGGAGAGGAGGTGAGCTGAGGGAAAGTGAGCTGGAGGGATGGCTCAGAGACACTTCCAGCGAAAACAGTGGGGAGGTTTCAGGACCTCCCGTAGGGACACCCACTCCTCGCCGGAAACTGTCACGCAGAGAGTCCAGAAGACGTGTTTCCGTTAAGGAGCTTTTATGTTGGAAGCGATTCCGAAAGCAACCACTGTCGGAAGCTGCCAGCGACTGACGGAGCCATGTTTAAGGGGCTCCGTTACAGACAGAGGTTTGCAAACTTGACCAAACTCTGAGGGACTTGGATTTTACACACAAGCAGCTCATCGTCCCATCACAGACTCTCCCCAGCTGACACTGTTTTTTGCCTGGCTGGAATGTGTCCTGTATAAGTAAAAGAAAAAAAGGGTAGACTAGAAATGCATGGAACAGAGTTGTAATACATGTTGCATTATTCAAGAGAAGTCATCTTGGGCACTTAGTTCCCTTTGTAAAGTTTTAAACTCTTGCCATTCTAACATAACTTCCTGGTCCCTTCCCGGACTTGTTCTGAGGGCTGCTTACTAAGTGGCGGTACTGCTGAACATGTCTGGTCATGGTGTGTGTGTGTTTGTGGCATTTTTGCAGGTGAGGATAAAACCACGGACCCAGCACCGGTCCTGCTGCTGCTGTCAACTGATGGAGTCCTCTGCCCCTTTTACATGGTCAATCAAAACCCTGGTGTGAGGTCTCTGATGATGATGCCGGAGCCTCTCTCTCCAGAAGGAGACAGAGGAACAAAATCAGCTGGTAGGTGCTTGCTTGCTTTTTGGGGGAGTTTTGGTCCAGCAACACCCGAGGATCCAAGGTTGTAGAACACTTATCCTAAAACACCTTGAATGCAAATGGAGCAGCCTGGTGCCCTCTAGGTGTTACAGAACTCCCAGCAGTCAGTGACCAAGAATAATGAGAGTCAGAATTCAACAATGTATGGGTGGCACCGTGCCAGAGAAGGCTGGTGTAGTGTGATAAGGAGGGCGTGGCAAGCAACATGCACAACTGGAGATCAAAAAGACATACCTGTGCCCCTTACCCTCCCTTTTCAATCTTTTGGTTTTGCTCATCAGCATTTCCACCTTGATAGATCTTTGTTTATGTGGTTAGGATTGCTCTGTAAGGCTGCAGTCTTGGGAACGCTTCACAGCGTTCCATAGGAGAGTAGGAAACAGACCTCATGCCAGGTTGGACCATCAGTATTATCTGCACTGACTGGCAGCATCTCTCCAGGTTTCAGGCAAGGGCCTCTCTCCGTCCCACCTAGAGAAGCTGGGTGTTGAAGCTGGGTCTTTCTGTGTGCAGTGCAGAGGCTACCAAACTGTCCCACTTTGCGTATATGATTGGTTGGACCTACGCTTTGGATGCAAGGAGTCCTGTGTTCAGTAGTTGGCATCTCCACATGGGGCTGGGAGAGACCCTGGTCTGGAAACCCGGGAAGCTGCTGCCTGTCAGTGTAGACAGCGCTCAGTTAGCTGGACCAACAATCTGACATGAAATAAGGAATCTTCCTAATAGGTGTGGGGGGGGGGAGCAGTGTAGTTCAGTGGTAGAGAAACCTGCTTTGCATGCAGAAGGTCTCAGGTGTGATCCCTGGCATCTCCAGGTAGGGCAGGGAATGTCTCCTGCCTGAACCCTGGAGAGCTACTGGAGATGTCAGGGATTGAACCTGGGACTTTCTGCATGCAACACAGGTTCTTTCCCACTGAGCTGCCAATATATGGTCAGTATATTGGTAGTAAATATTGAACTCAAAGGGCGAAGAGAACTATTTGTGTATTATCTGTTTTGGCCAGAGATGAAGGTTCACTGCAAAGCCCTGTTCACTTTTCATCTGTGTAATTGCATTTCCTGTTCAATATGGAACACCTTAGTTTTGGCAAAGGCTTTTCTTTCCAGCTCTACTTGGCTTGCTTGTCAGCAGGATGTTTGATTCAGGCTGACATGATCCTTGCCAAAAATCGATGGGGGATTGTAGAAGGCGTTGTGCTCTCAATTCCCAGCTCAATTAAAATCCAGCCGACCTGGGAAATTGTAGTATTGATTTAAGGGCCTGCCCTTTGGGCAGGGATCTTGGAGGTCCGATCTGTGAGTCTGAAAAGATCTGTTGTGCATTTTTATTAAATTACTGTGTATGCCTATCCTGCCATATCCTTAAACGGCAGAGCTAATATCAGTATTCTAAGCATGTATCTGTGCATATACACAAATCTTGTCTGGTCTTGATAGAGAGTTAAAATGTGTGCTGACTCTGGCCCTCCCCTGTGGGGCTAAATGGGGGAAGGAGAATCTTGTATGATGGCATGCTGAGCTGTGGAGTTAAGTACAAGTGCTTCTGAGGTACATCTCAATTGTGTGGGAAAGCCTCTCCACAACACCAAACTGTGTGGCAGTTGAGGGTCTTCTTCCTGGCAGATCACTTCCTGGTGCAACTGGACTTTTCCGCGACCCTTCCCCTCTGCAGGGAGGTGGGACCAATTCGGATGGTCTGCCCCCGCCACTTAATGGATCCAAATGCTTTCCACAGAGTGGTAGGGGATGCTTTATCCCATGTTGATGGCCTTTCAGCTGATTCCCTGGTGGCCCGCTGGAATGCGGAGTTAACCAGGGCTATCGACTGTCTGGCTCTGAAGCGCCCTCTCTGATTGCATGGAGCCCGGACAGCCTCGTGGTTTTCTTCAGAGCTGAGGGCGATGAAACAATCGCTGAGATGGCTAGAGCGTCGGTGGCAGAAAACTCATTCTGAAGCTGACCGGACACAGGTTAGAGCTCAACGTCGAGCCTACCAAGTGGCGATAGCGACGGCGAAGAAGACTTTCTTCACCGCCTCTATTGCATCTGCAGAAAATAGTAGCAGGAGACTCTTTCAGGTGGTTCGCAATTTAACGGAACCACCTTTACCACCGGGGCCTTGCAAAGACCCCAAGATCTCCTGCAACGATTTTGCAAAGTTTTTTGCAGATAAAATCACTCATATTCAGAAGGAGCTAGACACCACTGTGGGAGCAGGGCTGGGGCGGGAGAGTGCTAGAGCTGTCTGGTCAAGTTGCATGGAATCAATTTCAGTCCGTTACCCCCAAGGATGTGGACAGGCTGCTTGGACGCGTGAAACCAACCACCTGTCTCCTTGATCCTTGCCCATCCTGGCTAATAAAAGCAAGCCGGGAAGGGCTGGGCTCTGGGCTCTGCGGGGTGGTGAATGCTTCCCTCTGTGAGGGAACATTCCCAGATCTGCTGAAAGAGGCGGTCATTAAACCGCTTCTTAAAAAACCATCTTTAGACCCGGCCAGTATGGCCAACTATCGCCCAGTCTCAAATCTTCCATTCTTGGGCAAGGTGATTGAGCGCGTGGTTGCTGAACAACTCCAGGCACGCCTGGAGGATGCGGACCAATTGGATCCCTTCCAATCGGGATTCAGGCCTCATCATGGGACTGAAACTGCCTTGGTCGCGCTGGTTGATGATCTCTGGTGAGCTAGGGACAAAGGTGAGAGTTGTTTCCTAGTTCTGCTGGATCTCTCAGCGGCCTTTGATACAATCGACCATAACATCCTTCTGGACCGTCTAGAGGAGCTGGGAGCTGGGGGCACTGTTATACAGTGGTTTCGCTCCTTCCTCCTGGGCCGTGTTCAGAAAGTGGTGGTGGGGGATGAGTGTTCAGACCCCTGGGCCCTCACTTGTGGGGTGCCTTAGGGTTCCGTCCTCTCCCCCATGCTTTTTAACATCTATATGAAGCCGCTGGGAGAGATCATCAGGGGGTATGGGCTGGGTGTCCATCAATATGCAGATGATACCCAGCTCTACCTCTCTTTCAAATCAGAACCAGTGAAGGCAGTGAAGGTCCTGTGTGAGTGCCTGGAGGCGGTTGGAGGATGGATGGCGGCTAATGGATTGAAGTTGAATAATAATAATAATAATAATAATAATAATAATAATAATTTATTATTTATACCCCGCCCATCTTGCTGGGCCTCCCCAGGCACTCTGGGCGGCTTCCATAGAAACCCAAAATACAGTAAAATATCACACGTTAAAAACTTCCCTGAACAGGGCTGCCTTAAGATGTCTTCTGAATGTCAGGTAGTTGTTTATCGCTTTGACATCTGCTGGAAGGGCATTCCACAGGGCGGGCGCCACTACTGAGAAGGTCCTGTGTGAGTGCCTGGAGGCGGTTGGAGGATGGATGGCGTCTAATGGATTGAAGTTGAATCCTAACAAGATAGAAGTACTGTTTTGGGGGGACAGGGGGCGGGCTGGTGTGGAGGACTCCCTGGTCCTGAATAGGGTAACTGTGCCCCTGAAGGACCAGGTGCGCAGCCTTGGAGTCATTTTGGACTCACAGCTGTCCATGGAGGCGCAGGTCAATTCTGTATCCAGGGCAGCTGTCTACCAACTCCACCTGGTACGCAGGCTGAGACCCTACCTGCCCGCGGACTGTCTTGCCAGAGTGGTGCATGCTCTAGTTATCTCCCGCTTGGACTACTGCAATGCGCTCTACGTGGGGCTACCTTTGAAGGTGACTCGGAAACTACAACTAATCCAGAATGCAGCAGCTAGACTGGTGACTGGCGGCGGCCGCCGAGACCACATAACACCGGTCTTGAAAGACCTACATTGGCTCCCAGTACGTTTCCGAGCACAATTCAAAGTGCTGGTGTTGACCTTTAAAGCCCTAAACAGCCTCGGCCCAGTATACCTGAAGGAGCGTCTCCACCCCCATCGTTCTGCCCGGACGCTGAGGTCCAGTGCCCGAGGGCCTTCTGGCGGTTCCCTCATTGCGAGAAGCAAAGCTACAGGGAACCAGGCAGAGGGCCTTCTCGGTAGTGGCGCCCGCCCTGTGGAACGCCCTCCCATCAGATGTCAAAGCGATAAACAACTACCTGACATTCAGAAGACATCTTAAGGCTTCAGGGAAGTTTTTAATCTGTGATATTTTAGTGTATTTTTGGTTTCTATGGAAGCCGCCCAGAGTGGCTGGGGAAACCCAGCCATATGGGCGGGGTACAAATAATAAATTATTATTATTATTATTATTATTATTATTATTATTATTATATTCTCCCTTTTGCAGTGAACCTCTCTCGGCCTCAGTGTGTTATCAGGATCACCCCACATCTTTCTTCTCCCTAGAGACCATAGACAGCAGCTGCCAGTCCAAGCAAGCAAGATTAAGTCAAATGGACAAATAATGTGCTAGTGTGAAGCAGCATACACTCAGTCACGGTTAAAAGCTTTCCACCAGCCTGCATAACTGTTACTCCACCAAGATGTCAATTATAGCATCCTTGCCTGGTTTTATAGCCCGGCTGAGTTAGACGCACAGCCCATTTCCTTATTCCTCATCTCCTGTTGCACCTCCCAGCTAGCTCACCCTGTTCTGGAATCGTTCTGCTCTGGGTTAGTGCTCTCCATTGTCTTGGCACACAACATCATTCTAGCTGTGGCCTCTGAGTGATGTCTGGGTTCTTCCTAATGGGTCATTCCATGTCAGTTCAACGCGGTCATGCCACCCACCATCTCAGATTTTGATGAAACTTGGTGTACACCCTTCCCTTATGGTTGAAAGAAAGAAACCCCCTTAATTTTTTTCCCCTCTTGAGAACCTCGGCCTTCTGTTCATTTTATTCCCCCCCCCCCCATAACCAATGATCAGATCTCTTTGAAATTTTACACAGAGCTTAATAAGAGGATGAGGATTTCAGGAAAAAATACACCAGCACTCAAAAGTTTTTATAAATGCCTAAAAAATTGTATAAATGTAGGTTTTTTGGTGAAAAAACTAGGTTTAGAAAACCTAAATTTCCAGCGTGTGGGCACGATGGAATCAGAAGTTTTTGATGGTGAAAATTATTGCAAAGACATGCTCTTTCTCAACAAATTATAAGATTTAATGGCCTCTTATGTCTTGTAACAAAATTTTACATTTTTTTGACATCCTGGGGAAAAAATGGCTACTGGGTACAACTTTCCTACAATTCATAGCTGTAATAGAAAAAATTAATGAAACAAAGTTGTTCATCTTAAAATCTGAAATAATATTGGTTATTACAGGGGTTCTTTTTCAAAAGTGCAGACTTCTTTTTCAGTTTTGGGGTATTTAAAACTATGAAAATTGGCTATATCGTGAAATCAATCTAAAAAAATTAGTCAGAAACTTTGAATGCTGACATGTAAGGAAATAAGACCTAGAAAGAAAAAGATTAAAAGAATTTAAAATTATGCATTATTTTCAATTTTGCAACCATAAGGGAAGAGTGTACACCAAGTTTCATCAAAATCCGATACAGTGGGTGGCGAAACCCTTGTTTTTTTCTGTTGATTTGATGTGGAAGGGCCCTAATGACACATAGTAACTTTTAACAAAACCTCTCCCATCGCTTCCAGGAAGCACTCCCCCATCATCCGCTTTCGCTTCTGCTGCTCCTCCAAAAGTCGAAGCTTCCTTGGCCGTTGTCCCAGCCACATCTTCAGTTTCCAGCAAAGGGGCACCCACTTTGTCTTTTGCGTCCTTCACTCTGAAATCCACCAGATCTGCTGCTGATACCCCACCTCAGTATCCTGGCATGTCGGAGACCCCCAAGCCTCCCCTTGGTTCTAACCTGAGCGGAGCAGTCGGGTTCCCCTTCTCTCCAACCACCAGCATCTCCAAAGCGCCTCCAACTCCATCGCTGCTGTCCAGCCCCATTGCAGCTTCTCCTCCTTCCTTCTCTTTTGGTTCCGTGAGTTATAAAGCGGGCATGGACAGCTCAGCCAGGGCCCCTCCCTTTGCGAGTCCTGTTGGGCTAAAGCAAAGTTTTGGCTCGTCACCTTCCTCCGTCAAAACTAACCTCACTGAAAAGTAAGTCTCCCTTTGAATCTTTTTAGCAATGTATGTGTGGTGGTTTTGAAGCAGTTCTTGAATGTGTTAACACATTGTTTTAAAGTTGGTGGGGCTCTCCGTGTCTCGCTGGATTCAGGGTTCCCATTGTCTGATGGAACATGCTGACTGGGCTGGTGGGAGCTGGAGTCCAATATCCGGAGGGGCACCACAGGTTCTGCACCAGGGGCCCCATCTGCACTGTACATTTAAAGCAATACCGTTTTAAACAGGTCCTCCCTCCAAGGAATCTTAGGAACTGTTTTTTCAGGGGGATGAGAGCTGTTAGGAGACCCAGAGTTCCTGGCAAGAAGGATTGACTGTTAAGCCACTGTGGAAATTATATCTCTGTGAGAGGGAATAGGGGTCTCCTAAACTATCACTGTGGTCTAAACCACAGAGCCTAGGGCTTGCCGATCAGAAGGTCGGCAGTTCGAATCCCTGCGACGGGGTGAGCTCCTGTTGCTCGGTTCCTTCTCCTGCCAACCTAGCAGTTCTGTAGGAATAACAGAGGAAGACGGTAGGTTGGATGCAGTGAGCTGTGTGTAAGCAAGCTCAAGAACAAGCTTTGCAGAGCCTCTTTTTATTAGCAGACGTCAACAGTTGGAAACAGTAGTGAAACCACTGTGAACATGGCGTATTAACATCTAAGCACATTTCCAGCCTTATCAAATACACGTGTTAGCAGGTGTTTTCCTAAAATGTTCCCCGATACTTGATTACATCTGCGACGCTGTTGCATGCCGGGTGCGAGGTGTGCCTCAGCACAAGCGGAACGTTACCGCCACACCTCCTCTTTTCCTAAATATTAAGAGAGGGGTGTATTCTGAGTCTGAATTGGTAAGGGCCAAAACATGAGGCCCAGAGCGTGGTTTGCAAAGCTGGAGCAGAGAGGGTCATGATGTGGGGGGCAAGGCAGACCTTGCAAAGTTGAAAAAAATGAGGAAACACATTGTATAGTTTGCAGTAAGCTGGGCAAAGATGTGGCAGCAAAAAATGAGTCTAATGTCTCTGGTTGTTGGGCTCAAGAGAGCTGATGTTGTCCAGCGGGAATGAGGGCTTTGGTGTCACCCCAAGTGACTAGATGTGGTTCTTTCCTGGTCTGCACTGGGTGGCACTATGTCTCCCTTGGGTGGTGCTTTACTGGCATCTCCTGTAGGGTTAGCTGGAAGTTTGGAAACAGATTGGTCAGGTCCTGATGCCAGGCCATGCTGGACAGATGATTGGACTGCTGACAGCACACACGGAACTGGAACTCACAACGGACCTGTAGGGGTAAAAAGTAACAGCATAGCCCCGCCCCTAGGCTATCAGGGCCACAGGGCCACAAAACTGCAGATCCGGTAGCTGTTGACACAGTAGGTTGTTAAGGTCGAGGTCCTTGGATTTGCAGAAATGCCTGTCTGCTGGTGCAAGCTGATCTGAATTAGAAGCAAGATGGTTAATTGAAAACAACAAAGTGTTAGATTTACACTGAAATCCACCTAGGGTCCTGCACTTCTCCCCATTTCCTAACTGTTTTTCCAAAAGGTGCCTTCCAGGGAGCGATTGGCAGGTTTGACTTGTTGAATTCACCATCGTTGCGGTTTCAGATCGCTGGTGGTAGCCCAGATAAAACCAGAGAAGGTATCTATGGTGACGTGAACCGCGTAATTAGGGCTTAACATGTGTTACAGATGTCACATCCATTTGCCACAACTGCATGAGGAAATGACTGAGGCATTTTGGAACAGTGAGGGCAGGTGCGAACTAAAGCCTGCACCTGTGCAGTTTGAACTGTTTTGCTAGAACATTTGCAGATTGGTGAAAAAACCCCACATATAATGTCCACTGGGTCTAAGAATGAGGAAGTTACAGTTAGCTCTCGCAAGGCAGCATCTGCTCAGGCATTTCCTGCTGTTAAGAGCCCAGGCAGATTTTACGTGCAGAGAGAGAAACAAAGCCAACAAATTCTCATCGATTTGATTGGTTATCAAAGCCATAGGCAATTGTTCAATAAGCTGCTATACAAAAATGGCTATCTGCTATCAGAGCAGACAGAACAGCTGGAAAAAGCTAGATAGACTGAGAGCCGAGGAGGGATGTACTTTACACACCAGCCTTGATTCTCAGAAAGTTTGTAGCTCCTCGTGTTGGATTGCCATCAGTAAAGAGAGCTATGGCATGAGGGATTGGCATTGGCTGACAGAACAGGCGGACCAAGAAAGGAACACGCTGAGTCACAACTGTCCAAAGATTTTTGGGTGAGTTCTGCATTAAGGTTACTAAATCAGAGTTAGTGAGCTGCAGGGCATGAGACCATCCCTTTAGGGAGGCATTAAAATCAGCTAAGCATGTGCTATGTTTTCCAGTCATGGAAATGATGTCCGAGGGTTTTAACAACTCAAAAAAGCTGTAATGGTGCTGTGGGTAACTTATAATGGTTGCGTGGCGAGTTCCCGCCTCCCCCCGAGGAAATAAAGACACAGGACACAAGAATTCAGGTTAATGGGTCAAATTAGGCCACAACTTTATTGATTACAGGAATTGAGCAGTATTGGCTTAGGCATTGGTCCTAACTACTAACCGGCTAAAGGCCGGAAGGGTTAATCACCAGAGGGAGGAGTCCTGCTGAGGCACGTCAACTAGGACCTCCCCCGGGCGTCACCGCGTGGGGGCGTGCCGTGGGCCCACACCTCCTTAGGCTTAGGACAAGGCCACGCCCCCCGGAATCCTTTACCGGACTACCCTTGCTTGGGGGAAGGTGATGGTGCTCCTTCCCCCCTTCATTTGCATAGCAATAGGACAGTACCCCTACCAATGCCTAACCGCCAATACCGAAGTGTTGTGACGGTTTGCTACGAGGTAGGCGAAAACCAAATGGCTGGAGCCAATCTGCCATTTGGGAAAATTCCTACCAGGCCCCTTGACGGCGACCAACCGTAGTTCATAGCAACGTCAGAGAACCTATCCTAACAGGGTGGGATGGGCGGGAAAACCGGGTCAGCTGCAGCAGCGGAGGAAAGAGGAGGAGCCTAGGCTGCAGCAGGTTTAAATAGCCGAGGCCCCGCCCCCGGAGCCAGCCGATTGGCTGGCCCAGGATATGACACGGGCGGGGATTCCCTTAGGTATCACAGGGGCTGGAACCAGCCCCCGTGAATGTGGGGAAGGGGCGTGCCACCCGCAACCCCACCTCCTTGTTTATCGCGGAAGTGGCTTTGTGGAAACTCTAACTGGGGCAAACAGAAACAGATTCCAGGGGCTAGTCGGGACCTCTACATGCTGAGAGGCAAGTTGCTCTGCTACCAGGGCATATAAGGCTTTTAATTTTTACCCCGGGATTGGCCATTGGTCCACCCAAATAGGTTCCTGCATCTGCCACTTTAAGGGCAACACTGAGACAAAGTCAGACACCTAATTCAAGACTAGCATTAAGTTTTTGCAGTAAATCTTGAACCCCCATTCTCAGAGCATGTCTGCAGCCGCAGGCACAGAAAAAAGGAAGTAGCTGTGCAACAGACTGTCACATGCAGCTGAGTCCATGCTTGCATTCTGAATGCCTGTGTAGTCAGACTCAATTGTCCACAAGAAAATAAAAAAAATATTAAATCCAGCCCCGCACTGCCTTTGGTGGCAGGTTTTTTAAGGATGTTACTGGCTGTTCCCTGCTACTGGTTGTGGAGAAGCCCCCCCTTTTTTTGGTCCTGGGTCAGAGGGTGACCCGACTAGGCATCTCCCAAACTCCCACACTGACTTGTCCACTGGAAGCCTTTATTGCAACATGGGCATTTTTCCAAGGGCTTAGAGTTGGTATTCTCTGGTAAACAGAGGGCTGGAGCAAGGACCGAAGCTTTATAAGTTTGCGATCCTTCCGATTGGCATGCGCGAATCATCCCAGACATGCTCAAGATGTTGGAAGCTTGGGCAGCCAACAGGAGTTTTTTACAGCCAGTTTCAGTAAGATTTCATTGGCAGCGTCAAGGTTATCAATCTGCCGGCTCATCGCTTCTTGCAAGCGGTTAGTGAAATCAAGAAAAGGCTCAGAGGCTCCTTGCCTAATGCTGGCAAAGATCTTGGCAGGTTTCCCAGTTTCAGGAACCTTTTTAAAGCCATACAAGGCACATGCAGAAATTAAAGGAAAATAGGCTTGAGGCAGTTGAGTCTGCATATTTATTGCATCAAACTGACCTTCACCTACTAAATGATCAAAAATGACTCCCTGGGCTGCATGAATGGTGGCTTGGTGCTTGGCAGTTTCGTGAAATTCACTCTGCCATATCACAAATTGACCAGGATTTAAAATCATTTTCATGAGGGCTTTCCAATCAAATGGAATTAATGCAAAGCCTGATGACGTGCCTTCCAAAAGTCATTTGACATAAGTACTGGTTAGACCAAAACCATTCATTGATTTCCTGAGTTCCCTAATTACAGAATAGGGAAGGCTGTCCCAGTGGCCTAACTGGCCACCTTGATTATCTGGTGTCCAAGTAACAGGACAAACTTCAATAAGTTCAGCAAGCTCGTCTAGGTTTAAATGAGGAGATGCCTTTGCCTCTTTAACCATGTGCTGGATGGCAGAGAGGGTTTCCTTCACTGCCTTAAGGAACTCAGATCATTTTCTGCCTGACTGAGAAATCTCTAGTACCAGTAACTGGAAAGGATTGTTACTAGAAATCTTAGGCTGAAGCCCAGGAGGTATCCGACGATTAATGTCAGAAAGTTCTAAATCTGATTTAGGAGAAACTATTTTTGATACCATAGGTGGTGTGGGTGGTGGATTCATCAGGGAAATTAAAGGCTGTCTTTCTGCTGGACTAAATTTCTGAACAGCATCTTGGCACAGATGCCATGTATGTAAAATCTTTTTTTAAATAAAAATAAAATAATTTTTATTAGGTTTTTTACAAATATAGCACATACTACAACAAACAAAAAAGAAACAGAATCACAAACATAGGCAAAAATAAAAAAAAATAACAACAAACACCTAACAACATAAGCAACACAAATTAATTAGTTGTTTAAACATCTAACCTTATAAACATATTTTGGACTTCCTCTGGGCCCTCCCATCTGAATTTCCTTGTATTTGAATGTAGCAGTTTTCTAATATCATTATTAAAACACAGTATTCCAATTAAAGTCCAATTTTTAAACTTTTCTTAGAGTTCTAGATCTCATTTATTTAATTAACTCCTAATTTAATCCTAGGCCTATTTGGTACTTTCTTTTTAAAAAAAAAAAAAAAAATATTAATAGTTTCAGAATTACAGAAAAAGAAGAAAAAATAAAAAACAACACTACAATACATAAAAAAGAAGAAAAAAAGCAAAACATAAAAACCAATACAACAATACAGCAAAAAGATAAAAAAAAGAAAAGAAAAAAAAGACACAAATCCCATATTACATATCTTTAACTTCCATTTGCTTGTTTCATTGACCTCCTCACACCTCCCTTTTTGTATTCTAGTTTAATTAGTTATTTCAGCAAATTCTTGTGAGGAGAACCTGAGCTTACAGGGTTAAACAGCTCAGAGTGTACGCCCTGCCTACTGTTGGGAGGGGGGAGGTTCGTCATTTCCGAGAGCCTCAAGCCTTTGTTCTCTCTCTACTTTCGCTTTTGAGGAGAGAGGACGTGTTTTCACGATGCTGTTTGCTGTGATAGATAATGGATAGTCTGCTGTAAATAAAACTGCTTTTAGCTGCTAAGATCCTGAGTGGACTTTATTTAAGCACACTGAAGCATGCACTGGAGTTTTTTTGAAGTTTTCTCTTACCGCTGCTGATCTTTGCTTTTTGCTCAGAGCATCGGAATGTGGAGTTTGGAATGCAGAGGTCTGGCAAGAGCTACGCAGCGAAAGCGGGCCGGACGCCAGGCTTATCTGAGCAATAAATCTTCTTTCAGAGGTTATGGGTGATAGTTACTGCAATTAGAGGAAGCTGCTTTGAAGCCTGAAGTGCTGTGTGCTTAAAAAGGCTGAGAAAACTGAGAAGCTGCTGTTTTTGCTGCCGGAAGAAAAAGTCCTGCTTTGAGGCTTTGCCTGGGAGAAAAGCAGGGAGACTGGCTGAAATGCTGTGTGCTGCAAAGAGCCACTGGAGGCCTCTCCTTTGAAGCTGGCTGGTATGCGTGAGTACTTCAAAGCCCCAATGGGAGCACTGGGGGAGGAGATGGCTGAGCTCCAGGACTTTTATGATGTCCCGTTTGAAAAGCTCACAACCCAGTCCTGGGATATCTGGGTTAGGAGAGTAAGGGGGTGGTTTTTGGCCACAGGGCTCTGGAGTATAGCCCAGAAGGAGCCGGCCCCACCCATGCCAGTTGCTGCTGAAGATGGCGGAGCAGACCTGGAGGCTGTTTTGCTGGAAGATAGAGAGCAGAGAATGCAAAGAGAGCTCTGCATGTTGAGAGCAAGCGTGGACGCTATGCTGTTGCCCCACCTGGAGGGCGTTGAGTCGGCTCAGGCCGCCTGGCAGGTGCTGAGGAGTCTGTGTGAGAGCTCAGCAGGAGCCCAGGGCCGGGAGAAAGCCGAGAGCAGGGAGGAAGCCGAGAGCCCAGAAGGGGCTGCTGGCCATGTTCCTGAAGTTACAGCTGGGAGTAGCTGCTTTGTCTCCGAGGGGCCGCGTGATGTTGAGGCCTACAACCAGAGTGCTGGGGAGCGTGCAGGCCCAGGCTGTGCACCCAAAGGTGGGGGTGCAGGGAACAAAGGAATGGCTGAAGAGGGAGCTGTGAGAGCTGTTGCTACGCGTCACCACTGTTATCGCTGTGGCTCCCCCTCCCATCTGGTGAGAGAATGTCCAGTGGAGGCACAGGAACAGCCGAAGGCCGTCTCCCGTAGCAACCAGATAAAGGGCTCTTCTTCAAAGCGTGGGAAAGGCAAGCCGAAGGCAGCTGGCAGAGACACTGAACGTAAACATTTGGCAGCCTCTATGGCTGCAGTCAAGAGTTGTCAACAGGATGCTGTGCTGGCTTTTGTCATAGACTTGGCGCGTCCCATCATCTCGTGCCATCTAGTGGATTCCTGGAGAACTGCACCTCTGTAATTTCTGGGAAGACTGTCTGTTTAGCAGATGGGACTCGACACCCACTCACGCAGACTGGCTCACTGTTTTGTTCTTTCTTACAGGATTCAATCCAGGCTTTTGTTCCAGGACTGTCCTGCGCGTTGCTGTCTGTTAGTGCACTTCTTGCTGAGAACTACAGAGTGTGTTTTGAGAACAATAAGTGTTCTATTTCTAAGAATGGACAGCACCTAGTCAGTGTTGAATGTAAAGACAGGTTGTTTGTGATAGATGCTTCTTTTGCAGGTCCAGATGACACGGAGGAGGCTCAAGCACAGTGTGCCAACGTTCCAGTCCATGATGCATGTGCTCACCTCTGGCACCGACGCATGGCACACGTGTCCTGGGGGTCAGTGATGAACATCCCAGAGTGTACGCAAGGGTGCAAAATGAAATGTGCTAAGTTTCTACATTGCAGAGCGTGCAAGTCCGCAAAGGTGAAAACGTGCACATACCCTAGGTCTGAGAGGGTGACCACTAGGGCTTTTCAGTTAATTCATGCAGATTTGTCTGGTCCGATGTCTGTGAGCAGTATGGGCGGAGCCAAATTTGCGCTGGTTCTGATTGATGACCATACGCGGAACTCCTGGACCTTCACGCTCCGACACAAAAATGAAGCTGCGCCGCTAATCAAAGACTGGATTGCGGCTGTGGAACTGCAGTTTTCCACACGGGTGCAAAACTTTCAGAGCAATCGTGGTGGGGAGTTCACCGGGTCTGCACTGCAAAGTTTCTTCCGCAAAAAGGGGATTCAACACAGGTTGACTTCTCCACACAGTCCCCAACAGAATGGGATCGCGGAACGCAGGAACAGGACTCTAGGGGAGATGTCCGCAGCTCTTTTGTTTGATGCCGGGCTCCCACAGCGCTTTTGGGGGGAGGCTTGGCAAACGGCCAACTTTATTCTGAACAGGTCGTTCAGTTCAGTGGTAGGTGACACACCGTACTTCTTGTTGCACGGAAAGAAACCGAAAGTGCACTACTTCCGCGTTTTTGGCTGTGAGGCTTGGGTCCTCATACCAAAGGCCAAACGCAAGAAAGGTGAACCCAAGTCCCAGAAGATGATTTTCTGTGGGTACGAGCCAGGGACCAAGGGGTGGAGGTTTGCTTATCCGTCAGGGAATCAGTCCAGGATTCTGCTCAGCAACAGTGCTGAATTCTGTGAGCAGAGTGGCTGGGCAAGGATACATGGGAACCCTGACATCCTGTCAGAGAGTCTGCTAGACTCTGCTGATGAAGGAGAGGAAGAGGTTGAACCTGCTACTGAGGCTCAGAGTCCAGACCCAGTGCAGGCAGAGGGGAGAACTTCTCCCAAGGCTGTGAAGATCGAGGAACGCAGTGCTCCATCTTCCCCCACAGGTTCGGCTGAGAAGTCCAGACGGCGCAGTAAGTCAGAGGGGGAGCCCTCTGATGCCAAGGACATTCTGGCTGGCCCTAGTGGGTCAGAGGGGGTTCCTGAAGTAGTGCTGCGTCGGTCAACTCGGACGACCAAGGGGAAACCTCCTGAAAGGTTTGCCGTCACTAGCGTGTGGGTCGGAATGGCACAGTGTGAACCCGAGAGTTTTGAGGATGTTCAGAAACTGCCTCAGGAAGAAGCCAGAAAATGGCATGAGGCGATGCAGAAGGAGATGAACTCAGTGGAGTCGCTAGGTGTGTTCTCCCTCACGAAGTTGCCGGTGGGCAAACAGGCCGTCGGTAGCCGCTGGGTTTACCGTCCTAAGCCCACAGCGACAGGAGAACCGCAGTATAAGGCCAGATTAGTGGCGAGAGGATTCACGCAGCGCAGGGGGTTGCATTATACGGAAGTTTATGCTCCCACCTCTAGGAGTGAATCTCTACACTTGGTCTTGGCCATTGCTGCACAAAGAGGGTTGCTGGTGCATCATTTTGATGTGGATGTTGCTTACTTGAACTCAGACTTCCAGGAGGATTTGTACATGCTTCCTCCTCCAGGGTTTGAGGGCAATGAGCAAGGTACTGTGTGGAAACTTCACAAGTCAATTTACGGCCTGAAGCAATCGGCCAGGAATTGGAACTTGTGCCTGAATGAAGCTTTGGAGAAGCTAGGTTTCAGGAAGAGTCTTGCTGACAGTTGCCTGTTCCTTAGAGGATCAGGAGACTCACAGGAACTGGTGTTATTTTACGTTGATGACATCATCCATGTTGGAAAGGCAGACAAACAGGTGCAGAAGTTTGCCAAAGAGCTTGGGAAACGGTTTCAGCTCAAGAACCTGGGTGCAGTAAAGATCTACCTGGGCGTCCAGATAGCGAGAACTGAGGATGGTAGCTTCTTGCTCAGTCAGAAAGGCAAGATTGAGCAGTTGCTTGAGAAGTTCAGAATGTCCGATTGTGCAGAAGTTCGGACACCCATGGAGACGAACTTCGTGAAAGATAGCCAGCAAGCAGAAAGTGCTGAGTTTGAGAATGCTGAGCTCTTTCAGTCAGCTCTAGGTAGTCTGTTGTATCTGTCCCAATGGAGCAGACCAGACATTGCCTTTGCTACCAACCTGCTAAGTAGGGAAGCGTCAAAGCCCAGTGTGAGTGCTTGGCACGGTATCAAGCGGGTACTGCGCTACCTGCAGCATACCAAAGACTTCTGTCTTAAGCTGCCAGCTGAAGGTGAGGCGAAGCTCACATGCTATGCGGACAGTGACTGGGCGAATTCGCAGGACCGCAAGTCTGTGTCTGGGTTGGTGGTAAAGTTTGGGAAGTCACTAGTTGGGTGGAAGTCCTGGAAGCAAAGTCTCATTGCGCTGTCCTCTACTGAGGCAGAATTCAGCGCACTGTCAGATTTGTGCCGGGAACTAGAGTTCTATAGATGCTTGGTGCAAGAGATCTATGGGGATTGTAGCTTGCCCATCACGGTTTGGGAGGACAATCAACCTTGTTTGAAATTGGCTGAATCTGCGCAATTTAAGGCCAGAACCAAGCATCTGGACATACGTTTCCAAAATGTGTGTCAGAGTGTTCAGTCAGGTTTGATACGGCTGAAGTACTGTGCCAGTCACAGTAACTTGGCCGATGGATTTACCAAACCTTTAAGCTTCCAGCGTCATGGGGAGTTTTGTGGTGGTTTGGAGTTGGGGGTAAGTTCTGTACATACTTTCCCCACAGTAGCGCAGGGTGAGAGGGGGTGTGAGGAGAACCTGAGCTTACAGGGTTAAACAGCTCAGAGTGTACGCCCTGCCTACTGTTGGGAGGGGGGAGGTTCGTCATTTCCGAGAGCCTCAAGCCTTTGTTCTCTCTCTACTTTCGCTTTTGAGGAGAGAGGACGTGTTTTCATGATGCTGTTTGCTGTGATAGATAATGGATAGTCTGCTGTAAATAAAACTGCTTTTAGCTGCTAAGATCCTGAGTGGACTTTATTTAAGCACACTGAAGCATGCACTGGAGTTTTTTTGAAGTTTTCTCTTACCGCTGCTGATCTTTGCTTTTTGCTCAGAGCATCGGAATGTGGAGTTTGGAATGCAGAGGTCTGGCAAGAGCTACGCAGCGAAAGCGGGCCGGACGCCAGGCTTATCTGAGCAATAAATCTTCTTTCAGAATTCTTTCCATCTTTCTCAATTTTTATTAAATAATTTATCTTAACAATTTAACCTATTAATTAACTCAACAAATCCTTTCCATCTTTTCCCCATATTCTGTTATTCAAATTACCTTAATTTATTTAACCTTATCTTACTGTAAAATACCTTAGAGCTTGAAACTTAATACTCAATTATACATAACTCCTGATATCATTTCTACTAGAGCCATATAGTTTCATTCCAACATTTTCCCTAATATTCTTTAATTTTAGACTAAATCCCTAAATAAAAACTTTTCTTTATAAATTTTCTTCCAATCTTCATCCAACGTCTCTTCTTCCTGGTCTCGGGTCATGTCAGTCCTTACTGTCCATTCCATCTAGTTCATCAACCTGGTAATCTTATGTCCGAGGCCCTTAAGTCTCTTCCATGTCCCTTCTGCAGATCTTCTTCTTGTTTATACCTGCACTTTTCCTTGTCTTTTGTTGGTCTCTTTCTTAATTTCTTTCCTTTCTCATTGAGGAGTAGGTCTCTGGGAGGTTCCAACCCAAAATTATCTCCGTCTCCCTTCATCAAACCAGCCCGTTCCCCACAGTCCCACTCCCCACAGTCATCAATGTAATCCAAAAAATATTTAAGAGCATATTTCAAAGTCTCTCCAAAGTTAAGAACCTCCTCAGCTCCAGGCTCCCCCTGGCCCACTCCAACTTCAATCTTCAAAAACAGCGGCTTATGCTCCTGCAGGGCCTCGGATCTCTCCATTTGTATTATTTGAGGTGCAACCGCAACCTCCTCCATGATCTTCTGCACTTGCCCAATCAATACAGGTTCCTGAGTTGGTCCCTGAATGGTTTCTGTATCAATATTCCCTGTTTGTCCACAGTTATTGACCACAACAGTCATCAAATCCGTTTTCTCATTCATCAAATCTATCTTCTCATGCATCTGTTCCAACAAAGCACTTGTCTTGCATAAAGCAAGCACCAAAACTTCCTCCCAGCTCATGTTTAGTCAAGGTCAAAAGGACTGGTCCCACGATCTTAATCTCACAGCTGTAGAGTCCTCAAGTAGACTGCAGCAACAATTTAGCAAGCTCCCTCTAGAGGAGACAATTTCTATTTGTATCCATCTTTTTAAAGCAAGTCCAACAAAGGAAAATTACTTTCATTTTTCAGATATTTTGTTTCTTTAGAATGCAAAAGGCAACAATGGAATCAGTTTATTTCTCTTCTTTAGCTATCTGTCAAAGTATTCCATTCACAGTCAATGAACCTCTCCAACAATTTCTGTCTCTGACACCCCGTTTCCAGGTTAGAGACGGTGGAAACTTATCTTTCTTCACTCCCTCTCCTGCAGGCATTAAACAAAGTCCCCCCCCCTTTTCTCCTGCTTCCAAGGGGGTTTCAGTAGTTATAAATGAAGGAAATTTAGACTTTTTAAATGACTTTCCAGGCTTTAGCTTACAAGGTTTTTGCTTCAGTCTATATACAAAAAGTGGAAGGCGGACTTCCTGTTTTGAACCTTCCCGCTTCGGTGCCAAATTAAGATATTTCTTGATCCAATTTTCCGTTTCTACTCACAGGTACTTGTTTTAAATCCAATTGTCCACAGGAAAAGGTCAGTGCTCTCCGGCAATGGCTGTGCGGCTTCACTCCGTGAAAGTAGCAATCAGTTCGCAGCACCGCGCCGCTCACCCCACTTCACTCCGGAACCCCAAAATGGGGTTCCCCGTGATTAGGGGGGGGCGCTCCTGGTGCCCTGCCGAACCCCACGTTCCCAGGCTTCCTCCACCTGGGATTTCTAGCGGGTCTCCACCTTCGCCGCGGCGGGAAGACCCAGTTTCCACGGAGCCAGTTCCTCCAGTCGGCCTATTTGGTACTTTCAAGCAATTTCTAATTTTTAATATTACAATATTTATTCAAATAGTCTTTAAATTTCTTCCACTCTTCTTGGTATTCCTTTTCTTTCTGGTTGCGGATTCTTCCAGTAAGGTCAGCCAACTCCATATAGTCCATCATTTTCACCTGCCATTCTTCCACAGTTGGTAATTCTTGTGTTTTTCATTTCTTGGCTATTAAAATTCGGGCAGCAGTTGTGGCATACAAAAATAACTTTACATCTTTCTTGGGTAGTTCAAAACCTATTATTCCAAGTAGAAAGGCCTCTGAGTTTTTTTTATAAATGTATATTTCATCATTTTAAAAAATTCATTATAAATCTTTTCCCAGAAGTCCTTCACCTTGGGACAGGTCCACCACATGTGATAAAAGGTACCTTCCTTTTCTTTACATTTCCAACATAAATTATCACAGTTATGATAAATCTTAGCTAATTTAACGGGTCAAGTACCACCTAGACATCATTTTCATAATATTTTCCTTTAACATCGTACATGCAGTAAACTTAACCCCTTTCTTCCATAACTTTTCCCAATCCTCCATCATTATATTGTGTCCCACATCTTGTGCCGTCAATCATAACCGATTTAACTTGTTCATCCTTTGTATGCCACTCCAACAACAAATTATACATTTTAGACATATTCTTAACATTAGTGTCCAATTTGGTTTTTTCTGTTGCAAAACCATTTATCTTATCAATCTTGAATAGTTCATTAATTTGATAGTATTGAAGCCAATTCACGTTATCTTTGATTTGTTCAAATGGTTTTATATTTAACTCCTTCATTGTCTTCTAACAATAAATCTGAATATCTCAACCATTTATTTTCCATATTTAGCTCTTTTTGGGCCTGTGCTTCCATTGGTGAAATCCATTTGGGTGTTTTTCATACCAAGAGATCCTCCATACATTGTATAGCACTTTTCTAATTATATGATTCTTAAAACCACTATGGGCCTTTATCTTATCATACCATAGATATGCATGTTGGGATACTGCCAGGGAGACAAAGGCCATCAGGAAGGCCTACACGTCGTCTCCAGACAATCTCTTGGTCTCCTGTAGAACAGCATCAGTCAATTAGCGACACGAGCCTCAGACACATTCCAAGACCCATGAACGCCCTTTTCGCAGAGTTTCCACAACGGAAGATTCACCCAGGAGAGCATATTTACAGCATTATTCAACGTTGGTCAGAACAAAGGAAAAACATGACTGCTTGCATCCATGTCGAGGAAAACAGCAAGGACAAAAGCTATATACAAAACGGAAACTCCCAGTGAGCAGGAAGTACACAGGCATGTGACACACAACAGCCTGTTCCCTTTTTAAGATGGAACAGAAATATCCTAACATCCTCCCCTTTCCGTGTAACCTGTAGTACCTGTGGTTCAACCCAATTGCAACCTCTGTACATAAACCTTAAGTTGTTCTCTGTTAACAACCTTAGACAACAGATCAGCAGGAATTTCATTTCCTGACATGTAGGATACCTGAATGAGTCCTTTCTGAATACACTCTCTTGCACGATGTAGCTTAATCTGCAAGTACTTGGTTCTTTGCTTGCAACTCTCTGAGTTCAGCAAAGCCAAACAGGATCTATTGTCTTGATACACTTGTATAGGACATTTCACAGAAATTCTGATGTCCTGTAACAGTTGCATCAACCATTCACAATCCATGAGTGAAAATGACAGAGCATTGAGTTCTGCTTCACAGGAACTTAGGCTTACTGTCGTCTGCTTTTTGCACAGCCAGTCAAACAGAGAGTGGTTGTACATGTGGCATACTCCAGAAGTGCTTGCACCATCTGTGGTGTCACTTCCAAAACTAGCATCTGCAAAGATTTCAAGACCTCCAGTCTTCTGACGGGTGAACCTCAGCCTGTAGTGCAAAGTCCACTTCAAATAGCGGGCTATGCGCTTCAGAGCTTTCCAATCCTGAACAGTAGGATTGTTGGCATGTCTGCTAATCAGGTTAGTGCTTACAGCTATGTCAGGTCTTGAACATCTAGCAATGAAATTCAGCTTGCCTAGAATGCATCTGTACAGTGTGGTGTCAGAAAATGCTTCAGCAGTACTATCTACCTGGTAACCTGTCACCATCGGTGTGTCTGCTGGGTTTGCAACAACCAAATTCAACCTGGTTAATACATCAGCAATTTTCTGTGTTTGGTGTACCAGAAAATTACCTGCTTGGTCACTCTCCACCTGCAGAGAAAGATAGTTGGATACCTCACCAAGATCCTTCATGTCAAAGTGCTCCTTCAGCTGAGCTAGGGTGCTTTGGTACAAAGCTTGATTCTTCCAAAACAGAAGAAGATCATCAACAAAACACAAACAATGCAGTTTGTTTTGCCCCTCCTCCTTGACAAACACACATGGATCAGCTTTGCCTTTGTGAAAACCTAGAGAAAGCAATGTCTCAGTGAGTTTTGTGTCCCAACACCTGGCACTCTGCTTGAGACCATATAAGGATTTCTGCAGTTTACGGACCATTCCCTTCTGTATCTGCATTCCATCAGGTGGAAGCATATACAGCTCCTCCCCCAAAACCCCGTACAAAAAAGCTGTTTTCACGTTGTGATGAGAAACGTGCAGTTTCTCCTCTGCAGCAGTCTTGAGCATTAGCCTAATGCTCTCATACTTGACGGTGAGTGAGTAGGTCTCGTGGTAATCCTGTCCTGGTACCTGTGAAAAACCTCTGGCAACCAATCTGGCTTTGTGTCTGACAACCTTGCCAGTCTGGTCTGTCTTGGCCTTGAAGACCCATTTGCTGCCAGCCAGTCTCATTCCTGGGACTACTGGGACTAGCTCCCAGGTTTGGTTCCTATCCAAGGAATCAACTTCAGCCTTCATGGCATTAAGCCATGGCTCAGCATCTTTAGAGGTTAACTGCTGAACCTCTCTGAAGCTTGAAGGTTCCCACACCTTCTCTGAGCTACTAAGAACAGCAGTTGCTGTCTTAGCAAACTCATCAGTAAATCTCTTTGGACATTTGCCTTTTGTGGCCCTTTCAGATCTGCGTACTAGACGCAAGTCTTCTGCACTCATCTCCTCCTTCTTAGGAGAAAAGTGACCAATGGTGAACAGTGGTTCTTCCAGTTCAGTGTCAGACGCATCAGATAGTCTGACTGAGGCCTTTGCGCTCTTGTAGTCTGCTGTGTCATCACTGTCACTGACAACAGCAGCAGCGCTGCCCACTGAGCTGGAATCCGAACTCTCATCATCATCATCCTCAGCTTCCTCTTCTACCTCAACATCATCTGCTTCTTTCACATCATCTTCATCCTCCTTTTAGTGACTATGGAAAATTCCCACATTTTCCCCCCACTTAGGATTGTACTCAACACTCTTTGTGAACCTATTGGACTTAGAATCAGTCAAGAATACCCTGTATGCACCTTTTTCATACCCCATGAACAAACCATGTGCCCCACGCTTCCCAAGCTTGCTGCTCTGTGGGGTGTAGACCCACATGTCAGAACCAAAGATTCTCATGTGCTAGATGTAAGGTTTCTTACCAAACATCTTCTCATAGAGAGTACAACCAATAGGTGATGATAGTCTCCTGTTATAGGAATAAACAAACGTGTTCAAAGACTCCCCCCAAAACTTCTCAGGGAGATTGGCATCATGCAACAAGGTTTTTAGGCCTTGCAGCAAAGTTTCGTTTGCTCGCTCACAAAGTCCATTCATCCATGGAGAACTAGGAGTTGAGAGGCTATGCTGGATTCCCTTCTCAGTCAGGAAAGTTTCAAACTGCTGAGAAGTTAATTCACCCCCTCGATCAGTAAACAACCAACCAATGTGTTTGTTGTGAACATTTTCCAACCAAGCACAGAACTCCTTGAACTTAGGAAACGCTTCTGATTTCTGCTGGAGCATAAACACATGAATGTACCTGGAAAAAGAATCAATTAAAACCATGAAGTACCTTGCTCCACCCAAAGAGGGCGCAAGTGGACCAACCAGGTCAGCGTGGACTAGCTGATAGGGCTTGGAAGCCTGCCTGCTAGACACCTTGCCTTTTGGAGCAACCTTCACCTTGTTCTCTGCACAAGATAAACATTTCATGTGAAACTTACAGGGCTTGATGTTCCAACCCTGACCCAACCCAGATATCTTGGCCAGTGCCTGCCAAGACATGTGACCAAATTGTTGGTTTGCCTCATGAATACATCCTGCATGAAGAACTTTGTTAGTTTGTGCAACACAACAAGATTCAACATTAGACACAGCAACACCATTGTCATCATAAGTTATACAGAACAAACCATCTATAAACTTTGCATGCGAAATGCCCTCTTTGGCTTTCCTGATGACACAGACGCTCTTCTTGAAGGAAATCTCAAAGCCTCACCCAGTCAGCTGTGGGACGCTGAGCAAATTGTCTGCAGCATCTGGAACATAAAGTACTTCGCTGATGGTTGAGTGCAGACTTGCCAGTTTCACTGTCCCAACTCCTGTAATTCTCAACGTCTTTCCATCAACCTGTTGGATCTCTCCATCTTGAGGCATGAAGGAAATAAACAGCTGCCGATCCTTCATAATGTATGTGCTGGTCCAGGGGGGAGGTTACCGTGGGGCGAGGTCCAGGACCTGAGTAGAGGGTCACCAGACAGTCCTCCTCGGGCAAAGCAGGGTCCACAGCGAGAAGCCGGGCAAGGACAGGAACTCTGGGGGAACAGGACTGGATGCTGGCCGAAACAGCTCATCAACGACGTTGCTCCCGCAACCTGGGACCGGGCTGACTGGCCTTTATCTTCTCTGAGGCCAGGGGCGGTCCCGGCCCCCAGGAGACCCGCCTCTCCTGGCCTTAAGGCGAGCACTCCTCCTGGGAGAAACCAGTTCCCTTCGCCTCTCTGCCCTGAGCCTCTGCAGTTCAGGAGAGGCTGAAGGGTTACTGGACCCAGGGGGAGACTCACCTGTAGGCACTGAGTCCTCAACCACCTCCGGAGCCAGAGTGGATTCACCTGGTGCCTGCTCCTGAGGATCCGGCACTGGTGCAGGCGCTTCAGAATCAAGGCCCTGCCCCAGTTCAGCCGGCCCTGGAGGCGGGGACTCCTGTGCAGGCTGGGATTCCTCCGGTTCAGCCTCTGAATCGGATTCCCAGGCCATCACAATGTGCCTTGTCGCTCCAGAATCGACGACAAATTTTCCTTTGGCCTTTGGAGAAGCAGTGCTAACAAACAAAGCCTTGTTTTTCATTGGCCTAGGCTTTCCACCCCCCTTCTGTTTCTGGCCATCTGCAGGCTTCTTTTGTTTATTTCCAGTCTTTGGGCAAAATTTCTGAAAATGACCTTGGTTCCCACAGTTCCAGCACTTCACAGCTGCCAACGCCTTGGCTCCCCCTGGAGGCTGGAATGCTGTCTCACATTGCTCCCCCTGAAGCGCACAAGCTGACTCAGCTGCAATACTTCTATCATATTCGTTTTGCAAGGTCGCCAAAACCTTTGTAGCAGTGAGGTCCTGCGCAGGAAGAGTTGCCAGCTGGCTTGCCACAGCATGATAGCTTTCATCCAGGGAGTCCAGGATAAGGATTGCAAACAGAGACTCAGGCATATTGAAACCTCTATGAGTCAATTCCTGTCTGAGATGCTGCAAATGTAAAACATGGGCTCTAAGGTCTTCCCCTGGCTCCAAACGCTTCCTGTGCAGCTTTCTGAAGTAAAGCAACACAGACCCAGCTTCTTGTCGGAGATGACAGGCCTTAAGCCCTTCCCACATCTCACGGGCACTGGCCTTTCCAGCCAGGGTGATTAACTCTTCAGGAGCTACCGAGAGCAAAATTATTCACATGGCTCTTGAATCCTGTGCCTCCCATTCATCTGTCAAAGGGGCTGGGGGGTCCTCAGAAATAGTTTTCCACACACCAAGCCTTCTCATCTGGCCCTCACAGTACCTTGCCCAGGTCTGATAATTGTGGCCATTGAGCTTTGGGCACGGAGCACCATCTGAGGCTTGTAAAAGCTCCATTTCAGCTCTTTACTTCAGCCGTGAGCCTTATTCACTTCAAAAGCTCCTTATCTTTGGCAGCTCGTAAATCAACGAGGCCTTCTTGCTCTCCTCCGGCCTAATTAGTCTGCTGGACTTCAAAGACTCTGCCGTGGCACAGAAAAGTCTTGCTTTTCCCCACATATCTCTCACAGTCTTCAGCAGTCTTACTCTCCTGTAAGTGCTGTGAATCTGGGCCTGTAACCTGTTGTTGGGATACTGCCAGGGAGACAAAGGCCATCAGGAAGGCCTACACGTCGTCTCCAGATGATCTCTCGGTCTCCTGTAGAACAGCATCAGTCAATTAGCGACATGAGCCTCAGACACATTCCAAGACCCATTTACGCCCTTTTCGCAGAGTTTCCACAACAGAAGATTCACCCAGGAGAGCATATTTACAGCATTATTCAACGTTGGTCAGAACAAAGGAAAAACATGACTGCTTGCATCCATGCCGAGGAAAACAGCAAGGACAAAAGCTATATACAAAACGGAGACTCCCAATGAGCAGGAAGTACACAGGCATGTGACGCACAACAGCCTGTTCCCTTTTTAAGGAGGAACGGAAATATCCTAACAATGCATGCCAACCAAATCGATTGTCCAATCCCTCCAGGTCCAAAATATCTTCATTGTCTAATTTAATCCAATCTTTAATCCAGCAGAAGGCCATAGCTTCAAAGTATATCTTCAAATCAGGCAGGGAAAAAACCCCTCTTTCTTTTACATCCGTAAGTAGTTTATATTTAATTCTAGGTTTTTTTTCCTGCCAGATAAATTTGGAGAGCGCCTTCTGCCATTCTTTAAAATATTTAACATTGTCAATAATAGGTAAGGTTTGAAATAAAAACAACATTTTCGGCAATACATTCATCTTAACCACCAATATTCGGCCCATAAGTGATAATTTTAAATTTGACCATATCTATAGATCTCTTTTAATTTCATTCCACACTTTTCCATAATTATCCTTGTATAGATTTAAATTTTTTGCCGTTAAATTCACACCCAAATATTTAACCTTTTTCGAAAAGACCAGGCCTGTCTTTTCAATAAGGATTTTTCTTTCATCATTATCTAAGTTTTTATCCAAAACTTTGGTTTTGTTCTTATTTAATTTAAATCCTACCAGTTGCCCAAACTCTTGAATCATCTCCAGTGCTTTTAATGCACTGGTTTCTGGATTCTGTAGAGTTAAAACCAAATCATACCACAAAGGCTTTTAATTTATACTGCTTAGATCCTACTACAATGCCCTTAACTTCCTCTTCTTTCCTCATCATATTTAGCAATACCTCCAGAACCAAAATAAATAATAGAGGAGAAAGTGGGCACCCTTGCCTGGTTCCTTTCTCGATTCTAATTTCCTCTGATACCACATTATTGACAATAATTTTAGCTTTTTGTTCAGAATAGATCGCCTTAATACTATTTAAGAATTTTTGACCAACCTCAATTCTTTCTAAAAATTTTCCATAAAAAGCCAAGAAATATTGTCAAAGGCCTTCTCCGTGTCAATAAACATTAATAATGCTTTACAGTTTCTTTTAGTCTCTAATCTTTGTAATATGTCAATTATATTCCTAATATTATCTTGCATATGTCTCCCAGGCAGAAATCCTGCCTGACCTTTATGTATATATTCTATTAAAACCTTTTACAGTCTATTGGCCAAAATATTTGCAAATATTTTATAATCCACATTAACTAATGAGATTGGTCTATAGTTCTTAACATCCGATCTATCTTGCTCTGGTTTTGGTATCAGAGTTATGTACATGTATGTAAAATCTTAACAGAGGCTCGAGGTTCCAAATGCAAGGTTCTCCCAACCTTTTCCCAATCCTTGAGTCTGAAAGATCCGCCTTCAGGATACCAAGGACACTGCTGATTAATTACTTCTAACAGGTCCTTGAGATCTCCTGAGGAGCAGCGGTGACGTGCTTTTAAAAGCAGGTACTATAAATCTTTGCGATGTTGTTGCTGTTGTGCTGAAAGGGAATCCCCCATCTATACGCTATTCCAAAAATACTCACCGGGATCCAGAAGGATGCGCGGACACGTCTGTAGCCCTTGCCGGGTGAAGCGAGTATGGTCAGGCCCCACGTTAGGCGCCACATATAGGAATAATGGAGGACGACGGGAGGTTGGATGCAGTGAGCTGTGCATGAGCAAGCTCAAGAGCAAGCTTCGCAGAGCCTCTTTTTATTAGCAGAAGTCAACAGTTGGAAACAGTAGTGAAACCACGTGACGTATTAACATCTAAGCACATTTCCAGCGTTATCAAATACACATGTTAGCAGGTGTTTTCCTAAAATGTTCCCCGATACTTGATTACATCTGCGTCCCTGGTCATGCTCCAGCCAAGCGTTATGTCTAGTAACCAAATCTGTGAGAGGACAAACGATCAGGGGGAAAACCATGTTTTCTAGCCAAGAGCCAGGAGTTCAAGGAGCGTGGGCGCGATGCTCCTTGGCACACTGTTGCATGCCTGGTGCGAGGTGTGCCTCAGCACAAGTGAAACGTTACCCCCACACAGTTCGAAAGAACGCCAAAGTGCAAGTAAACGGCGTTTCCGTGCACTGTTCTGGTTTGCCAGAAGTGGCTTAGTCATGTTGGCCACATGACCCAGAAGCTGTACGCCGGCTCCCTCGGCCAATAAAGCAAGATGAGCGCCGCAACCCCAGAGTCGTCCACGACTGGATCTAATGGTCAGGGGTCCCTTTACCTTTACCTTTAACCTATCAGCAGGCTTAACAAGCAACAGCTCCCTGGGTTATTTTGGAGAAGTCCTGACTATTGGTACCGCTTTAAATATATAGTGCAGCTATTTTTCAATACATTTGTGGAACAGAGGTTTTCCACTGCTCTTGCAGAGTGCTGATGGCACAGGGTGTGACCAAGGGCACCCTGCATGCAGCTACGGGTAACAGTCACCTGCAAAAGGCCCGTACCATGAAGATTCCTAGTCCCAAGAGCATGAATTCTTCTATTCTCCCTCCCTCCCCAGGTTCACTGCTGCTGAATCTTCTATACCAGCTGCCAACAGTGGCCAAAGCTCCAGTATGTTCTCCTTCTCACCTGCTGGGACTGTGGGTCAGTCCACTGTGCTGGGCACCCCTCCTGCAGTGCCAATCAAGGCTTCCACCCCAGTCTCTTCAGCAGGTATATCCCCTCTCCCTTTCCCCCTTTTTCTGCTGATAAAACCTCATATGTAGTTGTGACTGCATTACATGTGGATTAATATGAGAAACAGGGATTGAGGACTATAAACTTTGTACAAAAATGGAAGTTTGGCATTTCAACATCCTACAGTGGTCAGTTCTTTTTGCTGAAAATGTCTATTGCTGCCACACAGATTTTATTTTTTACTGCCTGTCTGTGTTCCCTCCTTTCTGGAATGGTCACATGTGTGCTTAGAGCTCTCTTTGCCATGGTGGTCTGCTCTTTCTTGCTCTTTCTTATCTACTGCAGAGCTTTCCAAACTTTACATGTTGGTGACACACTTTTTAGACATGCATCATTTCACAACACAGTAATTCATTTTTTTACTAGCAAACTGGAGGTTAAACTAACTTCTTTCCAGCCCTGGGAGAAGCGTGGGAAGCATTTGCATGACACACCTACACACTGCAGCTGCCACGACACACAGTTTGGAGAGCTCTGATCTACTGCTTAATATTTCAAAAATCTTCTAATCAGCATTCAGTCTAAAAAAACAAACAGCATGTCATTAAAACTAAAACTAAAACACAACCTTAAAAACAGCTATATGGAAACTACCGTATTTTTCGCCCTATAGGACGCACTTTTTCCCCTCCAAAAATGAAGGGGAAATGTGTGTGCGTCCTATGGGGCGAATGCAGGCTTTCGCTGAAGCCTGGAGAGCGAGAGGGGTCGGTGCGCACCGACCCCTCTCGCTCTCCAGGCTTCAGGAAGCTATCCGCAAGCCTTGGGAGCTCCACGGGAGTTCCCGCCGGGCTCCCAAGGCTTGCGGATAGCAGCCTGCATCCCGAAGCCTGGGGCACGCTGCACAGCGCGCCCCGGGCTTCGTGCAGATATCGGGCAGCCCCACAAGCTCGGGGGACAGCGGGGAGTCACAGCACGCCTTCCCGCTGTTCCCCGACCTGGTTTGGAGGCTGGCGCTGGGGAGAAGCGGGCTTCTCCCCAGCGCCAGCCCCACAAGCTCAGGGGACAGCGGGGAGTCGGAGCGTCGCCATCCCGCTGTTCTCCAACCTGGTTTGGAGGCTGGTGCTGGGGAGAAGTGCACATCTCCCCACCACCAGCCCCACAAGCTCGGGGGACAGATATCCGCAAGCCTGGGGAGACTGGCGCGACCTCCCGCCGGGCTCCCTAGGCTTGCGGATAGCAGCCTGTTCTGGGGGCTGGGGTCGGGGGAAGCTCGGGCATCTCCCACCCCAGCCCCGCGCCTGGGGGGGGGAAATAAATTTCCCCCCTTTATTTCCCCCCCAAAAAACTAGGTGCATCCATTGGCTGGTGTGCCCTATGGGGCGAAAAATACGGTACATAAAAACATATAAACTTAATTTTCCTGAAAGCAGATAACTACACTTACCAAATCCTGTTATCTTTGAAATTCATGAGTCTATGAGTGATTTTGTTTCTTTTTGGACTCTTAGTGGAGCGTCCTTCTCAGAGTGCTCTTCCAGCTTCCATGCTCCAGAAGACAGCCAAGATTTCCTCAGCTGTTTCAAAAGTGAGCCCTTCCCAGGTAATTAGAAGCTGACCTGTCTGTCCTTGACAGGAAACATATTGTTCCATCTCAAAAACAAGGATCAAATCAGACAAAGCTTACTACGTGAACATAGCTGCTTCTATCTCACACAGCTTCTCTCTGGAAGATTGAAAGAGTCTCTGAGCAGATTTGGTAAAGGGAGACATTCAGTTACGTGAGTGAACCCCAAGAGTGTGTTCCTGTGCATATTAGGTGGTTATTTAGCAAGGAAGACATTTTACCTGTGACTCCTGGTGGATATGTGGCTCAGGGTGCCTAAACACTGTTGGGGGATGGGGTGGGGGTTGCTTAGGAGTTTTATGGGGGGCAGGTTTTAATTTTGGGGAGGCTTAATTTTTCTTGTCCTTAGTATTAATTTTTTGTACCATTATTGTCAGACCCACCCTTATAGAAAAGCAAATTACAAACTTTATTTACTTGTGTTTTGCTTTCAACACACACGCTCCCCCCTTCCTCCCTCTCTTCCTTTAATATGTTCAGAAGTTTTCTTGTTTTATCTCTAATAGCAGAACATTTTAGTTCTAAAATTCCCCATCAAACAATAATAAAGCATTTGTGCCTTGCAGGGCCAGCAGCAACCACCCACTGCTGGGGTGGAGAAACAGGCTCACCAGTGGAAGGATTCAGATCCTGTCATCATAGGAATCAGGGAGGAGGTGAGGCTTTCTGGAGCTATGATGTACTGCTCCTCCCCGGGTCACCTTTCTTTGAACCTGGGTGTCAGGGAACTGCCATCAGTGCCGGAGGGAGAGAGCAAAATCCAGAGGGATTCCGGAGAGCATTCCGGGATTGGGAGAGGCAGCCCATCCTCTGGGGAAGAGAATCAGCGTCGCACCAGTGGAGAAGGGGGGCAGATGGGGGAAGCGGCGAGGCGGTCCCATGACGCCTTGCCGGGGACGACGGGGAGAGTAGAGGTCCTCCGCTGCCTACGCCCTCCTTGCGCAGAAGGCTTCCGCGCAGAGAGACTAGGAGGCGACTAGGCGTCAAAGAGCTTCTTTGCTGGAAGAAGTTTAAGAAACGCCCACTGACGGATTCTGCCAGCGATTGAGACAGCCACGGGTGAGTGGCTGTCCGGACAGAAAAGGTTCACTCAGGCAATCCAGCCAGGTGTTTGCACTGGCTTACGCACGAGCAACCCCTAGAACCATTACACTGGGCTCCATATGAAGTTGGACTTCAACGTTCATCAATGGTCAGAGGATGATGGGAGTTGTAGTCCAACAACATCTGGTGGGCAACATGTTTGCTGTCCGTACTGTTCTTCCCCAACCTGAGCTCTCAATGGTTGGGTGTGTCGTCATTTAACATGCATGAACTACTGAACTTGTTCCTGTAGATTGCACATTTCCAGAAGGAGATGGAAGAGCTGAAAGGCAGGACAGCCAAAGCTGCCATCGAAGTGGGCACCGAGGAAGAGGAGGAGATGTTGAGGATGGAGTCAAACGACCTCCACACTTTCCTTTTGGAGCTCAAAGAGACAACAGAGGTAAGAGGATTTGGGGGAGGATGTAGCCTCCAGTTGAGAAATGAAAACATACACTCAATTACGAAACAATGGAGTGAACTAACTACTGTATTTAATAAGTGGGACTTGAGGGGCGGCAGGAATCAGAAGGCCATTTCAAACCACTCACTGTGCTTTATGATACTGATTTGGCAACTGTTTCAGGCAAAGCTGAAAATAAAATATATACACCACACAATGAAGAATACAACACCCACCTTGAATTACCAGGGCTACCAAACAGAGCAGACATGGTTAGGATTACACAGAAAATGTCACAGTCTCAGCAATAGTAATACCACCATAATCGTCCCATGCAATCAACAGAATGAGAAGTTCTTCAATTTGTAAAAACCAGGACATAACAAGTAACCCACTCTCAACCCTGAGCTAATTGAGCATGAAGGAAAACTTGGTTGCTGAAAACAATATGCTGTGCCTTAATAAACCACTTCACCCTTGGCTGCACGCCACATGTATTTTCTTTATTTATCATACTTATCCTATTCCCATCAGATTGCACTCTTGAGGAGGAAGTTTGAAAGGGGGTTTGGTGTTCCTGAAGGAGACATACTCTCTCCATTGTGTTGCCTCCGGTAAATAGGTTTGCTGGGTTTTGAGGAACCGTCCCACAAACCTTTTTTGAGCTAGAGACAAAAGTGAGATGACAGAAATGTGCATACAGTGGTACCTCGGGTTAAGAACTTAATTCGTTTTGGAGGTCCATTCTTAACCTGAAACTGTTCTTAACCTGAGGTACCACTTTAGCTAATGGGGCCTCCTGCGCTCCCGCCACGTGATTTCTGTTCTCTTCCTGAAGCAAAGTTCTTAACCTGAGGTACTATTTCTGGGTTAGTGGAGTCTGTAACCTGAAGCGTCTGTAAACCGAGGTACCACTGTACAGCATAGTTCCATCTTCTGGTTAAAGAAGCTTAGTACCATGTCTGAACTGATAACCATAATTTGTGACTGCCTTGGAAACCATGGTCTGAAGGCTGTTTGGGTTTTATTCTTTTGGCAAATCATATATATTTACTGAATGATTTTTAGCCACTTCTTGTTCAAACTTCTCAGAACGACTTTAGAGCAAAAACCCACAGCAAGCCACTTAAAAATTCCAGTGGGAGTAAAATGTCTGGTTTTGAGCTAGGACTGAAAATAAAATAAAGACAGCATCAAGCAAACAGTTTGCCACAGTTGAAGCCTCTAGACCAGGGGAGGGCAGGCTTCCAAGATCTGTTGTTGCTTTTGCTAGAATCCTGATATTCAAACAGAACAGTTGCGAAAGGCACACACTTAAGGACAAATCCCTAGGCTTAGTTTTCTTTAATGTTGAGTACCAGAACAGAACAGCACCATCAGTCCTTCTCACCCAAATCCACCCTGGTTACCTTCTAGCCCAGGCTTTCTTCATTTCAGTAATATATAATGGGGCAGGTTGCTAATGTTATTGTTGCCACTGTTTTTGTTCTATTTATGTTGGGCTTTTGTTTTTTTAAGGGCTTTGTTTTGTCTAATTAGTTTAGCTATGGTTATGGGGTGGCATACAGATGCCAAAAATTTAAAAAAGAAATGAACAGGGAATTGGGATGCAGACCGGCTTGTAGAAGCCTTGTGATTCGTTAGGTCCCACCACCCCTGCCCCTGAAATGTAGAATCCTGTTTGTGGCAGCAGTTTGTGCTGCTGAACTGTGTTGTTGCCCCAGTATAGCTTTCTTCCAGACCTGATGAATTAACATTTCTGTGGAAAAGCCACATATGTATTTTGTGACAAAGAGTTCCACCTACTTCCTGGTGGGTCTTCCTCTCCCTTTGTTCTTTTCTTGTAGTCCCTTCATGCAGACTTTAGCCTCCTGAAGACAAGCCTGCTGGAGGGGTTTGCAGGGCTGGAAGAAGCAAGACAGAAGGACATGCGTGCTCACAGTGCTGAATATCTGCACCTGCTCTATAAGAGGCCTTTGGACCCAAAAAGTGAAGCTCAACTTCAGGTAGGATCCTTGATAGGGCAAGGGGGTCAGAGCTTTGGGAGCCAGGGGGAAATTATAAATGCCTGCTAGGGAGGCAGAGGATGTTCCAAACCCCATGGTCCCCAGCAGGTAATGGTACCTGTTCCAGTTAGAGATGTCACGTAAGCTGCTCCAATCTTTAGCAAGCATTCTCTGCTGCTAGTTGCTCTCTTCTCAGAAGTTAAGCGTGTTTGCTTGGAAATGTTTTGGTAAGAGCTTTGGACAGTGTATATGAATCTCTTATCTCTTCCCCTCCTCTTTTTACTTCCCCAAGAGCCCTGTCAAGTAGAGTAGGCTGAGATATGGTGAGTGGCCCAAGGCAACCCTGTGAGTTTCATGTCTTTGGATATTAGAACCTGGGTTTCCCTAGTCTTAAAAAGGTAAAGGTAAAGGGACCCCTGACCATTAGGTCCAGTTGCGGACGACTCTGGGGTTGCGGTGCTCATCTCACTTTACTGGCCGAGGGAGCCAGCGTACAGCTTCCGGGTCATGTGGCCAGCATGACAAAGCCGCTTCTGGTGAACCAGAGCAGCGCATGGAAACGCCATTTACCTTCCTGCCAGAGCGGTACCTATTTATCTACTTGCACTTTGACGTGGTTTCGAACTGGTAGGTTGGCAGGAGCTGGGACCGAGCAACTGGAGCTTACCTCATCACGGGGATTCGAACCGCCGACCTTCTGATCAGCAAGCCCTAGGCTCTGTGGTTTAACCCACAACGCCACCTGCGTCCCTTTTTAGTCTTAGTCAATCTCTTTATCCACTACCCCAGGGCAGCTATGTTTTGGTCCTTACAGCTGTTGGTGAACCACAACTCCCAGCACCCCTGACTGTTGGCCAGGCTGGCTGGGACTCATGGGAGTTGGAGTCCAACCACATGTGGAGAACCACAGGTTCTCCATTACACTGTACTGCTTCTCTGTGAATACATGTGCAATTCCCCAGATTGGATGGAAACTATTTGTAGACTGGATTGGGTTTTGTGACTACCAGTTGACAGTCCCTATTATTTTTGCTAAAGTGGTCATGGCCCAGATGTAGAAAATTTCCTTTGCATGCAGAAGGTCCCAACTTCAATCCCTGTCATCTCCAGGTAGAGTTGGGAGAGAACCCTGTCTGAAACTCTGGCGAAGTGTTCCAGTCAGTGTAGCCAATACTGAGCTAGTTGGACCAGTAGTTTGACTCAGTACAAGGCAGCTTCCTGTGTAAATTGGCTGTTGATTCAGAACCATGAGGACTAAAATCTTCCTTATGTTTAGGGGGAAATCAATAGCCCAGTGGTAGAGCACCTGCTTTGCATGTAGAAAGTCCCAGATTCAGTCCCCAGCATATCCAAGTAGGGCTGGGAATGTTCCCTGCCTGAAACTCCTGAGAGCCACTGCCAGTCAGTCTAGACAGAACTGAGCTAGATGGACCAATGGCCTGACTCAATTTAAGGCAGCTTCCTACATTTCTGGGGTGAGCAATGCCTCTATTGTACGATTCTCTAAAGGGCAAATTGTTGACCCGCTGGCCTAGAGGCTGTTCTTTAAGCCAATGTCATCTTCTCAACATTTTTCTTTGCTCCATCTTCAAACATGGAAGGCAAAGTTTTTGTAATGAAGTGCCAGTTTAATAATTCCAACCCAATTTTTATAAAGAAAAAGTGGGTTCATCATCGGGGATTGTTTTATCACCACCAAGTGCCATGCTGCTCAATGTGACGGTTTTACAAGGACTTGAGCTGCTGCAGTTAATTTCATGGATGGGGAGGCTGGAAGCCAAATGGGCTTGTAAATACTGGGTTGCCGCAGGGAGTTCCTGCCAATGTGCAAAAAGGTTTTTTCGAACAAGAGACTTCACCTCACTCTGCTTGCGCTTCTCCTCCCCTGGGGTGTCAGAAGTTAAACAAGCTATTTCTCCCCTGTACTGTAAAATATTGAACTGAGCCTTGGCTGGTATTGTGTAATTGACACAGCTTGGATGCATGAGGATAATGTGGGATGCGACCTCTGAGCAGGAACCATAATTAAAACAGTACCTTAGAAGGCTGAATGTAAGGTCAGGGTGTTAGTTAATCTCTTATTGCCCTTGGGGGATACCTCCCTTGCCATAAGAGCCCTGCTGGATCAGGCCAAAGGCCTACCTTCTCCAGCCTCCTGTTCCTACAGTGCCCAACCAGGTGCCCCAGTGGGAAGCCCACAAGCAAAATTGGAGTGCAGCTGCGCTGTCCCTACCTGCGATTCCCAGCAACTGATCACTGGTCAACAACAAATTTGTTGTCTGCGTTTTTCAGATGATTTAGGACGAATCTGATGCGCTGAATCCAAAATTCACATTGGTTTTGCTCAATCAGGTCAAGTTTTTGAGCTATGGCCACATGTCTTTTTTTACGTTTTTGTTCACATGTACGCTTGTGTGGAGCATTTTAGAAGAAGTTGGTGGGGGTAAAATGCCATGTCGAATAATTGTTTTGATTGGAAATGATTACTTTAATGACAAGAAGTATTCAGGTCCGATAGTTCTGGGTGATTATGTCGAAAAGGGATCAGTTTGAAGTCATAAAACCTCGAAATCGTCCATAAATTGGTGCGGCAAATCATAAAGTTGGGGGATCAAAACTAAGTTAATCCTGATCTTCAATCAGCACATCGTCCTGTAGCTCATTGTGATGAAATTCCAGTGCCTATCTTCGGAGAACTTCCTGACATTAGTGACGAAGATGCCTCCAGTGTTGAAGGACATGAAGAAGAAGAAGTGGTTCTTGAAGATGATGCTCCACATCCATTTTCCCAAAAGGAGTTGAATGATCTAGTTCACGACCTCAGCTTGTCAAAGGACTCTGCCGAACTGTAGGCATCCAGATTGAAGGAAAAAACCTGCTCTCTGACAGTGCTCGCATCAGCTTCTTCCGCAACAGGCATCAAGAGTACCTCCGTTTTTTCTCAGAAGAGAAGGACTTGGTGTACTGTGCAGATATTGCGCAGCTTCGGCTCAAGCTTGGAGTGCCACAGTACGAACCCAAAGATTGGAGACTGTTCAGTGACAGCAGCAAGCGATCACTGAAATGTGTTCTGCTACACAACGGCAACCAGTTTGCCTCTATACCCCTGGCTCACTCAAGTACACTGAAGGAGAATTATGAAGCGGTGAAGTATGTGCTGGAGAAAATTGGTTATGATCAGCATAAGTGGTTTATTTGTGTTGACCTGAAGATGGTGAACTTTTTGTTGGGACAACAGTCTGGCTTCACCAAGTACCCTAGTTTTCTGTGCATGTGGGATAGTAGGGACCGTGCTCAGCATTACACGAAGAAGGACTGGCTGTTGTGGGAGAAATTGGTGCCTTGCAAAGAAAGGAACGTCATCAATGACCCTCTGGTGGACAGAGACAGAATACTTTTCCCACCGCTGCATATCAAGCTGGGCTTAATCAAGCAGTTCACCAAGACTCTGGACAAGGATGGTGACTGCTTCACTTACTTGTGCCAGGCTTTTCCAGGATTGACCATGGAGAAGTTGAAAGCTGGAATCTTTGACGGTCCTCAGATCCGTCAGCTCATCAGAGGTCCAGAGTTCGGAAACTCAATGAACGAAGTGGAACTGGAAGCGCGGAAGGCATTTGTTCTGGTAGTGAAGAACTTTCTGGGCAACAATAAGGCCAGAAACTACGCAGAACTTGTCAACAACATGCGGACTGCTTTCAGACACCTGGGCTGCAACATGAGCGTCAAGATGCACTATCTATTTTCACATATGGACCGGTTTCCTGAGAACCTGGGTTCAATGAGTGACGAGGAAGGGGAGAGATTCCATCAGGACATGAAAGAGATGGAGACCAGGTATCAGGGTCGCTGGGACGCAGTCATGATGGCTGACTACTGTTGGACTCTGAAGAGAGACCTCCCTGCCACTGAGCATTCCAGGAGTTCCAAGAAATGGAAGTTCAAGCCCTGAAGTTTGAAAAATGGTGAAGGAACATGCAGTTTACGTGTACTTACCTTTATCAATGACCACCATTCGACTTCCGATTTCCGCCGCGGATAGAAAGGGAGCGTGGAAAGCCTCGTCGGGCTTTTCCGAACAACACTGGGGCTTGGGGGAGTTGCAAAGGCACTGCACCCCCAAAAAATCTCAAGGGGGATACCCTTGAGGGATGGCTAACCGGCAGCGCGGAAGCGGTCCGGCCGTTTTTTCGGGGTTTTTTTCTTGAAGAGCTCGAAGACGACGGGATTGCAAGCACAAGAGGAAGGAACTGACCCCGTGTTGCGATGCCTCCGGCTCTCGCTAGAGAAAGCGGCGAATCTCCAAAAATTTAAGAACGGACCCTTAGTGTGAGAGAAGTATTTTAAAATTAAAATTTTTAAGAACACACTAAGTGAACGCTGGATGTTGAAGGATTAAATTAAGGAATCCATCCCGGTGGAGGAGTTAAAATGGCGCAGGATACAAAGTCGCAGGAGTAAAGGAAGGAAGCAGCCTCTAGTCTGACTGCGTGATTAGAAACGTAATAACCACAGAGCTGATTGAAAGAGCAGCTTGAGACGACAAGTAGAAGTTTAATTTAAAAGAAAACAGGGAAAGCTTGGAAGCTGCGTTAAAAATAACAAAGTTACAGTAAAGACAAGAATAAGGGAAGATTGGCAGAAACGTCTCTTCTCTTTTAAATAAGAACTGCCTAAGTACTCTTTCGATCCTTACTGCTGAAAAACTGGACTTAAGTTAACCCCCTCTTTGCCGTTTTCTTTTTCATTGTTTTTTGCTCTCTGGGAAAGATGCACATTTAAGCGTTGGAGCTAGAAAAAACCAGAAATAATTGGAATGCGGAAAATATCACCCGATAAACCCTGGGAAAATTTGGAAAATAACTTTGAGTGTTAAAAACAGGGGGTTTTACACCCCAGTAGACTATAATTGGATATTTACAACATTTTGAATTGGACATTCACATCTCTTATGGACTTGAAAATATAAACAGGAAATTGGGACAGAATCCGGACCAGTGATTTGGTGACAGAGACGGGACCAGTGATTTCTTCTTTTTTGTGATAGAGACTGAAACAGTGATTTCGTGATAGAGACCGGACCAGTGATTTTGTGATATTGGGATCTAATTGGTTTACAGGTCTGATTTAGATCGTGGATTAAAGCCTGAATTATTAGCCTTACTAAACCTTGGATTAGGACATGGACTAAGTTATAGAATATCCTTTACAAGTGACGGATTAAACCGGCAAGTGGTGGAAGATTAAAGAAATTAAAAGAAATCGGAACTGAACATTAATTAATTATTTAATTATTTAATTTTAAAAAAGGAACTACTGCTCTCCCATCAATCTACGTGGACTTTAGAAAACCACTTTAACAGGAATAACTCATACATAAGTAATAATTATTTGAGTCTTGGAGAAATTTACCAAACTTTCAGAGGGTGTTAATGTTTTAAGGGACGGTTTGGGAAAACACAAACTATATTGTCATATACTATTAATAATACCCTAGGAGGGGGGAATCATTTGAAGAAAAAACAAGAGCCTAAGGAAGGTACTAAGGTGTATAAACAAGACTTTAAGATTGCCAAGGTCGAGATATACTGGGATTATAAGTGAAGCTATTTTTTTTTTTTATTTCTGGACATTTTATTATCCAACTGGATTTGTAACTGTTTATTATAATAGTACATATTTTCTGGTGGTACTCGGAGATATTATGGTTGTACTTTAGGATACAGCTGAATTAATTGACTTCAAAGGTAATACTCTGTCTGAAAAAAAGGAAATACAATAGAAAGTGATATAAAAGAAATTGTAAGAATATAAAATAAGAAAAACAAAATCGCATGGGCGTAATAAGGTAAATTAAAGGAGAGTGGTTAAGACATAGAAAAATAAGAAAGAAAAAAAAAGATTGTGCGCCCCTCAGGGGAGAGACAGAAAATTAACACAGACTATTGTGTAAATAATCACAAAATGTCAGGGAAAAATGGAAAAAAGGTAGCAGGGACTCCTGGAGACAGAAAGGCCTCACGACAAGAGGAAATTAAAGACCTAGACATATTGTGGTTAAAGATCAAAGAGGAATTTAAACAGAGTGAACTACATATGGAAAGTAAATTAGGACAGGTGCAGGAACAGATAGATAAAAAAATTGAAGGAGCTGTGGGAGAACTCACTATTAAAATACAAGACCTATCAGTTAGATCAAAAGTAATAGAGGAATCAAACAAGAAAATTCAAAAAGAAATGAAGGAACATAAAAGGGAGACAGAAAAAAATGAAGGAGGAAATAAGAGATTTGAACAAATCACAAGAACAGATTGAGGATAGCTTATGTGCTGGTCCAGGGGGGAGGTTACCGTGGGGTGAGGTCCAGGACCTGAGTTGAGGGTCGCCAGACAGTCCTCCTCGGGCAAAGCAGGGTCCACAGCGAGAAGCCGGGCAAGGACAGGAACTCTGGGGGAACAGGACTGGATGCTGGCCGAAACAGCTCATCAGCGACGTTGCTCCCGCAACCTGGGACCGGGCTGACTGGCCTTTATCTTCTCTGAGGCCAGGGGCGGTCCCGGCCCCCAGGAGACCCGCCTCTCCTGGCCTTAAGGCGAGCACTCCTCCTGGGAGAAACCAGTTCCCTTCGCCTCTCTGCCCTGAGCCTCTGCAGTTCAGGAGAGGCTGAAGGGTTACTGGACCCAGGGGGAGACTCACCTGTAGGCACTGAGTCCTCAACCACCTCTGCAGCCAGAGTGGATTCACCTGGTGCCTGCTCCTGAGGATCCGGCACCGGTGCAGGCGCTTCAGAATCAAGGCCCTGCCCCAGTTCAGCCGGCCCTGGAGGCGGGGACTCCTGTGCAGGCTGGGATTCCTCCGGTTCAGCCTCTGAATCGGATTCCCAGGCCATCACAATGTGCCTTGTCGCTCCAGAATCGACGACAAATTTTCCTTTGGCCTTTGGAGAAGCAGTGCTAACAAACAAAGCCTTGTTTTTCATTGGCCTAGGCTTTCCACCCCCCTTCTGTTTCTGGCCATCTGCAGGCTTCTTCTTTTGTTTATTTCCAGTCTTTGGGCAAAATTTCTGAAAATGACCTTGGTTCCCACAGTTCCAGCACTTCACAGCTGCCAACGCCTTGGCTCCCCCTGGAGGCTGGAATGCTGTCTCACATTGCTCCCCCTGAAGCGCACAAGCTGACTCAGCTGCAATACTCCTATCATATTCGTTTTGCAAGGTCGCCAAAACCTTTGTAGCAGTGAGGTCCTGCGCAGGAAGAGTTGCCAGCTGGCTTGCCACAACATGATAGCTTTCATCCAGGGAGTCCAGGATAAGGATTGCAAACAGAGACTCAGGCATATTGAAACCTCTATGAGTCAATTCCTGTCTGAGATGCTGCAAATGTAAAACATGGGCTCTAAGGTCTTCCCCTGGCTCCAAACGCTTCCTGTGCAGCTTTCTGAAGTAAAGCAACACAGACCCAGCTTCTTGTCGGAGATGACAGGCCTTAAGCCCTTCCCACATCTCACGGGCACTGGCCTTTCCAGCCAGGGTGATTAACTCTTCAGGAGCTACCGAGAGCAAAATTATTCACATGGCTCTTGAATCCTGTGCCTCCCATTCATCTGTCAAAGGGGCTGGGGGGTCCTCAGAAATAGTTTTCCACACACCAAGCCTTCTCATCTGGCCCTCACAGTACCTTGCCCAGGTCTGATAATTGTGGCCATTGAGCTTTGGGCACGGAGCACCATCACAGCTTAGCTATGACAGAAATGCGTCAGAAACAACTCAATTTAAAATTCAGAGGAGTAGAAGAAGAAATCCATGAGAATATAAAAGAAAAAATGATAAGAGAATTAGCAAAATGGTTGGAAATAAAAGAGGAAGAAGTAGCCTGTACTGTAGAAAGCGCATTTAGAATAAGGGTGAAATCCCAGCAGCTCAAACTAAAAAAATCTCCTGGTGATTGTTTGATGATTTTCAACTCAATTGAGATGAAAAATATGATATTAAGAACAAGTTACCGAAAAAAATTAATAATTGAAAACAGAACAATTATTATATACAAAGAAATACCAATTAGACTTTTGCTTAAAAGACAAGGATACCGACAAATAGTAAGTGTCTTACAGAGAAACAATATACAATATAGATGGGAGTTCCCCAAAGGAATTACCTTCTATTATAAAGATAAAAGATTCAGATTGACAGATACACAAGAAGCAGAAAATTTTTTGAGAAGATATGAGAAGGAGCTAGGAAAAGGGGAAGAAAGGTACGGAGGAGGAGGGAGATATACAGAAAGGAGGAAGGAAAAGAAGGCAAAAAACACAGAGAAGCAAAAGAGAGAGAGAGAAGAGGAAGAAGAGGAAGTGGAAGAGGAAGGAGCAGCAGGAGGAGAAGAAGAGGAGGAGGAAGAAGAAGAGTTAACGGAGAAGAGGTTGACTAGAATATAAATTAAAGTCAAACAATATAATGTCGTTAAAGGTTCTGTCCTGGAATGTAAATGGTTTGAACGAAAAATCTAAAAGGAATAAAATTCAAAAGGTGTTAAAGAATAAAAATTATGATGTGATCTGTTTTCAGGAAACACACATGGCAAAAAAACACAAACATATACTAGCAAATAAAAGGTTGGGGGTAGAGTTTGTTAATTCAGACACTAATAAAAAAAGAGGAGTTGTGATATACGTGAAGGAGAAATGGGACCCAATATTAATATGTAAGGACGATGAAGGAAGGATCTTAGGAGTACAAATCAACCATCAGGGAGAAAAGATTAACGTTATAAATGTCTATGCACCAAATATGAATAAAGCTGAATTCTTTAAAAAATTGGAACCAATGCTAACAGAATTGGAGGATCATAAGATGATTTTACTTGGAGATTTGAATGCCGTGCCAACACCTGAATTAGATAGAAGCGTGAAAAGAAGAAAACTTAAGCAGGGGAAATTACCAAGAACATTTAATAATCTGGTGGAAAATCTAGATCTGATAGACATCTGGAGACATAAAAATCCAACAACGAAACAATATACACACCTGTCAGAACCACACCAAAGTTGGGCCAGGTTGGATCAAATATGGGTCTCAAGAGAATTAACATTAAGAGCACTTAAATGTGAAATCCAACCCAGAACTCTTTCAGATCATAGCTCAGTAACGTTGGAGATAAAAAGCAGATTACAAGGAACATACAGATGGAGAATGAACGATTATCTTTTTGAAAATGAGGAAATAATTGAGAAGGCCAAAAGAACGTTAAAAGAATATTTTGAGATGAATTTAAATAAAGAGACTAATATAGAGATAGTTTGGGATGCCAGTAAGGCAGTGTTAAGAGGATTTTTAATTAATCAGAACAGCCATAGGAAAAAGTTAAGAGAGCAAAAAAAAAAAGAAGAAATAATCAATTAAGAGATTGCGAAAGAAAACTAGCAATAAATCCAACTGAGGAGCAGGTTAAACAAACTTATAGAATATTGCAAACGCAATACTCAAATTTAGTAGGCCAAGAAGTAGAATGGAGAATCAAGATATGGAAGCAAAAATTCTTTGAATCAGCAAATAAAACCGGAAAATTATTAGCGTTGCAATTACGAAAAAACAAAAAACAAAATATGATCAACAAATTAAGAATAGAAGAGCAAATTGTGGAAGAACCTAAGAAAATAAAGGAAAATTTCATCAAATTTTATGGAAAATTATATAAAGGAGAAAAAGAAGACAGCACAGAAATAAAGAAATATTTAGAAGAAAATAGACTAAAAGGATTAACAGAAGAAGAAATAACACAATTAAATAATCCTATAAAAATTGAAGAAATCCAGGATGCGATAAAAAGAATGAAATTAGGAAAGGCTCCAGGGCCTGACGGCCTTTCAGCTAAATACTACAAAGTTCTAGAGGAATATTTAGCCCCGGTGCTGTGCAAAGTAGCGAATAACATCTTAAGCGGCGGAAAGACACCAGACTCATGGAAGGAAGCCTATATTACATTAATATCTAAGCCTGACACAGATAAATTAGATATGAAAAACTACAGACCAATATCATTATTAAATAATGATTATAAATTATTTGCGGAAGTAATGGCCAACCGTCTTAAGAAATGTTTAAGAAACCTTATCCATACAGATCAAGTCGGATTCTTACCCAATAGACAATTAAAAGACAACATAAGACATATAATTAACATCATTGAATATCTAGAGGCCAAGAATGAAATACCTGCGGCACTAATTTTTATTGATGCCGAAAAGGCCTTCGATAATGTGTCTTGGCAATTCCTTGTAAGATGTCTAGAAACAGTAGGGATAAAAGCTATTTACTCAAGCCAGAAAGCAAAATTGATTATTAATAATGATTTAACTGATTATTTCGAAATTTCAAAGGGTACGAGACAGGGGTGCCCTCTATCACCTCTTTTATTTATAATGATACTAGAAATTATAGCAAATAAGATAAGAACAACTCCAGAAATACGTGGAATTAAAATTGGAAAAAAAGAATACAAACTGAAAGCATACACTGATGATCTGATGGTATCATTAGAAGATCCACAAAAAAGTGTCCATAAGGTAATAGAATTGTTAGAAGAATTTGGAAAGTTATCGGGTTTTAAGTTAAACAAATCAAAAACTAAAATGATGACGAAGAACATGGAAGAAGCTATGAAAAACCAGCTAGAGGCTAAAATTGGAATTAAAGCGGTAAAAAAAGTAAAATACCCAGGAATTTGGCTAACTATGAAGAACATAAATTTAATGACGGACAATTATGAAACAACCTGGAAAGAAATTAAAAAAGATTTAGATATATGGAACAGAATAAAATTATCATGGTCAGGAAGAATGGCCGCAATTAAGATGAATATACTTCCAAAGTTGTTATTTCTATTTCAAAATATTCCGGTGATAAAAGGAAACAAAGTATTTAAAGATTGGCAGAAAATTTTATCTAAATTCATTTGGCAGGGGAAAAGGCCTAGAATTAAATTTAAATTGCTTACAGATAGAAGAGAAAGAGGAGGTTTTGCGGTACCAAATTTGAAACTGTATTACGAGGCCTCATGCCTCTGTTGGATTAAAGAATGGATTGTAATAAAAAACACTGACCTACTAGATTTAGAAGGCTTTAACACCAGATTCGGTTGGCACGCATATTTGTGGCATAATAAAGCAAAAGTACATAAAGAATTCTCCAGTCACATCATTAGAGGACCTCTGCTAGAGGTTTGGGAAAGAAATAAAAATCTTCTTGAAAGGAAAACTCCCTGGTGGTTGTCACCAATAGATATTTTAACAATTAAAAAAACAAACATAGAAGGTAAGAGATGGACATATGAAGATTTATTGGTGAGAACAGAAAAAGGTTGGCAGATCAAAACGTATGAAGGACTAGGAGATAAATTAATGAGTTGGTTACAATTCCATCAAATTAATGCACTGTGGACAGAAGATAAAAAGATCGGGATAAACGGAAAAAAATCAAGATTCCAGATAGAAATACTGGAAGGAAATTCAAAACTCTTATCAAAAATGTATAATCAACTGTTAGAATGGGATACTAAGGACGAGGAAATAAAAGAAGTTATGGTGAAATGGGCGATAGATCTGGGATATAATTTGGAATACAATAGTTGGATTAAGCTCTGGAATAAAGATATGAAGTTCACTGCTTGTGTTGCCTTAAGAGAAAACATGGAAAAAATGATGTACAGATGGTACATCACCCCTGTAAAATTAGGGAAAATCTATAAGAATGGAGATAAAATGTGCTGGAGGTGTAAAAACAAGGAAGGTAGTTTTTACCACATGTGGTGGACTTGTGAAAAAATCAAGAACTTCTGGGAGCTCATTTATAATGAACTAAAAAAAATGTTTAAATATACTTTTGTTAAAAAACCTGAAAATTTTCTTCTGGGAATGATTGGCAATGAAATTAAGAAAGAGGACCAGACCTTATTCCAGTACGCAACAACAGCTGCTAGAATTTTAATCGCCCAAAATTGGAAATCAACCAATATCCCAACAGTAAGAGATTGGCAAAGTAAATTATTTGAATATTCAGAATTGGCAAAATTAACACAAAAAATTAGAGACCAGAAAGAAACAAAGTTTATTAAAGAATGGAATAAATTCATAACCTATATTGAAGTAGATTTTAAAAATCCAAAGATCACAGTAGGCTTAATATAACCCCTCGACATACAAAATTTTTAAAGAAAATCTGCGGGGGAAAATGTATTACATAACCCAAAACTGAGGTGGAGGGAAGTCAATAATTTACATGTTCGTCTTTGTGTTGTTTTTTTTTGTTTTCTTATAATTAAGTTATGTTGTTCTTATTATTGTTTCTTTTCCGGTGAAGAATTTATTTTCTGTACATATGTGTGTGTATATGTGTGTATGAAAATTAATAAAGAAAAATTGAAAAAAAAATCAATGCCCACCATTCAGTTTACAGTAATCGATGTTTCTATCAGGTAATCAATATATGTTGTTGGAAAAACATTTTTTTATCTTAAAAACATATTTAGGATGAGATGTGTTGACAAAAATCAGCTGATAATGCCACAAAAATGTAATCGATTTTGTCACAAGATCTGATTTTTTTCAAATCAACATAGCACAAAAACCTGACCTGATGGAGAGAAACAGATGCCATTTCCTGATGCAAAAATACCCTAAAGCAGTTGTAGAAATCTAGACAACATTCAAAAAGTAAAAAATTGTTGCCCAGTGAATCAGAGGCATACTGCCTTTTTTTTTGCTATAAGAAATTAATATTGAGGCATTTCTCTCTCCCTCTCTCTCTCTCTCTCTCTCTCTCTCACACACACACACACACACACTTTTGACAATGCTCTTCAAAATAGCAACACATCTTTGCCAAAAGCAGCTGCCATCTCTCCCTACAAGTGTAGCAGCCAGCAAATCAATATCTTCCGCAGCCCTTCTGAGCTCTGAAGCCAGTGGAACAAGCACATTCATTAAACTAAAGAAGCCTTTTTGGGGACAATTTTCAATCATTCATGCACACCAGTTGAGGCTCCAGCAGGCCCCCTGCAGGCAATAATCATCTTCCCCAAATGGCACATCTAAATTAAAATAGGGCATTGAGTCAATGTTGCTTGAATAAAGATGTGACTCTAGATTTGTAACGTGATATAGTTAAGCAGAATCTGGCTGGATTCGACTGAAGGCCTGTCTGGCTCAGCATCCTTTTCTCACAGTGGCCAATCAGATGACTCTTTGGAGCCCATGAACAGCAACAGCCCTTTCCACTTTGGCCCCATTTTCTTGAAACCACTTCCATCATTAAATAACCCTTTTCAGTATACAAAATGCTTGAAGGTTCACTTTGCCCTCCCAGCACCACTGTGAGTTAGGCTTGAGACAGGTCTAGGCATGCAGCAGAGTGAGGTGCAGGCTGAGGGAGGACAGATCTGGTTTACATAAATCAAGAAAGACACCCTGGTTTTCTCAAATTCATCCTTTATTTCTGCAAACTTCTTTGTACTCTACTATGGTACGTCAAGCCCTCTAACAATGCTTTTTCCCAAATCCCAGCCAACCAGCCTTTCCAAAAGCTCCAGTGTCTTCCAGTGATTGGCTAGTTCCAGATGTGAAGCTGCAAGTTTCTGATTGGACTATTTTAGTATCCTCAGACTGCCCAATCACCAATAAGGCTAAAGCCGGGTCAGAGAAGATAGAAATGTTTTTAAATAAATGCCTTCTCTAAGGTTGTTTGCACTAATTCTTTGGTTATTTATGCATCCTGCCCCACCTTTCCTCAACTGGGTGCCAGAAGCCTCATTGAAATCTAGATAAATCACAGTCTGTCATTAACCACAGAAGGAAACCAAATCAGTATGGTTGTAAACTCTTGATAATCCTAATAATTTCTGAAACACCACACACACACACACACACACACACACACACACACACACACACTTGTATAGTGTCCTGAGTAGATTAAAAATGATTCTAAATTCCCCACCCTCTTTTTTTCTGGGCAGGAAATCCGGCGCTTACACCAGTACGTGAAATTTGCTGTTCAGGATGTGAACGATGTCCTGGATTTGGAGTGGGATCGGCACCTGAAACACCAAAAAAAGCAGAAGTGAGTTTTAAAGCTTACTTCTTAGCTAAGTGATACTCAAAAAACCAAGTGTCTTCTCGAGGCTGAGCTCCCTGTTTCCCATCAAAAATATCAGGTTATTAGTTTCACTTAAGGAATAGTTCAGGCTCCAGGTTCACCTCATTTGCTATCCTTTAACCACAGGGTTGGTTGGAGGTGTTGAATGGTCACTGTAAAATGTGAAGGTTCATTATTGTTTCACAAGTTGTGTATGTCTTTAAGGGCCAGGGCAAATAACGAGACCCAGTCTTACAGCTGTGAAACATAGCAGGTGCTGCTAGGTTGTGTTAATTAAGCTGTGTCAGCATTTGGGCATAGTATATAAGGAGCAGCACCTAGCTCCCTCCTCACCTTGGGGGAATGGGTTGGTGGTTGGGTCTGGTTTGTTGTTGATGTATTTAGTGTATAAGGAGTTTTTGTTATTAAAACCTTGTTTAAGTTATTTTTGAGTCCCTTTTTAATGCATGGTCTCCCCAGCAAGCGCTCTGCAGCGCTACTAAACTGCAAATAGCCAACAGGAGGACCCCCCTGAAGGCCACTTTCTAGTCCAGCTTCCTGATCAGAAGTCTGGAGCTAGAGCATTCCCAGCATATGGTTGGTCTGGCCTCCTGTGCATAATCATCTAACCCAGGAGTTCTGTATGAGGTAGGAATTGGGTCTTTAGTGTAGGGGGGCTGCTTTATGGAATCCTCTGCTGCAATGTAAGGGCAGTCACCCTCTCTGTTTCCTTCTCTGCTCCTGTTGAAGACCTTCCTCTTCCAACTAGCCTTTCAAGAGAATATATTATTTATTTCACCCTTCATTCAAATATCATAGTGCGGTTTGCAACATAAAAACACAAATATCTAGCATAATAACAAATCCCAGTTGGTGCAGTAATAAAACTGCTGGCACATTTTCAAAGCTAAGCAGAGTCCAGTTTCAGGTTTCAAATTGGATGAGGGGACTGACTGGGTTGAGATTCTTGCATTGCAGGGAGTTGGACCAGATGACCCTCTGGGTCCCTTCCACTTCCTCAGTTCTACAATTCGATGGTATTATAAAACAAAACAAAATCCCTTATAAGAAAAGCCCTGCTGGTTTATGCCAATGGTCCATCCTGTTCTCACGGTGGCCAACCAGATGCCTGTAGGAAACCGATAAGCAGCATTTAAGGACACGAGCACTCCCTTCCTGTGGTCTCCATCTGCAGATATTTGTAGCGTTATTCTCTGACCTACCATTTACAATCTGCATTTGTGTTGGTACTCCTTTTAACTGTTTTAATATATGACATTGTTCTTTAAATGTTTGCATTTTTTTTGTTGTGTTGTTCTCTGTTCTTTTGCCTCTCTCTTTCTCTCCCTGTTGAAATTTGGTTTCTGGTTTTTCCTTTTCCAAATAGGCGCTTACTGGTACCTGAGCGCGAGACTCTCTTCAACGCCGTCACCAAGAACTGGGAGATTATTGACCAGCAGCTGAAACGGCTGAAGAATTTGGTGGGCAGCCTGCAGGAGCTCCGCTTGTACAATCAGACGCTGTGGTGGAGCCTATCCACTACCACCTCTTCTAGCAGCAGCATACAAAGGTGGGCATTGCTCAAGAAACCCCCCAAGCAGCTTTGCTTTCCCCCTCTGCAGTGCATTGGTTCGTCTGAGTGCTGGGTCCAAAGCTTTGCCAAAGAAGGAACATTGTGTCCAACCTAATTTTTGCTCAGCGTAGACACTGAAAAGAATGAAGATAACTAAATTAGGTCCATTGATTTCAAGAGGTCTACTATTTGAGTTGAACACCATCCATTGAAATTAATGGATTTATGTTGGTTATGTCTGTTAATTTCAATGGGTCTAATGTTAGATGTAAGCCACATTTTCCTTCCTTGTGTTTGGGTCTACAGTGGTACCTCAGGTTAAGAACTTAATTCGTTCTGGAGGTCCTTTCTTAACCTGAAACTGTTCTTAACCTGAAGCTCCACTTTAGCTAATGGGGCCTCCCGCTGCCGCTGCGCCGCCACCGCGCGATTTCTGTTCTCATCCTGAAGCAAAGTTCTTAACCCGAGGTACTATTTCTGGGTTAGTGGAGTCTGTAACCTGAAGCGTCTGTAACCCAAGGTACCACTGTAGATGGAATGGAAAGCTTGTGTGTGTGTACATACTTTTTTTAAAGAGCGTGTATCTAGTGCTTAAGGCCCCAAAGGGTGCTGGTGAATAATAGAGAACTTGGCAGTGAGACAAACTAAGTAGGCTTTTGAGATTTCAGGGATTGTGGACTGAAACGGATACCTGTGTTGATCCATGTTCCACCCCCACACTCCTCCAACCCCTCACCAGCCCTATCCAGCTCTCTGTGTCTGTTCAATTTGAATGACGGTGACTTTTAGTCCGTGGATTCTGCTAGAAACCGTATCCCACCGTCCTTTATACTGAGCACAGTCATACGTCTTTACATGTCTAGAAGGTGCTTCCATTTGCCCAGGGGGCTTTGAGGTGTTCAGATTTCACCACTACCTTCCCCATCCCCAAGTACCACATTCTGTACTATGGGAGTCCCCTCCCCACAAAGAATAACATATCAGGGCGGCTTTTATGATGTGTAAGGGACTCAAGTTAGAGGGAAGGAGGTGGAAAAGTCCATTCCATGAGCAGATTCCACTCACAGAACTTGGAATCCAACCTCTTCTAACTGATAATGCAGGTGGATCTTCTTGTCCTGCTGGCCAGTTTAGTGTTCCTCAAAGGAATATGCCTGTAAACACTAGTTTCCTGTGAGTTGCTTGCTTTTCTCTCTCCAGATGTACTTAAATGTCTAAATAGAATAGCGTAGTGGTTAAGAGCTGTGAGCTAAAAAAGGCCCCTCTCTACTCAATATTTACAGTAGCTGAGTTCACTGGAAGCCAGCCTACATAAAGAGTTCTCATAAAACAGGTGGTGGGGGACCTTTGGCCCTCCAAATGTGGTTGAACTACAGCTACCATCCACCCCTGGCCAATAGCCAAGGGGTGGGTGGTGGGAGTCATTGTTCAGAACATCTTGAGGATCAAAGATTCCCTACTGGTTGTTTTTTTTTTAAAAAAAATTTAAAACAGTAAATGCCTGCAAATCCAGCTCTATTTATGGGAAAACTGAAGTGATTGTTTCAGGCTTTGGATGCTTGGACGTGGGGGCAGGCATAGTAGCTGTTGATATTTCCACCCCCTCCCATTGTAAGAATCTCCTGATGTTTTCAGAAAGAAGGGGGCGAAAACTGCTCTTCGCTTCTTCCCTCCTGCCTGACTCTGTGGAGAGTCTGTGTGTTATCTATGTAGAGATTAGATGGCTGAGTGAGAGCTGTAACACTCATGCAAGCCAGTAGCTCTTTAGTTTTTAGTTTGTAGCAGCTATTAGAAAATAAAGAAGTTATGGTTCACAGCTTTGTTCCATGTTGTTCATACTCTGCTGACTTTGGTACTCACAACTCACAGTTGTGGGTCCAGTGCACTTAGACCTGCTTTCCAGGATTGGAAGGTCTCTGGAAGTGCTCCAGTTTGCCTAGCCCAGTCAGGGCAGAACCAGTTGTTGAGCCCAGTCACTGGCATCGGCTCAAAGGCGTACTGACAGTAGCAGCCCCCATTCCCCTCTGTTGAAGGACTGAGCTCAGTGTGTGCATGCCATGTGGCCTGTCCGGGATCCCCTAACCTAGAGGTTTTCAACCTTTTTGAGTCCACAGCTCCCTTGACCAACTACATTCTTTCTGCAGCACCCCTGTGGGGCTCAGGAGCCCAAGTTATGTCACCCCTTGCCTGAAGGGCTAGCATCCTCTCACCCTTTCCCAAACACCCTCCCTTGTGGAGTGTTCCCTCAGCCTCCTTTCCTCTCCCCTCTCCTTGGGAGTCCTCCAAGCAGCTGCCACCACCACCCCTAGTCTCTGAACTCCACCCCCCCATCCCAAAGAGAGTTGCCTCCTCACGCTGCCGTGCAGGGGCCTGGGAAGAGGATTCCCCCAGCCTTAGCCCAACTGAGACTGGCCAAAGGTGAACATGAGGCCAGCCCCTTATTCACCTTGAGAGGCAACAGTGGTCACTGCCGGGCATGCATGGTGGAAAGGCTCCCCTTCGGCACTGGACACTCAGCTTCCAGGCAAGCCTTGCACACAGCAAGCACAAGAAAGGCCAGTGCAATGCCTGCCTGCTCAGCCTCCCACTTGTCTCTCCATTCCCAACAGCAAGGGCTGTCGGACTGGCTGGCTGGGCTCTCTCGCCCGCTTGTTTGCTTACTCTGAGGCCGCTTCAGCTCCTGGCAACCCCTGGGCCAGCTGGAAAAGGCCTTGGAAGGGAGCAGGCCCTGCAGTCCTCACTACAGCCAATGGTCCAAGGCCTCACTGCCACACATAAGGCAAGCATCTCCCAAATGTACATGCTTTAATCTCTCTTTAATTGCTCTTTAATTGTTATTTCTTTTAAAAGGTTTTAAATTTTGTTTTGGGTTTTGTAATGCTAATTTTACTATTTCTTTTAAACTGCTTCAAGGTTTTATTTATTACAATCAGGCAGTGTGTGTGTGTATAGGGTTAATCAAACCAGGTAATTTTATTGTTTTTGCTTTACTTTTTGTAAGCCACTTAGAGGTTCCATTTACAATTAAGTGCTATATTGTTGTTAAATAAAATACGGTCATATTTTTCCTCTTCTAAGTGTCAGTAAGCATATAGGTAAGATGCATTGGCAACTTAGTGTCTTCCCCTGCACCTCATCATAGTATTACATTTTTTGCTTCAGTTTCTTTTCCATCATCTGAGGAAGAGCTTTGATAAATGTTGCTGTAGATGCCCCTGGTTTGTATATGAACTAAAATCGTACTGCAGTGCATGAAAATTGAGCTAAAATTGGTATTCAGCCAAGCTGCATTCCAAGTAGAGACATTGAAATTTAACGAAATCAGCCATGTCCATTAATTTAGATAGGTATACTCTAAGTAGGACTAATGTTGGGTTCATCCCCATAAATATTTTAGTTTTGCCTTTAGCTAATTTTAAGTTGCTGAGACCACATTTCTGCCATGGCTCATTTCTGCGCCAAGAATCCAACATTAGTTGTGCTTTTTGAGTTCTTCAGAAACAGTAAATAGGATCTGATTGATGCCTGGCTTCTTTTTTTCGCCTTTCCCTCCCTGCTGCTTTTCTAACTCTCATCAACTCAGCCTTGACAGTGAACTGGAGAGCCTAAGTAACGCCTTGACAAAAGCTACTCTTCAACCTTCCACCAGAACTTCAAAATCACCAGGTAGTGACTACATTGGTCTGTTGTCCTGTCCTTGTGTAGTGCTAATGTGTGTGGGTTTGTTTTCTGTGTAACAAGCACACTTTAGGAAATCATTGCAGAGATAATCATCGGTCTTGATTACTGTATAATAACACTGGGCAACAATTTTTTACTTTTTGAATGTTGTCTAGATTTCTACAACTGATTTAGGGTATTATTGCACTGCTGAATCAGGAAATGGCATCCGTTTCTCTCCATCAGGTCAGGTTTACTGTAAACTGAATGGTGGGCATTGATAAAGGTAAGTACACGTAAACTGCACGTTCCTTCACCATTTTTCAAACTTCAGGGCTTGAACTTCCGTTTCTTGGAACTCCTGGAATGCTCAGTGGCAGGGAGGTCTCTCTTCAGAGTCCAACAGTAGTCAGCCATCATGACTGCGTCCCAGCGACCCTGATACCTGGTCTCCATCTCTTTCATGTCCTGATGGAATCTCTCCCCCTGCTCGTCACTCATTGAACCCAGGTTCTCAGGAAACGGGTCCATATGTGAAAAGAGGTAGTGCATCTTGACGCTCATGTTGCAGCCCAGGTTTCTGAAAGCAGTCAGCATGTTGTTGACAAGTTCTGCGTAGTTTCTGGCCTTATTGTTGCCCAGAAAGTTCTTCACTACCAGAACAAATGCCTTCCTCGCTTCCAGTTCCACTTCGTTCATTGAGTTTCCGAACTCTGGATCTCTGATGAGCTGACGGATCTGAGGACCGTCAAAGATGCCAGCTTTCAACTTCTCCATGGTCAATCCTGGAAAAGCCTGGCACAAGTAAGTGAAGCAGTCACCATCCTTGTCCAGAGCCTTGGTGAACTGCTTGATTAAGCCGAGCTTGATGTGCAGTGGTGGGAAGCGTATTCTGTCTCTGTCCACCAGAGGGTCGTTGATGACGTTCCTTTTTCTGCAAGGCACCAATTCCTCCCGCACAGGCCGGTCCTTCTTCGTGTAATGCTGAGCACGGTCCCTACTATCCCACATGCACAGAAAACATGGGTACTTGGTGAAGCCAGACTGTTGTCCCAACAAAAAGTTCACCATCTTCAGGTCAACACAAATAAACCACTTATGCTGATCATAACCAATTTTCTCCAGCACATACTTCACCGCTTCATAGTTCTTCAGTATACTTGAGTGAGCCAGGGGTATAGAGGCAAACTGGTTGCCGTTGTGTAGCAGAACACATTTCAGTGATCGCTTGCTGCTGTCACTGAACAGTCTTCAATCTTTGGGTTCGTACTGTGGCACTCCAAGTTTGAGCCGAAGCTGCGCAATATCTGCACAGTACACCAAGTCCTCCTCTTCTGAGAAAAAACGGAGGTACTCTTGATGCCTGTTGCGGAAGAAGCTGATGCGAGCACTGTCAGCAGGTTTTTTCCTTCAGTCTGGATGCCTACAGTTCGGCAGAGTCCTTTGACAAGCTGAGGTCTTGAACTAGATCATTCAACTCCTTTTGGGAAAATGGATGTGGAGCATCCTCTTCAAGAACCACTTCTTCTTCTTCATGTCCTTCAACACTGGAGGCATCTTCGTCACTAATGTCAGGAAGTTCTCCGAAGATAGGCACTGGAATTTCATCACAATGAGCTACAGGACGATGTGCTGATTGAAGATCAGGATACTTCATGGGGCGGCTGCCCCATTAACTTAGTTTTGATCCCCCAACTTTATGCTTTGCTGCACCAATTTATGGAAGATTTCGAGATTTTATGACTTCAAACTGATCCCTTTTCGACATAATCACCCAGAACTATCGGACCTGAATACTTCTTGTCATTAAAATAATCATTTCCAATCAAAACAATTATTCGACATGGCATTTTACCCCCACCAACTTATTCTATTTTTTTTTTTAAATAATATTTATTAGATTTTCGGGGGGGGGGGAGAATTACACAAAAACAAGAAAAGTAAAAACAAAGAACAGAAGTAAAAATACAGGAAAAATACAAAATACAGAATAAAAGAATAAAAAACACTTAACAAGAAAAAAAGAAAAATCAATTTTTCTATACCTTATATTCATATCCTTGTTTCCCTGACCTCCTCATACCTCCCTTTTTTGTATTCCAGTTCAATTAGTTAATTCAGCAATTTCTTTCCCTCTTTATTTTCTCATGATCCTATAACTTAATATACTATGACTTTAAATTTTCACCTGTTATCAATCCTTTTTTACATACACCTTTATAGCATTCCTGCTTAAACCACCTAGCTTCATTCGAACATCATTCTAACATTCATTAATTCTGCAATATTTCTGTAAATAGTCCTGTCAGGGGTTCAGGAGCAGAGGCAAGGGCAAGGGAGGAAACAGAGAGCGAGGGGGAGGAGGCAGAAGAAAAGATGAGTGATGACGACGACCCGAGATCTCCGAGTCTTTCCAGTGAATCAGAAGATTCACAGAAAGGAGCACCAGTGGCCAGGGCAAGGGGGGAGCCTAGGGGGACACCCCAGGAAGATAGAGCCAGAGGGGACTCAGAGGGGAGCAGTTGGAAATCGGGACCAGCGTCACCGCCAGAGAGCAGGGAAGAGGAAGGGCGCCAGGGATCAAGCGCTGGCAGCTCACAACAGGGGGGAGGGCACGAGTCAGGAGTGGCCACACCTCCATCGGGGAGCGAAGAAACGGTCAGACGGAAGGTGGAAGGGTTGGCGCGCGCGCCAAGTTCAAATGCACAGGAAGGTGGCGCAGTAGGCAGCCCGGAAAGGGAGCCAGGTCCTAAAGCCCGGCGCAAGGAGACAGGAGGGTCCGGGGGGGTCGGCGTCAGAAGAATCCCGGAAGGAAGAGACCCCGGGGGGCAGAGGGACCCAGAGAAGAACAGTCAGGCGGAAAAGGTGGAGCAGGGCTAGGATATTAAGTTGGTGTACAAGGGGCGGAGACTCAGACGGAGCTTCGCCGATCTAACCATGAGACGTAGAGTTGCACGCAGCAGATTGAGAATGGAAACTGTAACTCAATAAAGACTTTTATTTAACGATCGCTGGCTAGCGTGATCCTCTGTGAGCTAGGATCTGGAAGCAGCTCTGACAGTAAGCTCCGTCTCCAAATTGTGGGCATCTACAGCCTCGCGGAGAGGAGAGAAAGCGGGTGCCTACTAGCGAGATCACGAACGGCAGACAACATGACGGCCGAACAGCAGATAGCGGAACTCAGAGAAGCAGTGACACGACTGAATGCCGAGGCTCTTGCATCCAGGAAGAGAGAGGAGGACGCAGCTGCCGCCTACAGGGATCTCCAGGTCAGGTTGGAAGTGCTTACGAAGCAAGGGCAACTGACACCCAAACCGGAGGGGATTGGGTTGGGGAGACGAACAGGCGGTCTGGTCTCTCACTTCGATGGGAATTTGCAACAGTACCCCAACTTTAGAGCAGATGTAATGTGTGCACTGCAACTGCTGAACAACGACTTTAGAGATGAGCAAGAGAAGGTGGGATTCATCATGTCCCATTTGCATGGAGATGCTAAAGCATGGCTGCGCAATTTGTGGAGAGATAAGGATCCGGCGCTCCAAAATGCGGATGCCTTTATTAAAGCGATGGATGGGTGCTTTTTATCAAGCATAGACGTGGATCTTGCTCGGCAGCAGATACATGGACTGAAGCAAGGGAGGGCCAGCGTAAGGCAGTACCATGCCCGCTTTTTCGCTTTGGTCAGTGCCCTGGAATGGGACAGAGATTCGGCTCCAGTAAGAGACCTGTTTTGGGAGGGATTGCACAGCTCGGTTAAAGATGAAATTGCGAGGGGGGAGAGACCCCGGACCACGCAGGAGATCGTTCAGAGGGCGCTGGCGGTGGGGGTGCGGCTGGAAGAACGTCCGTGGAGCAGGGACGAAGGGCGTGGGGGGCGCGAACCAGCCAGGGGCTCCTCCTTCCTTCCCAGAGAAGCAGCGCGTGCGCAATTCACGCCTCCGCCAGGAGGAGGAGCGGAACCTATGGAGGTTGGAGGTGCAAGGGCTCAGTCAGCAGCCAGAGCCCTAGCACCGGCACCAGTGAAAGCGAAGCCTCCTAGAGGGAACAGGAAGTGTTACATCTGCGATGATCCACAGCATATGGCGAAAGAGTGTCCCCAGAGGCTCCACAAGCACACTGCAGCCTCAGCAATGGTAACTGCAGCAACGCAGCAAGGAGAACCACAGCAGGGAAACGACGGAGTCTGGCTGGAGAAAGAGGCACTGGGGCCCAGCCAGACGTGTCTGTGAAGCAGTCCCCAGAGATTTTACAGCCCATGGACCCCCTCCCGCCCAAACCAGTAGTGAAGCTCACCGCATCTCTCCAGCTGCCCAATGGAATCACCATGGACGTGCCAATCACCATTGACTCAGGAAGCAATGCGGACTTTATAGGGCAGGACTTTGTCGACCGGCACGCCATACAGTTGCTGCCTGCCACGCTGCCCCTGCAGGTTGTCACGGTGGATGGCAGGGAGCTGCTAGGGGGGCAAGTGGTGAAGCAGACGCCACCAATGGTGATGCGACTTGGGAATCACAGGGAAATCATCAGCTTCAACGTCACTCAACTATCGGACACGCCCATTGTATTGGGCATGAGTTGGCTGGACAAGCACAGCCCGACGCTGGCTTGGTACCAGAGGCAGCTGACCTTCGGCTCTTCCTTTTGCGCTGAACACTGCATCGTACCCCGGCAGGAAGGAGAGGAAGAGGAGTCACAGCTGCAGCTAGGCACGCTGCAAGCGGTCCCCCACAAGTACGCAGAATTTTTGGAGGTTTTCTGCGAGAAGGAGGCAGACAGGCTACCCCCCCACAGACCATATGACTGCAAAATTGACCTGCTGCCGGGGGCGGCGCTGCCCAAAGGGAAGCTGTATTCCATGTCTGAGGACGAACTGCAGGAACTCAAAGAGTTCATAGATCATAATTTGGAGCGCGGTTTCATCCGGGAGTCCAAGGCAGCGGGGGGCAGTCCTGTATTCTTTGTTAAGAAGCGGGACACGCCCCAAAAAAGACTTGTAGTGGACTATCGCACCTTGAACAGTGTGACCAAGCCATCGGACTTCCCCATGCCCCGAATCGACGACCTCCTCGCAAAGGTACGCAAGGGCAGCGTGTTCACCAAGTTGGACCTGCGAGGGGCGTACAACCTCATTCGCATGCGGGAAGGAGATGAGTGGAAGACAGCCATGTTCACGCCCCTGGGCACCTACGAATATAGAGTTATGCCGTTTGGATTGCAAAATGGCTCCCACGTTTTTCAAGCTTTCATGCATCACGTGTTGGCAGGGCTCCTCTACAAGACGTGCGTCTGTTTCTTGGATGACATCCTGATCTTTTCGGAATCGCAGCAGGAGCATGACAGGCACGTCAAGGAAGTGCTGAGCAGGCTACAGCAGCATAGGCTTTACGCCAAGCTGGAGAAGTGCCAATTCGACGTGACGGAGGTGGATTTCCTGGGCTACAAGTTGTCTGACAAGGGGCTCGCCATGGACAGCGCCAAGGTTCGAGCAGTGTTGGATTGGAAAAGCCCACGCAACCGGAAGGAGGTCCAACGGTTTGTCAGCTTCGCGAACTTCTATCGCAAGTTTATCAAAGGCTTTGCCATGCAGACAGCGGCCATCACGGACACGCTCAGCTCCAAGAAAAAGAAGTTCATCTGGACAGAGCAGGCGGAGCAGTCCTTTCAGGCACTCAAGCGTCTCTTCGCGTCGGAAGAGCAGCTGCTTCATGTCAACCCCAGCAGGCCGATGAGGGTGGAGACAGACGCTTCGGACAGAGCCGTGGGAGCAGTCCTGCTGCAGAAAGACCCGCAGGGGGCTTGGAGGCCGGGAGCGTTTTACTCCAGGAAGCTCAGCAAGTCTGAACGGAACTACACCATCTGGGACAGGGAGTTGCTGGCCATTCATGCAGCATTCAAAGCGTGGAGGCACTTCCTGATCGGCGCCAAGCACACGGTGCAGGTCTGCACGGACCACAAGAATCTGGAGCACTGGCGCACGGCACAGTTCCTGAACCAGAGGCAGATACGTTGGGCTGAGTTCTTTGCGAACTTCGACTTCCGAATAGAGTATGTCCCGGGGGACACCAACATCATGGCGGATGCTCTCTCCCGTAAGCCACAGTATCTGGAGGAGGCAACGCCAGCGGCCGCCATGCACATCTTCGCACCGACAGTGTGGGCGTGCGCTGCGGCAACAGTTGACCTGGAGGCGGTGCGACGAGCGTTGCAGGATGACTCCTTCGCGCAAGCAAAGATGGCAGAGGTGCACAAGGGCACGGCAGCGACCGACGAGTTCCAGCTGCGAGATGGATTGCTCATCCGTAAAGGGGCCATCTACGTGCCGGGAGACGAACTTCGCGCCAAGGTACTGCAGCAGCTGCACGACGCGCCCACTGCCGGGCACTTTGGCAAGGAGAAGACGGTGGAATTAGTCGCCAGAGACTTCTGGTGGCCCGGAATGAGAGGGGAAGTCGCGGACTACGTGGCGAGGTGTGACACCTGCCAGAGGGCCAAACCAGTGCACAGACCGCCGGCCGGACTGCTGGAACCGCTGCAAACTCCGTTCGAACCATGGGAGAGAGTGGCCCTGGACTTTGTCACGGATCTGCCCAGCTCGAGGGGCAAGACGGCTGTGCTGGTGGTGGTGGACTTGTTCTCCAAGATGGCACATTTCATTCCGTGTGCGAAGGTGGCCACGGCGGAACAAACCGCCAAACTGTTCATAGACCACGTGTTCAAGGTTCACGGTCTGCCGCGGTCTATTCTGTCCGACCGAGGGCGACAGTTCATCTCGAACTTCTGGCAGAAGCTGATGGGCTTCCTGAACGTCAAGATCAACCTGGCGTCGGCTAGACACCCGCAGACCAACGGGCAAGCGGAGCGAGTCAATGCCATCATGCAGCAGTACCTGAGATGTTATGCGAATCAACAGCCTGCGACGTGGGTGGATTACCTGCCTCTCGCCGAGTTCGCCTACAACAACACGAAGCACGTGTCCACGGGGGTCACGCCGTTCTTCGCCAACAACGGGAGGCACCCCAGAACCTTCCCGGGACTGGAAAGAATGGGGGAGGGGAAGCCGCAGACAGCAGATGCGTTCGCGTCGGAGTTGCAGGAGGTCCACGATCAGCTGCGGCGGCACCTGGAGCTGGCTAAACACGCATACAAGGTACAAGCGGACAAACACAGAAGGGTTGGCGAAGAGATCCATGTGGGAGACTGGGTCTGGTTAGCAGCCCACGCAGTGCCGGCCAGGTCGTTGGCGAAGAAGAAACTAGGGCATAAACAACTGGGGCCCTACCAAGTCGAAGAGCAGGTCAACACGGTGGCTTTCAGGCTGGCGCTTCCGGAGGGTTCCAGGATGCATCCGGTGTTCCACAGATCGGTGCTCACTCCCTACAAGGCACCTCACAGGTTTCAGGAACCAGGAACGGCACCGAGTCCGCTCCGAGAGAGAACCGGGCAAGGGGGAGTGGCACAGGAGGAGCGCATCAACGAAGTCACGGAGATTTTGGACTCCAGATGGGGGGAAGAGGGGGTAGAATACTTTCTCGCCAAGGAGGGCACCCCGGCCAGTGCCAACAGCTGGGTGCCGGGCTACGCTTTAGACGAACCTCTGCTCAAAGAAGAGTTTCATGCCCTCTTCCCACATAGGCCCATGCCAGCAGACTTTTTCGACGACTGGCTTTTCACGCCCACGCTTTCAGCCAGCACGTTCCGGGGGTTCGACTCGGACGAGGAACCGACACGAGACGCCCGTTCCCCGGAGGGGTCACCCTCGGGATCTGCTTCAGAACCCTCGTATTGGTGGGATGATCGACCAGAGGAGCAGTTCCGCAGAAAGTGGCTGGAGGGTCCAGGACGAGCAACGTCTCCAGAAGGAAGCGAGGAAGAGACGGACATGGACGTTTTCGGGGACGACCCGGGTTTCGAGCACGGCGGCACAGAGATGGAAGCGGAGGTGACCGTCGTCGACGAGAGCAGGGAGGAAGAACCGGAAGACTTCAGATGGAGGCCCGCCACGGGGAGCGAACTGTATCCGACATTCGTCCCCCGGACACGGCAGCACCCAGCTCCCGCACCGGAAGGAGGGGAGGGGGGAAGAGGGGGCTTCGAGGGGGGGATGGATGTCAGGGGTTCAGGAGCAGAGGCAAGGGCAAGGGAGGAAACAGAGAGCGAGGGGGAGGAGGCAGAAGAAAAGATGAGTGATGACGACGACCCGAGATCTCCGAGTCTTTCCAGTGAATCAGAAGATTCACAGAAAGGAGCACCAGTGGCCAGGGCAAGGGGGGAGCCTAGGGGGACACCCCAGGAAGATAGAGCCAGAGGGGACTCAGAGGGGAGCAGTTGGAAATCGGGACCAGCGTCACCGCCAGAGAGCAGGGAAGAGGAAGGGCGCCAGGGATCAAGCGCTGGCAGCTCACAACAGGGGGGAGGGCACGAGTCAGGAGTGGCCACACCTCCATCGGGGAGCGAAGAAACGGTCAGACGGAAGGTGGAAGGTTTGGCGCGCGTGCCAAGTTCAAATGCACAGGAAGGTGGCGCAGTAGGCAGCCCGGAAAGGGAGCCAGGTCCTAAAGCCCGGCGCAAGGAGACAGGAGGGTCCGGGGGGTCGGCGTCAGAAGAATCCCGGAAGGAAGAGACCCCGGGGGGCAGAGGGACCCAGAGAAGAACAGTCAGGCGGAAAAGGTGGAGCAGGGCTAGGATATTAAGTTGGTGTACAAGGGGCGGAGACTCAGACGGAGCTTCGCCGATCTAACCATGAGACGTAGAGTTGCACGCAGCAGATTGAGAATGGAAACTGTAACTCAATAAAGACTTTTATTTAACGATCGCTGGCTAGCGTGATCCTCTGTGAGCTAGGATCTGGAAGCAGCTCTGACAAGTCCTTAAATTTCTTCCAATCTTCTTCCACCGACTCTTCTCCCTGGTCTCAGATTCTGCCAGTCATTTCCACCAATTCCATGTAGTCCATCAACTTCATCTGCCATTCTTCCAGAGTGGGTAGGTCTTGTGTCTTCCAATACTTTACAATAAGTATTCTTGCTGCTGTTGTGGCATACATAAAGAAAGTTCTATCCTTTTTTAACACCAGTTGGCCGACTATGCCCAGGAGAAAGGCCTCTGGTTTCTTCAAGAAGGTATATTTAAATACCTTCTTCATTTCATTATAGATCATCTCCCAGAAAGCCTTAATCCTTGGGCACGTCCACCAGTGGTGAAAGAATGCACCTTCAGTTTCTTTACATTTCCAACATTTGTTATCAGGCAAATGGTAGATTTTTGCAAGCTTGACTGGGGTCATGTACCACCTGTATATCATTTTCATAATATTCTCTCTTAAGGCATTACATGCCGTAAACTTCATACCTGTGGTCCATAACTGTTCCCAGTCAGCCATCATTATGTTATGTCCAACATCTTGTGCCCATTTAATCATAGCAGATTTCACCATTTCATCCTGAGTGTTCCATTTCAACAGCAAGTTATACATCTTTGACAAAATCTTAGTTTTGGGTTCTAATAGTTCTGTTTCTAATTTTGATTTTTCCACCTGGAAGCCAATTTTCTTGTCCAAATTATATGCCTCCATTATCTGATAATAATGAAGCCAGTCTCGCACTTTGTTTTTTAATTTCTCAAAACTCTGCAATTTCAGTCTATCTCCATCTTGTTCCAAAATTTCCCAATATTTCGGCCATTTGACCTCCATATTGACCTTTTTCTGAGCTTTCGCTTCCATCGGTGACAGCCACCTTGGGGTTTTGTTTTCCAATAAGTCCTTGTATCTTATCCAAACATTAAACAATGCTTTCCTGACAATATGATTTTTATTTTTATTTTTAATTTTTTTTATTCATTTTACAGAAAAGTTTTAAACAATACAAACAAATAAAAAGACATACAAACATGTATAGTTTCATAACCTTTTTTTCATATCCCTCTCTTCTCGGACTCCCCCAAACCTCCCCTTCCTACATCCCAATTTCCAAAATTATTTCAGCAAATTCTAAATAATTTTATCAAATATATTTTTTCTTATTCTTTTTTTCAGCTTAATCTTATGTCGCTGTAATCTCCTTTTCTTTCTCCAAACCTCGACATTTTAACATTCCTCAATTTTATAATAGTTCTTAAGATAAATTTTAAATTTCTTCCAATCTTCTTCCGCCGTCTCTTTCCCCTGCTCACGGATTCTGCCAGTCATCTCAGCCAATGTCATATAGTCTATCACCTTCATCTGCCACTCTTCCAAGGTGGGTAGTTCTTCTGTCTTCCAATACTTTGCGATGAGTATTCTTGCTACTGTCGTAGCATACATAAAAAAAGTTCTATCTTTCTTTAACACCAATTGGCCGGCAATGCCCAAGAGAAAGGCTTCTGGTTTCTTCGGGAAAGTACATTTAAGTACCTTTTTCATTTCATTATATATCATTTCCCAGAAAGCCTTAATCTTCGGGCACGTCCACCAAAGGTGATAGAAAGTACCTTCAGTTTCTTTACACTTCCAACACTTATTATCAGGCAAATGATAAATTTTTGCTAGCTTGACTGGGGTCATGTACCACCTATAGATCATTTTCATAATATTTTCCTTTAAGGCATTACATGCCGTAAATTTTATACCGGTGTTCCACAACCATTCCCAGTCAGCAAACATAATGTTATGACCAATGTCCTGTGCCCACTTAATCATAGCTGATTTAACTGTTTCATCTTGTGTATTCCATTTCAGCAGCAGATTATACATTCTTGGCAAGTTCTTAGTATTGGGTTCTAACAGTTCAGTTTCTAATTTTGATTTCTCCACCTGGAAGCCAATTTTCCTGTCTTGTTTATACACCTCCATTATTTGATAATAATGGAGCCAATCTCAAACTTTGGGTTTCAATTTCTCATAACTCTGTAACTTCAACTTATCTCCATCTTGTTCCAAAATTTCCCGATACTTTAGCCATTCGGCTTCCATATTAAGCTTTTTCAACGCCGTAGCTTCCAAAGGTGACAACCATCTAGGGGTTTTACTTTCCAACAAATCTTTATATCTTATCCAAACGTTATATAATGCTTTTCTGACAATATGATTTTTGAAGGCCCTATGCACCTTAATTTTATCATACCATAAATATGCATGCCAACCAAATGTATTGTTAAAACCTTCTAAGTCCAAGATATCTGTATTCTCGAGGAGCATCCATTCTTTCAGCCAGCAAAATGCTGCTGCTTCATAATACAGTTTTAAGTCCGGCAGGGCAAACCCCCCTCTTTCTTTTGCATCCGTCAGTATTTTAAATTTTATTCTGGGCTTTTTGCCCTGCCAGACAAATTTCGAAATATCCTTCTGCCACCTCTTGAAACAGTCTATCTTGTCAAGAATTTGTAATGTTTGGAACAAAAATAGCATTCTAGGCAATACATTCATCTTAATAACTGCAATTCGGCCTAACATTGACAATTTCAAATTTGACCATATTTCTAGATCTTTTTTAATTTCCGACCAACATTTTTCATAATTGTCTTTATACAAGTTCAAATTCTTAGATGTCAAATAAACCCCTAGGTATTTCACCTTCTTTACCACTGTCAAACCTGTTTCATTCTGGAACTTCTCCCTCTCCATGACTGTTAAATTTTTTTCCAAAACTTTAGTCTTTTGTTTATTCAATTTAAATCCGGCCACCTGACCAAATTCTTGAATTAGCTCCAGCACCCTTTTTGTACTAGTGTCTGGCTCTTGTAAAGTAAGTACTAAATCATCTGCAAAGGCCCTTAACTTGTAATGTTTGGCTCCGACCTGTACACCTTTAACCTGCTGGTCATCTCTAATCATATTTAGCAACACCTCCAGAACAGAAATAAAAAGTAATGGGGAAATTGGGCACCCCTGTCGTGTCCCTTTTTCTATTTTAAATTCTTCAGTTATCACATTATTTACAATCAACTTAGCCTTTTGTTCAGCGTATATGGCACCCATACCATTCTCGAATCCTTGGCCTACCCCCATCCCATGAAGATTCTTTTTCATAAAACTCCAAGAAATATTGTCAAAGGCTTTCTCCGCGTCCACAAAGATCAGAACTGCTTTAGTGTTTATGTTCACCTCTAATAATTCCAAAATGTCTATTATGTTCCTCACGTTGTCTGATAAATGCCTTTTTGGGAGAAAGCCTGCTTGGTCCTTATGAATCTTCTCCATCAACACTCTTTTCAGTCTTTTTGCCAGAATGTCTGCAAAAATTTTATAATCCACATTAGGTAATGATATTGGGCGGTAGTTCTTAAGTTGAGTCTTTTCAGTCTCTGTCTTTGGTATGAGTGTAATATACGCTTCTTTCCACGATTCTGGTGCCCTTTTCCCCTCTAAGATCTCATTACAGACTTCCTTTAATGGTTGTACCAACCACTCCTTCAAAGCTTTATAGTATCTGGAAGTCAGTCCATCTGGTCCTGGAGATTTGCCCAGTTGCATGTTTTGAATGGCACCCTCTATCTCTTGATCTGTTATTCTCTGGTTTAGATCCACCTTACTTTGGTGAGAGATTTTTTGTAGTCCATACTTTTTAAGGAATTCATCTATATCCTCCTCCTTCTGTGGTCCTTGTGAATATAATTTTTTAAAATAACTCAAAAAACAGTTTCTTATCTCGTTATGTTTAGATATATTCTTTCCATCCACTTCTAGGCTTGTAACTGTGTTTAGTTTCTGTCTTTTCTTCAATTGCCAAGCCAGAAGCTTACCACATTTATCTGCAGATTCAAATGTCTTTTGTCTCATTTGTTTTATCTTCCATTCAATCTCTTGATTCATCAATTCCATATATTGTGTCTGGTATAACTTAATCTCTCTCAAAATCTCCTGGGACTTTGGTTTTGATCTCAATTTCTTCTCTCCTTCTTTTATCTTTTCCAAGATCTTGTCCTTCTTCTCATTTTGCTTTCTCTTTTTTACTGAATTTTGTTGAATTAGAAATCCTCGCATCACTGCTTTACTTGCGTCCCAGATCACTCTTTTTTCTACATCAGTTTTTAGATTTATTTCAAAATAGTCTTTTAAAATTTTTTGGGCCTTTCTGTGGATCTCCTCATCTCGAAACAGGGTGTCATTCATCCTCCATCTGAATTGACCAGTTGTTGTAAGTTTCATCTCCATCTTCACGGCGTTATGGTCGGAGCAAGTCTTTGGGCAGATTTCCACTTTCTTAATCTTTGGAGCCAACCCACTAGTAATCCAAATTTGATCGATTCTGGTCCAGGTCATCATTGCTTCAGAGAAGAAGGTTCCCTCTCTCTCGAGAGGATTCCTTGTTCTCCAAATATCAATCAAGTCCATATTTTCAGTCATTTCAAAGAAAGTCTTTGGTAGTCTCCCATCTCTGGTGATTACCTGTCTTTGTGCTTTGTCCATATTTGTAGATACCACTCCATTCATATCTCCCATCATAATTAATTTGTAATCCAAATAGTCCAACAATGTCTCATGCAACTTCTTAAAAAATTCTGACTTCCCTTCATTAGGTGCATAGATCCCTAGTATCAAAAATTTTTCACCTTGAATTTGCACTTCAATTGCCAAATACCTTCTTTGTTCATCTTTAAATATAAACTTTAGGGAAAGTTTTTCTTTTGCATAGATTACCACTCCTCTTTTCTTAACTTTATCCGATGAAATAAATTCTTGGCCTAATCTCTTATTGACGAGTAGTTTCCTATGCAATCTTGTTATATGAGTTTCCTGTAAACAAATTAAGTCCAACTGCTCTTTTTTCAATAAATGGAATATATTTTTCCTCTTTCGCGGAAGGTTAAGTCCATTACAATTCCAACTTAGAAGTTGCAGGGCCATCCTGAAGCTATTTGCCTCCTGTCGCTCTGAGTAGTTGTTCTTCTTCTGTCGGTGATTTCAGTCCAAACGTCAAGTTTAAAATGTCTGTTGCGTCTTTCGTTTCTGATGTTATTTCCTCTCCGACTGTTCCTTTCAGAAGGTCTTCCCTGTAGTGATTTAGAAATTGATCTCGATCTTCTACTGATCTTATCCTTATTTTCCTACCTTTGAATTTAAAAGATAGGCCTTGCGGGAATTCCCACCTGAAAGGTACTTCGTTCTTCTTCAGCAATCCGACCAGTTCTTTATAGTATGTTCTTGCGTCTAGGATTTCCTTTGGGATATCTTTAAAAATCTCCACAAAAGACTTTTCAATCTCGAGTGTTCTTTGAAAATGCAGGCTCAATATTTTATCTCTCTCCTCTCTTGATCCTAATGTTATTAGGCAATCCCTTGGCTTCTTCCTGCCTTGTGCTCTTCCCAGTCTAAAAGCAGTGACTATTTTAATTTCTTCCTTCTCTAACTCCTGTTGCCAAAAATCCGAAAATTCTTTAGAAAGGAAGTTCGCCAAGTTATCTCCTTCACTTTCAGGCACCGCTCGTAGTCTTAAATTTCTATCTCTCCTCTGCAATTCAAGCATAGACAGGGCCAATGTATGATCTTCTAACTTTTTGCAAACTGGTACAATTTTTTCCTGTGTAGCATCCGCCGAGACTTTAGCCTCATCAGCAGAGACTTTGGCTTCTTCTGCGATTTTACGTATATTGGCAGAGTCCTCTAATATTTTATTAATAGATTCTGTATTAGATGTCACCCTTTCCCCTAATTCATTCACACTTTGTGTATTCTGATCAAGTTTAATTGAGAGTTCTGTCAATTTTCTACTATTTTCCTCCCCCTGCTTTGTCAAAGATTCCAAAGACTCATTTATTTTAACCAAAGCTTGTGTTATAGGATCTGATGACATTATTGTTCTTGTCTGACCAGTTGCAGCTGGTGCCACTGGGATGCCTGGGACTGAAACTCTTCGCTGTGAAGATTTTGCTTTGTATTGTCTCCCAGACCTGGTTGTTGTCTCTTCTGGTGCACCACTCATGCCTAGCCAAGGTCACTCTCGCAGCTGTTAGTTGTTTTTCAAGGGAAATTTCCACTGCCTTAGTAGTTACAACCCAATTTGCAACAGTTATCAAAATGCCCTCTAGGGGAAGAAAGTTTCCAAAACTAAACAAAATGTCTTACAGTCAAAAATTCCCCTGAGGTTTCCCAATAGTCAGTTGTAACAGTTCTTATATTTTCAGAGTTCAACAAGCCAGTAATTTAATATCTCTCCTGAGCTGAGTAGTTTAAAACAATGTAACAATCCAAGTGACAGCTCACTGACAGTTCTCTCTCTCCAGGTTCCTTTGCCCCGGCAGTCCGTTTCAGGGGTGTTTGACACAGTGATAAAAAGTTTTTAAAATCCTTTTCTGGCAGGTTCTAATCACAAATTCCTCCCCCTTTTGCTCCTGCCTACCAAAAGGGGGGAAATTCACAGTTTATGTCTGGTTCTCTTAGCTCTTTGCGATCTCTCAATGGTTGCAGCTTTTAATCCTTCTTTGCTTTATCCTTATGCAGTCCGGGAAAGGCTGACTTCCTTACTTTAAGCCGATCCCGTTTTCAGCCAAATTTCAAAAAGATAATTGTAAATCCCAATTAGGTCTCAGTCTTACTCACAGGTTTTACTTTATAATCCAATTTTCAGGAAGGAATCGGCGCTCTCCGGTTATGGCGATGCGGCTTCGCTTCACAAGCTGGGTAGCGGCTCTCAGCACCGCTTCTCCCCCCGCTGCCGTTCCGGAGCCTTTAAAAAGGCTCCCTTGTGATTTCGGGGGGGCGCGATGGTGCCCACCGAGCCTCCTTGTTCACAGGCTTCTGCGCCTGTAATTTTTGAGGGTCCTCGCTTCGCCGTAGCGACAGGACCCGAACTTGTAAAGCAGACCCCCTCCGGAGCTCGGAGGGAAATCCGCCATTAACCGATGGCGCCGACCGGAAGTCTCCCAATATGATTTTTAAATGCTTTATGTGCTTTAGCCTTATCATACCACAGATATGCATGCCATCCAAATACATTATTAAAACCTTCCAGATCCAAAATGTCTGTGTTTTCAAGAAGCAGTCATTCTTTCAACCAGCAGAAAGCTGCTGATTCATAGTAAAGTTTAAAGTCTGGCAGGCCAAATCCACCTCTTTCCTTTGCATCTGTTAGTATTTTAAATTTTATTCTAGGCTTCTTGCCCTGCCAGACAAATCTAGAAATATCTCTCTGCCACTTCTTGAAACAGTCCATTTTGTCCACAATTTGCAATGTTTGAAACAAAAACAACATTCTAGGCAATACATTCATTTTTATCGCAGCAATACAACCCAGCAGTGAAAGCTTCAAATTTGACCAAATTTCTAAATCTTTTTTCACTTCAGCCCAGCATTTTTCATAGTTGTCTTTAAATAAATTCCCATTTTTTGCTGTCATGTTAATCCCCAGGTATTTAACTTTCTTAACCACTGTTAAACCTGTTTCATTCTGAAACCTCTCTCTCTCAATCGGTGTTAGGTTTTTCTCTAAAACCTTGGTTTTTAACTAACTCAGTTTGAATCCTGCAACCTTACCAAATTCTTGAATCAGTTCTAAAACCCTTTTGGTACTAGATTCTGGCTCCTGTAACGTCAATACCAAGTCATCTGCAAATGCTCTCAATTTGTACTGTTTGGCTCCGACTTGTATACCTTTAACCAACTGGTCCCTTCTAATCATATTCAGCAAAACCTCCAGGACCGATATAAAAAGCAATGGGGAGATTGGGCAACCTTGTCGTGTCCCTTTTTCTATCTTAAATTCTTCCGTCACCACATTATTTACAATTAATTTAGCCTTTTGTTCAGAATATATTGCACTTATACCGTTTTCAAAGCCTTGGCCTACCCCCATACCCTGTAAGTTCTTCTTCATAAAACTCCAAGAAATGTTGTCAAAAGCTTTCTCCGCGTCCACAAATATTAAAACTGCCTTAGTATTTATATTCACTTGTAATTTTTCTAAAATATTGATTATGTTTCTCACATTGTCAGATATATGTCTGCCCAGGAGAAAACCTGCTTGGTCTTTATGTATCTCTTCCACTAACACTCTTTTTAGTCTTTTAGCCAAAATGTCTGCAAAAATTTTGTAATCCACATTGAGCAGTGATATGGGGCGGTAGTTCTTAAGCTGCGTCTTTTCAGTCTCTGTTTTCGGTACAAGTGTGATATACGCTTCTTTCCACGACTCTGGTGCCCTTTTCCCATCCATTATTTCATTACAGACTTCTTTTAAAGGTTGTACTAACCATTCTTTTAAAGATCTGTAGTATCTAGAAGTCAGTCCATCCGGTCCTGGAGATTTACCCAATTGCATATTCTGAATGGCACCTTCTATCTCCTGTTCAGTTATTTTGTAATTCAACATTAATTTATTTTCTTGAGAGATTTTTTGTAATCCATTTGTTTTCAGAAATCGGTCTACATCAGCTTCTTTCTGTGGCCCTTGTGTATATAGATGTTTGAAGTACCTCTGGAAACAATTTCTATTCTCAGCTGGGTTCTGTATATTCCTTCCTTCCACTTCTAGATTTGTAACTGTATTTAATTTTTGTCTTTTTTTCATTTGCCAAGCCAGCAATTTCCCACATTTATTAGCCGACTCGAATGTCTTTTGTCTCATTTGTTTAATTTTCCATTCTATCTCCTGATTCATCATTTTCATGTATTGTACTTGATGTAACTTTATTTCTCTCAAAATCTCTTGCGACTTTGGTTTTCTCTCAATTTCTTTTCACCTTCCTTTATTTTCTCCAAAATTTTATCCTTCTTCTCATTTTGGATTCTCTTCTTTAATGCGTTCTGTTGTATCAAGAACCCTCTCATAACAGCTTTACTTGCGTCCCAGATTACTCTTTTTTCCACATTGGTATTCATATTTATCTCAAAATAGTCTCTCAAGGTTTTTTGGGCCTTCTTAAACACTTCTTCATCTCTAAATAAGTTGTCATTCATCCTCCATCTGAAGGAACCAGTTGGTGTTAGTTTCATCTCCATCTTAACAGCGTTATGGTCGGAGCAGGTTTTTGGGCAGATTTCCACTTTTCTAGTCTTTGGTGCCATTCCTCTAGTTACCCATATTTGGTCAATTCTTGTCCATGTCAATTTGGCTTCAGAGAAGAAGGTTCCCTCTCTGGCCAAGGGATTCTTTGTTCTCCAGATATCAACCAAGTCCAAGTTGTCTGTCATCTCAAAAAAAGTTTTCGGTAGTCTGCCATCCTTAGTGACTACCTGTCTTTGTGCCTTGTCCATGTGTGTAGATAACATTCCATTCATGTCTCCCATCAAAATCACATTATAATCCAAATAGTCCATCAAGGTCTCATGCAACTTTTTAAAAAAGTCAGATTTCCCCTCATTTGGTGCATAAACTCCTACTATCAAAAATTTCTCTCCTTGTGTTTGAATTTCAATTGCCACAAATCTTCCTTGGTCATCTTTGAAGATAAATTTCGGTAATAGTCTTTCCTTTGCATAGATCACTACCCCTCTTTTTTTAACCTTGTCCGATGAAATAAACTCCTGACCCAGTCTTTTATTAATCAGTAGTTTCCTGTGTAGCCTTGTTACATGTGTTTCTTGTAAACAAATCAAGTCCAATTGTTCCTTTTTTAATAAATGAAACACAGATTTCCTTTTCCGGGGGGAGTTCAAACCATTACAATTCCAACTTAGTAGTTGCAGAGCCATGATGTAGTTACTTTGCTTCTCCTCCAACTGCACCCAGTGCCTGTTCCTGATCTGTCGGTGGTATCCCCTTCTTCAGGCGGTCTTTTAGTTCAGGAGGTAAACCTGGTATGTCTAAAGTTTCACTTACAAGTGCTCTTAACTCTTCTGCAGCTTCCTTCTGCAGGTCTTCTCCGTGGTCTCTCCAAAATTTATCTTTGTCGTCCTCTGATCTTATTTTTATCTTCTTCCCTTTATAACTGAAGGATAGGCCTTGGGGGAATTCCCACCTAAAAATGATTCTGTTACTTCTCAACAGGGCAACCAAATCTCTATAATTGGACCTAAGGTCCAAAAGATGCTTCGGAATATCCTTAAATATCTCCACTTTTGACTGATGTATTTCCAAGGTCTTCTGGAAGTGCAGACTCAATATTTTGTCTCTCTCCTCTTTTGTTCAGAGGGTGATCAAACAGTCTCTCACCCTGTTCTTCCTCCCTCCTCTTCCAAGCCTGAAGGCACTCACTATCTTGAAACTATCCTTCTCCAAATCTGGGTTCCAAAAGTCTGCAAATTCCTGCGTAAGAAATTCAATCAAGTTGTCTTTCTCAAGTTCGGGTACGGCCCTGATCCTTAAATTCGTTTGTTTCTCCTTCAACTCAATCATAGACAATATTGACCTGTGGTCTTCAAGTTGTTTGTGTATCGGTGGTATCTTCTCTTCTACAACAGTAGCTGTAGCAGTTGCTATTTCCTTTGCCTCTTCGGCTGTCTTTCGTGTCGAGGTAGATTCCTGTAGTAATTTCTGAATAGTTTCTGTATTGGTGTTTACCTTCTGTCCCAAATTATTAATACTTGTAGTGTTTTGGTCAATTTTGCCTGATGCCTCGGCTACTTGTTTACTTATTCTTTCCAAAGATTCGTTGATTTTACCAAGTGCCTGAGCCAAAGCATCTTCAGCTGCCATTACTTTGGGTTTAGGTTGTGCCGATGAGGTTACTGTTGGTAAACCAGAAGGGCCAGATGTCGATGCTCTTCGTTGCAGCCCACCGTCTGTGCGAAATAGTCTGCCAGACCTTGTTGCTTTTTCCTGTAACAAATCTATCTTCTCCTTCCCATCTGCCATAACCCTCAAGATAAAACCCAAGGTCAGTCTCACGATCAGAATTTGTTTAGAAGTGGAAAATTCCCCTGGCCCAGCTGCTATTGTAACAGTTTCAAACTTCCTCTAGGGGGACACAGTAGCAGTCAAAAGTGTCTTAAAGTAATTAACTTTTTTCCTTTAGCCCCCCAATTCACAGAAAGGACAACAGTTTCAATCTCAGTTATTTGCTGTTACTTTAAAACCAGGAGAAGCCAGTCAGAAATATTGTATCTTACTTGTATCCCAGATGCAGAGTTAACTGTCAAAGAGTACTTTCAGCAACAGCGCATTTCACAATACGGCTTTCATACTGTTCACTGGCAACCCGTCCCAGGGTTTTGAGCGGTAGATTTTAGCTTCTTTTCCTCTCTTTCTGCAGGGAAATACAGTTCAAACCTTTCCCCCCCTCCTCCCCTGCAATCAAGGGGGGAAATCGCTTGTTTGATGTTCGAATTATAATCCTTTTCCGACGTCTTTTAACGTTTCCGCTTACAAGTTCATTGCTTTACTCCATTTACAAGAACGGAAGGCAGACTTCCTGTTTATGCCTTTCCGCTTCAACGCCAAATTACTTGTAAAGTTCCTTTAATTCCGAAATTAGCCTACTCACAGATCGTTGTTTTACAGCCAAATTGTCCCAGGAAAAAGGCAGCGCTCTCCAGTAACGGCTACGCGGCTTCGCTCCACGGAAGAAGCAGTTGACTCACAGCACCGCGCCACTTCCCCACTCCGCTCCAGAGCCCGTAGTCGGGTTCCTTTGCCAATTGGGGGGGGCGCAAAAGGTGCCCGCCGAGTCCCACGGTCACAGGCTTCACCAGCCTGTGATTTTTGAAGGGTCCCCGCTGCGCCGTAGCGGTGCAGACCCGATTTCCGCAGAGCCGGTTCCCTCCAAGTCAGAGGGAATCCGCCATTAGCGATGGCACCACCCCGGAAGTCCCACCAACTTCTTCTAAAATGCTCCACACAAGCGTACATGTGAACAAAAACGTAAAAAAACGACGTGGCCATAGCTCAAAAACTTGACCTGATTGAGCAAAACCAATGTGAATTTTGGATTCAGCGCATCAGATTCGTCCTAAATCATCTGAAAAAACGCAGACACCAAATTTGTTGTTGACCAGTGTAATTTATCAAGGTTTTGTACATCACAGTAAACCACACTATGACTTACGACGGGTGTGGGGAACCTTATGGCCCTCCAGATGTTGCTGAACTACAACTCCCATCAGTCCCAACCAGCATGCTGGATCCTAGAGAGGAGCTCACACCTGTTCCACTCCTCCCCTTTTAGCGCAGCATAGTGTGGCACCTTGGCTATGGATTGTGGTAAAGGAAGAGCATCCCGAATCGCAATCCTGGGCTCAGAATGCAAGCTGAGCCAGCCCTTGGCTTAGCTGCTCTACCAAACTGACCTGAAAAGACTGGCAAAGCAACTGTGATCTGCTCTGCAGGAGCCAGCACGTTCATGCTAAACCATGGTTTGTCTTAGTGTTAACATGTGAACCCAACCGCTGTATGAAACAAATTTTTTTTGTCTAGCTTGAGTCGCTTTTTCGAGCCTCAACCCTGCTTTTTTCCTGCATAGTGAAGCTATAAAACAAGTTAGAATATACTCACAGCAATAAAAATGTAGATGGAACAGCTACAGTATTGTCCATAAAACTGCTTTTGTGTGCTGAGTGTGAAGTAAAAAAACAAAAACAAAACCCTAACTTCACAAGGTTTCAGAAATCCACCATGAAGATTCTACCAGCATCTTTAAGACTAGGCTGCGTGACTGATGAGGACTCTTTTTTCTTCTGGTTTGATGGTGATGTAATAAAGCAAAGGAGGAAATGAACAAAACATTGTATGCAGCTAAATTCTACTTGGAGTGGACCCAAGTTAGTCATGTTTATTAATTTCCATGGATCTACTCTGAGTACATACAACCCTCCCCCCAAGAAGAATTTTTCATCCGTATTTTATTTTTTATGATTAACTGTTACAAATACTTCATAAGAAGAGCGCTACAAGGCTAGCATGCGTAACTTGTTTCACTTTGCAACCATTCTTTTATATCAAATATTATAATCTTATTTAATCCTAAAATAGAGAATTGCCTATGGCCACCTTTTCAGTGGGTGTTATGGACTACAAAAGCATGCTGGTGCTGGCGGGACTTGCAGTCCAAAACCTACAGAGGGTGCCAGGTTGTGGGAAGCTGTTCTCAGTGGAGGAGGGAGTCCATGGTGGTTGCTACTGGTTTCAAATCCATGGGCTGGCTTTCAGGTTAATTTAATAAAGTGTTCCCAGTATATCTGGGAAACTGAGTTCAACAAGCTGTTCCATGTGTAACTAGCAAGTTGGTATCTCCTAACATTTAATTTACCCCTGCTCAGAGTAAATGTATTGAAATTGTAGGGCATGACTTACTTCGGTCCATTACTTTTAAATGGATCTGCTCTAGAACTCAGTTGTCTAGAAACCTTTGTTAACAGAGAAATCCGAGGGCTCCCTTGGACAAAAGACAAGGACACCAACCAGGAATATCGGAGCAAAACAGCAGCCAGTAGACTTGGTCTTTATTGAAACTGTTGTGACAGGACACCCACTCACAGCAAGACGAAGTAAGATGGAAGCCCCAGACAAAAGAAGACCCCAACTTTTATTAGCTCCTAATCCTCCATGCTACACCCCTAAGACTACATCATTGATACATCACAAAAAGGAGGGGTTGAGGTGGTAACCTGAGTGTCCTGACACCTGTCCTGTTCCTCCTCTTTCCCCCCCTTAAGCGTATATTTCAGAGGACAAAGAGGAGTTCAGTTTCCTGCCCCCAGAGGGAAAGGTTGGACACCATCCTTTTAGTCCGTACTGAATCCACTTCCACGTGCTGGTTTGTTTTTTTAAAATAATTTTTATTGAATGATTTTATGTTACAAAAAACAATACAGCCATACTACCACTAAATATAATTAAGAAATAAAAATTACATGTATTGATATTTAGTTATTTGTTATTTACCGTCTTATTTCCTCCCAAACATTGCATACAACAACACACATATGTGCAGACACCCACACCCGCACACAAAATGATGATAATGAAAGTAAATATTTTTCCACTTTTATCTTCCAAAATCTTTTCTTCAACTTTGACTTCCTGTCAAGTCCCTTTGCATATGTTTTAGCTTACATTTGAATGTACACAAAACAAACCTTTCTGTATAATTTTTCTAATACATTCTGAAAACATAATAAATCCTTAATTGTTATCCACCTCCTTTTAGTTCCTTTATCACTCGAATGCTAGCATGGAGTCAAAACTATTATTATATTTTTGAACATATCTTCTATAACCATCCCATTTTTCTGCAAATTTTTGCTTTGAGTTTCCTCTTAGTTTACTAGTCAATTGAGCCGTCTCCACCAATTCCTGTAATTTGATTTGCCAATCTGTTATTTTTGGAGCCTCGTGATCTTTCCATCCCTTGGCCACAAGTATACGAGCCGCTGCGGTTGCATACAAGAATAACTCTCTTAGATTTTTTGGGATCTCTTTATAATACTTAATAGAAATGCCTCCGGTTTTTTAGTAAAAGTTACCCCCATCATCTTTTTTAGTTCATCGTATATTTTCCCCCAATTTTAAAAAAACTTTTCACATGTCCACTACATGTGGATCATGTCACTGTTATTTCCTCCACATCTCCAACAAGCATTCGCCAAGTTTTTATACATTCTTGATAATCTGGAAGGAGTGAGATACCACCTATGAGCCATTTTCATCATGTTCTCTCTTATATTATAGCTGGCTGTAAATTTCAGATTTACCTTCCATAAGTTTTCCCAATCTTTTAGTATAATTGGATGGCCCACATTTTGGGCCCACTTTATCATTGAAGCCTTAACCTCCTCATCAATTACTTCGTAGTCTAAAAGAAGTCTATGTGAGGAGAACCTGAGCTTACAGGGTTAAACAGCTCAGAGTGTACGCTCTGCCTACTGTTGAGAGGAGGGGGGAAATGCTGCGTCATTTCCGAGAGCCTCAAGCCTTTGTTCTTTCTCTCTACTTTCGCTTTTGAGGAGAGAGGACGTGTTTTCGCGATGCTGTTCGCTGTGATAGATAATGGATAGTCTGCTGTAAATAAAACTGCTTTTAGCTGCTAAGATCCTGAGTGGACTTTATTTAAGCACACTGAAGAATGCTCTGGAGTTTTTTTGGCAGTCTTTCTCTTACCGCTGTCGATCTCTGCTATGCTCAGAAGTATCAGGAATGTCGGACTTTGGAATGCAGAGGCCTGCGATGGGAAGCGTGCTGGACGCTTATCTGAGCAATAAATCAATCCCCCCCGACAGTCTATACATTTTTGCGATTATTTTAGTTTTACTATTCAGTAATTCTCTTTCAAATCTTGAAGGCTCCTTTTCAAAGCCTATCTGCTTATCCTGTCTGAACATTTCATTAACCTGGAAGTAATCTAGCCAACTAGAAAAGTGATCTTTTATTTTCTCATAACTTATCAATATTAGTTCACCCTCCTCCTCCCTTAATATTGTGTTATACGTTATCCAGTTCTCTTTGATGTGTTTTTTTTTTTTTTTTTAACAGCAATTGCTTCTAATGGAGAGTTCCATCTTGGGGTTTTCTGTTCCAAATATCTTTTGTATTTTTCCCACACCCTATATATAGCATTTCTTATTATATGATTTGGAAAAACTCCGATGCGCCTTTATTTTCCCATAATTAAGATAGCCATGCCATCCAAAACGGGTGTCATGACCTTCTAAATCTAAAATATCCCAATTTTTTAATAAACACCAATCTTTCAACCAGAGAAGATCTGAGGCTTCGTAATATAGCTTCAAATCCGGTAACCCGTAGCCACCTCTTTCTACAGTATCTATTAATATCTTATGCTTTACTCTTGGTCTTTTACCATTGCACAAAAATTTAGAAATTTCTTTTTGCCACTTGTCAATACTGCAGGTCTTCCTATAATTGGAATTGTTTGGAATAAAAAGAGTAGCTTTGGTAAGACTGTCATTTTAATTACCAAAATACGGCCCAGGAATGATAAATTTAAGCTTGTCCATGTCTCCAACTGTCTTTTGATATCTTTCCAACAGTTAATATAATTATCTTCATACAAGTTAATATTCTTTGGTGTTATCCATAATCCTAAATACTTGATTTTTGGGTAGATTTTAATTTGTATTATTTTTTCTAATTCTGCTTTTTCATCTGGCGACAAATTTTTAACTAATAGTTTTGTCTTGTTTAAATTCAGTTTGAGCCCCGCAACTTTACCGTAGCCATATATTATTTCCAACGCCTTTCTTAAACTCTGTTTTGGTTGCTCCGTAGTTATAATTAGATCGTCAGCAAATGCCCTCATTTTGTAACTTCTATTTCCCAGCATAATCCCTTTTATTTCTTTTTCTTCCCTAATTTGTTTACATAAAACTTCCAGTGTTAATATGAAAATTAAGGGGGATAGTGGGCAACCTTGTCTGACCCCTTTACTGATTTCAAACTCCTGTGATAAATTTCCATTTATCATGATTTTAGCTTTTTGTTTTGAATATATTGTTTCAGTCCCTTTTATATACTGCATACCAAAATCCATATGGTGTAAAAAACCTTTCATAAATTTCCAGGAGACCCTATTGAAAGCTTATTGAAAGCTTTTTCAGCGTCTATGGCCATTAAGATTGCCTTCTTTTCTATTCTTAAGTCTAAATACTCTAATAAGTTTATAATGTTCCTAGTGTTGTTATAAATGTGCCTCCCAGGCAAAAAGCCAGCTTGGTCATTGTGTATAATCATCTGGAAGACTTTTTTTGATCTTTCGGCTAAAATATTTGCATATAGTTTATAATCGTTATTTAGGAGTGCGATAGGCCTATGGTTGTTAATAAGTAGATTGTCCATTCCCTGTTTTGGAATTAATGCAATAAGGCTGCCTTTCCATGAGTCCGGCATGGTTCCATCTTTTAAAATGTTGTTCATGATACTTCTTAATGGGTCAGTCAGTATGTCCTCAAATTTTTTATAATATATTGCCGGTAGGTCCACGCGCTGGTTCTTTGTCAGTGAAATGGCCCACTGTCTGGCACCATCAAGGTTGGGGGATTATGGCTGCCCTATGTCAAGCCTCCCCACTTTGATAGTCCTTTTTCCAAGGTGGAAAACAAAAGTGGAACGGTACAGATCCGATGTACAGCTGAATTTCTATGAATTTATAACAGAAATACTGCAGAAGTAAAAACACTTTCACTTAGGGAGGAAACACTTGGATACATTCTGACAAGATTAGCCACGGTCAATTAAACCCGGATACATTGTATTAGCGGCTGTCAAAGTCATTGCGAGAGGTAGATACCAGCCCTGCAGTACCTGCGTAGGGGTGCTGTTCGGTTACATTCATTGGCTGGAGCGCAGCAGTTCATTTGAATAGGGAACCGGTCGACTCATTGAAGAATAGGGAGCGGGTTCCATGGGGATAAATGTATGTTTTAAGCGCTTCCTTATCTATGGAAGGCCATGAAAATGAGGTTTGCTGATGGGTGTGTGTGTGTGTGTGTACGTGTTGTGCTTGTACAAACTAAATGGTTCAGGGAAATTCCTGCAACACCACCTTGTCTTTTTTTTTTTTAATGGATGTAAGGATGTTCAAGTCCGGTATGTTTCCACAGCAACAGAATTCCCGGACTTGCAGCAGAGCGGCACAGCGAGTGCTTCATGTGAGTGAGCTTGCAGAAGAGAGAGTCCACACGCTGTTGTTTCTCTAAACTAACAGCTTTACATCAGAACAATAGAATAACAAACAGACCATCTGAGACGGCAGGCATGGTGTCTCTGCAGAAAAGCGAAAGTAACTCACAGACAAAGAACTCAGCTTCCCCAGATGTAGGGAAAGCTCCTCCCCAGATGCAGGACACACACAGAGCTGTTAACCCTGTAAGCTCCAAACCTCACACCCCCTCTTGTCCTGCACTGGGGGCGTGTAAGTGTGACCACTTACCCTAAACACAGACCTTGACAGAACTCCCCATGAAGCTGGAAGGTCAGCGGTTTCGTGAACCCACCTGCCAGGTTCTTCGAACTGGGATAGTACTGCAGTCGCACCAATCCCAACTGAACACTCTGACACACATTTTGGAAATGGATGTCTAGGTGTTTGGTGTCACGGCTAAAAATTGGCCGCTGTTTCTTTAATGCTTAAAAAGCTGGGTCAGCGTGAGTCAGCGGCCTGCACTGACTAGTATATATAGAGTGAGAAATGTTAGTTTGTTGTTTGGGTTGGTTGGTTGGTTAGTTAGTTAGTTAGTGAAAGCTGGTAGTGTTGATGTGTACAGTTGGTCAGTCGCTTTTGCAGAAAGACTTTTAAGAATAAAAGCAGAATGTACTCTGCAAGGATACTTTTCTCGTGGACTCTTTTATGCCGACAAGGGTCTGAGGACCAGGCTGAGGCGACAAAGGGAGGTCAGAACCTTCCCCCCCCCTTTACAAACACTAACATTTGGTTCTGGCCTTAAATTGCCCAGACTCTACCAACTTCAGACACGGTTGATTGTCCTCCCACACCGTGATGAGTAAGCAACTCTCTCCGCAGATCTCTTGGACCAAACACACATAGAACTCCGATTCCCTACAAATCTCAGACAGTGCACTGAACTCAGCCTCAGTAGAGGAGAGCGCTATGAGACTTTGCTTTTGGGACTTCCACCCAACCAAAGAGTCCCCGAACTTCACCACCATACCGGAGACTGACTTCCTGTCCTCCAGATTCTCCCAATCGCTGTCTGCCCAGCACGACAATTTGACGTCCCCCTTGGCTGACAGCTTGAGACAGAAGTCTTTGGTATCTTGCAGGTAACGCAGTACCCGCTTGACACCATTCCAGGCCTGTACACTTGGGTTTGTAGCTTCCCGGCTGAGCAGATTGGTAGCAAAAGCTATGTCAGGTCTGCTCCACTGGGACAGATACAACAGACTACCCAGGGCCGACTGAAAGAGCTCAGCATTTTCGAACTCGGTGCGTTCTACTCACTGACTGTCTTTCAAGTAGCTTGTCTCCATGGGTGTCCTGACCTCTGCACATTCAGACATCCTGAACTTCTCAAGCAACTGCTCAATCTTGCCTTTCTGACTGAGCAAGAAACTTCCATCTTCAGCCCTGTCTATCTGCACACCTAGGTAGATCTTTACTGGACCAAGGTTCTTGAGCTGAAAACGTTTTCCAAGCTGTTTGGCAAATTTTTGCACCTGTTTATTTGCCTTTGAGACATATATGATGTCATTAACGAAGACTAAAACCATTTCCTGTGACTCTCCTGACCCTTTCAGGTACAGGCAGCTGTCAGCAAGACTCATCTTGAAACCTAGCTTCTCTAAGGCTTCAATCAGACACAAGTTCCAACTCCTGGCTGATTGTCTCAGCCCATAAATTGACTTGTGCAGTTTCCACACAATGCCTTGCCCATTGCCCTCAAACCCTGGAGGAGGAAGCATGTACAGCTCTTCCTGGAGGTCTGAGTTCAAGTAGGCTACATCCACATCAAAGTGATGCACCAGCAAACCTCTTTGTGCAGCAATGGCTAAGAGCATGCACAGACTTTCACTTCGGGAAGTAGGAGCATACACCTCAGTGTAATGCAGCCCCTTCTGCTGCGTGAACCCTCTGGCTACTAACCTAGCCTTGTACTGTGGTTCTCCAGTTGCTGTGGGTTTAAGAAGATAACCCCACCTGCTGCTCACAGCCTGTTTGCCAGCTGGCAACGTTGTGAGGGAGAACACACCAAGAGACTCCATTGAGCTCATCTCCTTCTGCATTGCTTGTTGCCATTTACTGGCTTCTTCCTGAGGCAGTTTCTGAACATCCTCAAAACTTTCAGGTTCACACTGAGCCACCCCAACCCATACACTTGTGACCTCAAAACTGTCGGGTGGTTTACCTTTAGTGGCCTGGGTCGAACGTCTCAACGTGAGCTCAGGTACCCCCTCTGACTCACTAGGGCCAGCTAGACCGTCCTTGGCATCAGAGAGCTCCCCCTCTGATTTGCTGTGCCTCTTGAACTTCTCAACTGGACCTGTGGGTGAGGACGGTGCACTTTTTGGCTCTGACTTGACAGCTCTAGGAGAGGCTCTCGGCTGCTCCTGCTCTGGACTCTGTGCCTCAGCAGCAGGATCAGTCTCCACCTCTTCCTCATCAGCTGAGTCAAGCAGACTCTCTAAAAGTACATCTGGGTTCCCATGTATGCGTGTCCACCCACTTTGCTCACAGAATTCAGCACTCCTGCTGACTAGAAGCCTGGACTGATTGCCTTCTGGATAGGCAAATCTCCACCCCTTGGTCCCTGGTTCATACCCACAGAAGATCATTTTCCTGGACCTTGGATCCACACTTTCTGTGTTTGGCCTTTGGCACAAGAACCCAAGCCTCACAACCAAAAACACAGAAGAAATGCACCTTGGGCTTCTTGCCGTGCAGTAGAAAAGAGGGTGTGTCCCCTACAACAGAACAATATGAGCGATTCTGAGAAAAAGAAGCACACTTCCAGGCTTTGGCCCAAAAGCGTTGGGGGAGCCCAGAATCAAAGAGCATAGCCGCAACAGCCTCTTGTAGCATTCTGTTCCGGCGTTCAGCAATGCCATTCTGTTGGGGACTGTGTGGTACTGTCAGCCTGTGACGTATTCCCTTCTGGCGGAAGAAACTCTGCAGCACAGACCCGGTGAACTCTGAACCGCTATCGGACTGAAAGCTCTGGTCCTTTGAGGAGAATTCCAGTTCTACAGCAGAGATCCAGTCTTTCACCAATGCTGCAGCTTCACCTTTGTGTTTAATTATGAAGACCCAGCTATTCCGCGAAAAATCATCCACAATCGAAAGTATGTATTTGGCCCCACCCAGACTGGCTACTGCCATAGGGCCACACAAGTCTGCATGCACCAGCTCAAAAGGTCTGGTTGTCACCCTGTCAGACCTGGGGTAAGAGCATGTTTTCACCTTCGCTTGCTTACAAGCTCTGCAATCTAAAAAATTGTCACATGCCTTCATTTTGCACCCCTCAGTACACTCCAGGACCTTCTTGACGTATCCCCAGTTCACATGCGCCATTCGTCTGTGCCATAGATGCTGACAGCCATCATGTGTTGGAACATTGGCACACTGCACCTGTGCTGACTCAGTGGGACTGTTACCTGCAATAGGCGTTTCTACCACAAACAGCAGGTCTTTGCATTCAACGCTTAACAGTTGACGCCCACCCCTGGAAAAAGAACACACATTATTCTCAAAACAAATACTGAAACCATTGGCAACAAGAGCAGCAACGGATAAAAGACAGCTGGACATTTCTGGAACGACAAAAGCCTCAATCTCATGCTGTAAAAAAGAACAACACAGTGAGCCAGACATAGTCAAATCATGTCTGCTTCCATCTGTTAGTGTAACAGTTTGTCCACTTTTTACAGCCTTGCAGTTCTGCAGCAGACCACCAGAGGGCATGAGGTGTTGAATGGTCACTGTAAAATGTGAAGGTTCATTATTGTTTCACAAGTTGTGTATGTCTTTAAGGGCCAGGGTTAAGGCAAATAACGAGACCCAGTCTTACAGCTGTGAAACATAGCAGGGGCTGCTAGGTTGTGTTAATTAAGCTGTGTCAGCATTTGGGCATAGTATATAAGGAGCAGCACCTAGCTCTCCCATTACCCTGGGGGATGGGTTGGTGGTTGGGTCATGTTTTGTTGTTGTTATCTTTAGTGTAAAAGGAGTTTTTGTTTTTTTTATTAAAACCTTTGTTAAAGTTATTTTTGAGTTCCTGGTTATGCATGGTCTCCCCAGCAAGCTCTCTGCAGCGCTACTATACTGCAAATAGTCAACATGAGGTTGTGAGTCGCTCCACTGTCGACCACCCAGCTCAGCACGTTGCCATGGGTGGAGCTGGTCTCTGTTGCCGTGCTCGCTGCAAGGTTATACTGTGAAGACGTGTCTTTGCTATCAGTTCCCTTGGAACTTTTGCGAGCTTTCCCACGTCTCGCCGCTGAGCTTATCTGGTTGCTAAGCAAGACGACCTTGGATTCCTGAGCCTCTACCGGGCAATCTCTCACAAGATGGGAGGGGGATCCGCATCTGTAGCAATGTCTTGAAGCAAAAGCTTTCACAGATTCATCATTGCTTTTCCCTGCACCCCCACTCCTGGGGGCACAGCTCCTGGGGGCACAGCCAGTGCCTGCTCGTCCTCCAGCCTTCTGCCTCTTCTGTTCTGCATCACAAAGTCTCCCTGTGGTATAATCCAAACTAAGCTGCTCAGTCGGCATCGTTTCCAAGGTCAAAACTAAATCCTCATAGCTCCTGTCCAAAGAGCTCAACAGGATGTAGGCCTTAAGCTCATCAGGGAGACGTACATTCAGCTGCCACAGCTTAGTAAACACAGCCAGCATCTGCATAATGTGGTCTCACACCGATTCCCCTGGAGCCAGCTGCATCTCAAAAAGAGCTTGTCACATGAATCTTGGCACCAGCCGTGGTTCTTTGGTGTACACGGACCAAAGCGTCCCACACCCCTTTGCAAGTCAGCAAACCATCAATGTGGGGCAACTGGGAGGCTACCAGGGCAAGTACTATATGGGAAATTGCTTTCTGGTCCTTCTTGACTGCAGCTGCAACTCTGGCAACCTCAGCAGCATTTGCCCCAGCAGCTGCTACTGGTGGCTCATTTTAGGTGCAATCCCAAAGCTGTTTGCCCAAAAGCCAATACTTTACTCTTCGCGACCAGTCCTCCCAATTGCGCCCATTAAGTCTCTCAAAGGAGATGGTGAAAGTCTCATGAGCCTGGGCCTCTGCCATCTTCCCGGTGCTATAAGCTTACTCACGCTTTCTGCCAGCCAGTTGCAGAAGAGAAAGTCCACATGCTCTTGTTTCTCTAAACAGCTTTATTTACATCAGAACAATAGAATAACAAACAGACCATCCGAGACGGCAGGCATGGTGTCTCTGCATCTCGGCAGAAAAGCGAAAGTAACTCACAAAGAACTCCGCTTCCCCGATGTAGGGAAAGCTCCTCCCCAGATGCAGGACACACGCAGAGCTGTTAAGCCTATAAGCCTCACAAGGGATTTGCAATTGAAACTGAATGCCTGCAGGATTATAAGGGTCCATACAGGCAATGCTTGATAAATAATCACCCTTCTTGCTTCTCTTCTAGCCAAACTGTCCCCTGTGAAGCAGGCCCAGCTGAGGAATTTGCTGTCTAAGAGGAAGGTGCCGCCCGTAAGGACAACTGTGCCAGGTATCCTCTAGGACTTGAAAATAACTTCATCACTTGGAAAAGTTGTTTTTCCAACTGTCTCCTCCCCCTGACACACACACACACACACACACACACACACACACACACACACACACAAAATAGCCTGCCTTTGCCATTAGGTGGAGCCAGCTGCAAAGCATTGCAATATATTCCTCTCCTCTTCAAGGGGTCCTTCTGTTCAGGGTAGCCATGCCTTCCTGCTCTACTAGCTGTAATGGGCTCTATCAGACCAATTCACTTTCCCCTCCCCCGCCAATACATTTTGTGTATTTTTTAATTGACAACTTGACATTCTGTAGTTTCACTGACCATGCTTGGTCCTCATTGGCCTGCTTTTTGGAGGGGCTCCCCTTTGGGAGTTGTTGGGGTGGTTTTTTTGTCCTTCTCCAATCCTTGGGATTTGCTCGAGTATGCTGTTGCCTCCCTCTTGTTTCCAAGTGCTTGCTTCTATTTTAAATTAATCTCAAGCTGCTTGCACACTATACATTTTAAACATGTACCCTCCCTCAAAGCAGCATGGGAACTATGGTTTAGCCCTTGGAGCTAGAATTTTCAGCAACCTTAAGCTACAGGTCCCATGATTCATTGGGGGAAGCTAGGTGCTTTAAATGTATTGGCAGTGTATGCAGTCTAAGCCAATTTTAATCTTGGGGTTGCTGGGCCAGAGCAAAGGCACCTCAACATATCAGAGTGCCAATATCCCGCCTGTGCTGGTCCCAAGGGTTAACCATGCGGTGAGGTCTGAGTCCAGTCCGAGGTTGAGGGTGCGGTATGGAGGCTGTCCGTCAAAGCTGAAGCGGGGTCCAAGGCAGGGAGTCGGGTGAGGTCAGGAACTCTGGCAGGAGAGCAGGACAGGGTACAGGCAGGAACAGGCTACCAACAATGTTGCTCCCACAACCTGGGACTGGGGCTGGCTGGCTTTAATCTGCCCCGAGGCATAAGGCAGCCCCGGTCCACAGGTGACTCGCCTCTCCTGGTCTGGAGGCCCTGCCCTGAGCCTCTGCAGCTCAGGAGAGGCTGGAGGGTTACCAGACCCAGAGGCAACCTCAGCTTCCCCTGACAAGGCTGAAAGTGGAGCACCTGCAGGCAATGGGTCCTCCATCACCTCAGGAGCCAGAGCAGACTCAGCTGGTGCCTGCACCTGAGGATCCAGCACAGGTGAGGACCCTTCAGGCTCAAGCCCCAGCCCCGGCTCAGCTGGTTCTGGAGGCGGGGACTCCTGTGTAGGCTGGGATTCCTCAGGCTCAGCCTCCGAGTCCAAATCCCAGGCCATCACACCATTCCCCCTCCCAGGCCCCCCCCCTCAACCAAGGGACCAGACCAGGCTTGCTGGGGTACGCCGCATGGAAATCACGGAGGCAGGCAGGCATGAGGACATTGGTCGCTGGTTCCCAGGAAAAATCCTCAGGCCCATACCCCTTCCAGTCGATGAGATATTGGAGCTTCCCCCTGTGGTATCGGGAGTCAAGAATGCGTTCCACCTCGTACTCGGGCTCCCCCTGAACCAAAACTGGCTGCGGTCGTGGTCGGTTCAGGTGGAACTCGTCGGGTGGGGCCACCGGACTCAGTAGGGACCGGTGGAATACTGGGTGAACCTTCAGGGTTGAGGTTAACCGGAGACGGAATGCCACAGGCGAGACCTGGTCCACGATAGGAAACGGGCCGGTGAAGCAGGCATCCAGTTTCCGTGAAGGCTGAGAGGGGTGGAGGTGGCGAGTGGAGAGCCATACTAGGTCACTGACGTGGAGTTCTGGCCCTACCTGGCGGTGGCGGTCGGCCTGGGCCTTGTACGCCTCCTTGGCCTGGCACAGTTGCTCCATCAATAGTTGTTGCTGAGACTGGAGCTCCTGAAGCCACTCTGTCACCGCAGGGACTGTGGATGCCGGCAGCACTTCTGGGAACAACCTCGTATGGTAACCGTAATTGGCCTGGAACGGGGTCTGCTGGGTGGACGCATTCACCGCATTGTTGTAAGTGAACTCCACCAACGGTAGGTGGTCGACCCAGTCATCCTACTGGTAGCTGCAGTAACACTGGAGGTACTGCTCCAGCACCGCGTTCGCCCGTTCTGTCTGGCCATCAGTCTGTGGGTGGTAGGCTGACGATAGACAGACCTCTGTCCCGAGGGTCTGGTGCAACGCTCGCCAGAAACGGGATGTGAACTGGACGCCCTGGTCGGACACCACATGCTCAGGTAGGCCATGCAGGTGGAAGACATGCTGAAGGTATAGCTGAGCGGTTTCCTTAGCTGTGGGTACGGATGGCACAGTGCACCATCTTAGTGAAATGGTCAGAGAAAACTAGGAGGCAGGTACAGCCACAAGACGGGGGTACGTCCACCACAAAGTCCAGCGAAACCGTGTGCCAAGGACATGGTGGGACTGGCAACGGCTGAAGAAGGCCGGGGGGGGTCACCCGGTAGGGCCCTTGGCCCGCCAGCAGACATCACAACCAGCGACGTAGCGAGCCATGTCAGCCTTCAGGCGGGGCCTCCAAAATCCGCGGCTTACCAGATGGGTAGTCCGATACCGCCCAAAGTGTCCTGCCGCTGGGGCATCATGGGGCATCCGGAGGACCTCAGCCCGCAGTGGCCCTGGCGGGATGTACAGGCGACCGTGGTGCAGCAGTAGGCCCTGGTGGAATACCAGTCCCGGATACTGAGGGCATGACCCTACGGCCAGTTCCCGGAGTGGTTCTCGAGCCCAAGCATTGACCCGCTGCTGTTCCCGCACCCGAGCCTGCAGTGGCTCAACCTCCTGAGTGGCCAGGAACGCAGCCAGTGGTAGGATCGTGGTTGGTACTGCTTGCTGAACCGTGTCTGTGATGTCTTCGGGTTTCCGGGACAGGGCATCTGCCTTCTGGTTTTGGGAGCTAGGGATGTAGCGGATCCGGAACTGGAATCGGGAGAAGAACAACGCCCACCGGATCTGCCTTTGGTTCAACTTGCAGGTGGTCTGGAGGTACTCCAGGTTCCGGTGGTCGGTTCTCACTTCCACCGGGTGTCGTGCTCCCTCAAGATGATGGTGCCAGACCTCAAAGGTCACCTTGATGGCCAGTAGTTCCCGCTCCCACACGGTATAGTTATGTTCTGCAGGAAGGAGCTGGCGGGAATAGTAGGCGCAGGGTAACAGTGGCGCATCCGGTCCATGCTGCTGGGACAAGACGGCACCGAGAGCCGTGCTGGAGGCGTCGGTCTCCACCACGAAGGGTTGAGAGGGATCAGGATGCTGCAAAATCGGCGCCCTCTGAAAACAGGCTTTCAACCCCTGAAACGCCTCCTCTGCCTCCTTGTCCCAGGAAAATTGTGTCTTGGGGCGCAGCAGTTGGGTCAACGGGGTGGTGTGATGAGCATAGTCTGCAATGAAAGTCCAGTAATAGTTGGCGAACCCCAGGAACCGCTGTAGGTCCTTGCGGTTCCGAGGTGCCGCCCATTCCCGAACCGCTGCCACCTTCCCAGGATCCATCTGCACCCCATCTGGAGAGAGTCGGTGACCAAGGAAGTCCACTGACCGCTGATGGAACTCGCACTTGCTGAGCTTCGCATACAGGCAGTGCTCCCGCAAGCGCTGCAGCACCGTCCGGACATGACCCTCGTGGCAAGCCGGGTCACAGGAGAAAATCAGAATGTCATCTAGGTACACCACCACGTATTTGTCTAGCAAGTCCTGGAACACGTGGTTGATGTACCGTTGGAACACAGCGGGCGTGTTGCACAATCCGAAGGGCATAACCAGGTATTCAAACTGCCCATACCGGGTCCCGAATGCTGTCTTCCACTCATCCCCGGCTCGGATCCGAATTAAATTGTAGGCCCCCCGGAGGTCTAGCTTCGTGAACACCTGCGCCCCTTGCACCCGCTCCAGGAACTCCGAGATAAGGGGCAAGGGGTACTGGTCTGGGATGGTAATCTTGTTCAGGGCCTGGTAATCATGGCAAGGACGAAGCTCCCCACAGTTCTTCTTAACAAAGAGCACTGGCACAGCGGTGGGCAAGGTAGAAGGCCGAATGAAACCATGATCCAGGTTCTTGCGCAGGAAGTCCTGCAAAGCTTCGCGCTCTGACTCTGTAAGAGAGTATAAGCGACTCACAGGCAGAGGCGCTCCGGGCTGGAGGTCTATACCGCAGTCAAAAGACCGATGCGGCGGCAGCTGGTCTGCCCCTCGTTCCTCAAACACGTCTTGGTAGTCGCGGTACGCAGTGGGGAACATTGATGCAGCCTTCTCTGTGGGTGCAGCCGCTAGCATCTCAGACCGAGCATGGAGACATGGGTCTGGGAAGCACACAGACCATTTGACCCAGTCGATCTGAACATTGTGTGCCTCCAGCCAGTCCATCCTGAGCACCAGGGGGAACCGGGGCATGGTGGCAATGTCCAAAGTTCGCACCTCCCGGTGCTGCTGGAGACACAGGACCAAGGGCTGGGTCTCCCGAGTAATGGCACCCGAACGCAGGAGCCGTCCGTCAATTGACTCCACCTGTACCGGTTCTGGCTTGTCCTGAAGTGGCACCTGATGATGGGCGGCAAAGGCAGCGTCCATATAGGAGCGGGTTGCCCCCAAATCTACCAGAGCGTGGGTGAGAATCCAGGGCCCACCTGGAGGGTATAGAAGCACCGGGACCATGAGGTGTCGCAATTCCACTGGTGAGGGCCCCTCTTGTATGGTTTGGGACCCCAGGTAGCCAGGGCCTTCGGCTACCGGGGTTGGTGGTTTTCCTGCGGCTGGCATCCTCTCGGGACAGGATCGGGCGTAATGTCCACTTCCACCGCAGTAGAGACACAGGCTTCCCTCCCGACGCCGCGTCTTCTCCAAGGGGGAGAGGTGAGGTCGCGCCGCCCTGAGCTGCGTTGGCTCATCACGCAACTCGGCTGTGGCCATGGACCTGCTGGGAAGGACTGGAGCCAGAAGCCGGGAGTGCTGGCAGTCCCGGGCCTGGCGACGGTCCTCCAACCAATCGTCTATCTGCAGGCTCCGCTGAATGAGGGCGTCCAACGTGGTGGGATGATCCATCATGGCCAGCTGGTCCAGTATCTCATCCGAAAGCCCCTCGAGATACTGGTTCCGCAGTGCAGAGTCATTCCAGGACAAGTCCTGCGCCAACAGCCGAAATTCTGTGGCATAGGCGGCAGCTGTGGACTTGTCCTGTCTCAACCGACGAATCGCCCGATTGGCTTGGCTCCCCTTCAGAGGGTTGCCAAACGCAGTCTCCAAGTGGTTACAAAACCCCACATAGTCTGTCAGCAAAGGAGAGTCTTGCCGGAGCGATGGCAAAGCCCACTTGGCCGCCTGGTCCTTGAGCAAGCTGATCAAGAAGTGCACCTTGGTGCGATCGTCAGGAAAATTCCGGGCTCGCCCCTGAATATACAGCTTGACCTGGGCCAGGAACACGGGAAAGCTGGCCGGGGACCCATCAAATTTCTCTGGCAGGGCCACTGGGTACTTGCCAGAAACTGGGGCGTCGGCCCCAGGCACTGGTAAGGCGTTCAACTGCTGCTGAAGCGCCATAACCGCATTGCTTAGCTGCTGAACGGTGTGAGTCAAGGCCTGGTTCTCCTGGGCCAATGCCACCAACGCAGCTGCCTGTTCGGCCATGGCTTCTGGCTCTTCCCTAACGCACCCCAACAAAGGGAGAGTGCGGGTGTGGCGGGAGCAAACTGTGCTGGTCCCGGGGGGGTTACCGTGCGGCGTGGTCCGAGTCCAGTCCGAAGTCAAGGATGGTCCCGGTCCATGGGTAACTCGCCTCTCCTGGTCTGGAGGCCCTGTGCAGGCTGGGATTCCTCAGGTTCAGCCTCTGAATCTGATTCCCAGGCCATTACAGCAGGATTGCAAAGGGGCAACTACTCCCATGGATTTAGGTTTTGTTAAGGCTTTGCAAGCTGATGAAAGCTCTATGTTTGAGCGACCTGATTTGTATCAATCAGCTATTGGGAGTTTGCTGTACATATCACAGTGGAGCAGGCCTGATATCAGCTACACAGTAGGGATTTTGAGCAGGCAAGTGTCTAAACCCACTTTGAGTGCCTGGAAAGCAGTAAAACGTGTTCTGAGGTATCTGATGCATACTGCTGGTAGTGTTTTAAAGTTAAGTTCAGCAGGTGATGAAATGCTTACATGTTACTCAGATAGCGACTGGGCAAGTTTACCTGATCGTAAATCAATTACTGGATTAGTGTTCTTGCTCGGTGGGTCACTGATTGGATGGAACTCCAGAAAACAAAGTATAGTCAGTGTGTCATCCACCGAAGCTGAGTTTGCAGCATTAAGTGAGCTCTGCAATGAGCTGGTGTATTACAAGCAGTTGCTGAGCGATTTGGGCATACAATGCAATTCTCCAATTCAGGTGTATGTTGACAATCAAGCTTGTATAACTGTCAGGGAACTGCCATCGGAAGGAAGGGAAGTGAAAGGGCTCACACAGGTTGGGAGAGACTCAGCAGCTGAAGAGGGAACCAGTAGGGGGAGAGGAGCTGGGCTGAGGGAAAGGGAGCTGGAGGGATGGCTCAGAGACACTTCCAGCGAAAACAGTGGGGAGGTTTCAGGACCTCCTGTAGGGACACCCACTCCTCGCCGGAAACTGTCACGCAGAGAGTCCAGAAGACGTGTTTCCGTTAAGGAGCTTTTATGTTGGAAGCGATTCCGAAAGCAACCACTGTCGGAATCTGCCAGCGACTGACGGAGCCATGTTTAAGGGGCTCCGTTACAGACAGAGGTTTGCAAACTTGACCAAACTCTGAGGGACTAGGATTTTACACACAAGCAGCTCATCGTCCCATCACAGCATTCCGACAGTCTTCGTGAGCAGCTTGTGCAGGAGAAGGCATCATGAGCAACCCAGCCGGAACCGGAGAAGCAGGAGCTGGAGCGGGTCCAAGCCTGGAAGAAAGGTACCGGGTGTTGGAGGTCCAGCTAGCGCTGCAGACGGCGAGGCTTGAGGAGAGGAGGGCTCAGGATGCAGACAAAAAGGGGAAAGACACCCAGCTCGTCAGAAAGGTACCAGGATTGGTGCAGAAGTTTGGGGGGGAGCCCAAAGACTATCATGGCTTTCGGACAGAGATGCAATATGCCCTCAATCTGCAGTTTGATGAATTCCCTGACGAGGAATCACGAGTGGCTTTCGTGATTGGGCATCTTGAAAAGGGGGCGAGAGACTGGGTTAGACCCCTGATGGCAGCGAATAGTGACGTCCTAAAGGACACGATGAAGTTCTTTCGCGCCATGGATCTGATGTTTTCCAGCGATATTGAACAGGGAGTGGTCCGCAGACAGTTAATGGCTTGCAAACAGGGGAGCCGATCTGTCCGTGAGTACTGGACTGAGTTCACCATGTTGATCCATAAATTGGGGTGGGATCTATCGGCGGAACCCATTCAAATGCTCTTTGAAGAAGGGCTTTCTTCGGCTGTGAAAGACGAACTTTCCCGGGCGCCCAGGGCGGAGTCTATGGACCAGCTGACCAAATCAGCGCTGACCATAGGAGCGCGCCAGGAGGCGAGAGCATTGGAGAGGCGGGAAGGGAAGGGGGAACGTTGGAAGGAGTTCCGCATTCCAGACATTCCAGAGCCAACTTTCCCGCCGGCAGAGCCGATGGAAATCGGAACAGCGCGCGCGCGCGCAGTTTCAAAGCCCAGTGAGGGGGGAAAGAAGGAGGGAAAAGGCGCCCGGAAATGCTATCTCTGCCAACAGCCAGGTCACTTTGCCAGAGTCTGCCCCCAGAGGAAGGAATGGCAAGGGATGGTAGGAGCTGTGGAGGGAAGAGAGGAAGAAATACCGAAGCAAGTAAAAGCCAACGCCTGGCTGCCACCGTCGGGGCACAGCAGCCAGGCCAAAGAGCAGTGAAAGTGCCCACGCCAGAACCTCCTAAACCCGCCCTAGTGATAGAAGTGGCGCTAGAGCTGCCAAACGGACACCCTCTAAAGATAAAGGCGCTGTTGGACTCAGGCAGCTCCTGCAATTTCATGAGCAAAGAGTTTGCAGCTGAACACCAGATACAGACGATCCCTTTAAGCAACCCCCTGCAGGTGACCACGATCGATGGCAGGGAGCTGTTGGGAGGAGAAGTCAGCTTGCAGACCGTCCCAATGATAATGAAGGTGGCAAGGCACACCGAACTGATAGCGTTTAATGTGGCCACCTTGGGAGGAGCTCCCATTATATTGGGGATGAGCTGGCTAGCGTTACATGATCCGCTGGTGGGCTGGCATCAGAGAGTGGTTTCTTTTGGTTCAGCACATTGCTTAGAACACTGCAAAGAGGGAAAGGGTTTGGCAGGGGCCCAAGCCACCCTAGCAGGGACTGAAGTAACGGAGAACGTGAAGGTACCACGACAATACGCAGATCTCCGCGACGTCTTCAGCGAAAGGGAAGCTGACCAATTACCCCCGCATAGACCCTTTGACTGTCAAATCAATTTACTCCCTGGGGCACAGCTCCCTGTAGGCAAGCTGTACGCCATGTCAGACAGAGAGATGCAGGAGCTAAGAGAGTTCATTGACAAGAACCTGAAGAGAGGGTTCATCAGAGAGTCCAGGGCGGTGGGGGGCAGCCCAGTGTTTTTTGTGGATAAAAAAAACACGAACAAGCCGAGGCTTGTGTGTGACTTCAGGGCCTTAAATGCAGTGTCAGAACCAGTGGCTTTCCCTATGCCCAGGATTGACGACATTTTGACAAGGGTCAGGAAGGGAAAGATTTTTACTAAACTGGACCTAAGGGGGGCGTACAACCTGATACGAATAAGGAAGGGGGATGAATGGAAAACCACCATGTTCACCCCTTTGGGGGCATTTGAATATTTAGTTATGCCCTTCGGCCTACAAGGAGGCTCCGCGTGCTTTCAATCGTTTATGAACCACGTCCTGGGGCCTTTGCTTTACAAGAATTGTGTGGCCTTCTTAGACGACGTGTTGGTGTATTCTGAGAATGAGGAGCAGCATGTGAGAGACGTCAGAGAAGTGTTGAGCAGGCTGCAAGCCAACCAGCTGTGGGTGAAACTGGAGAAGTGTCAGTTTCATACCAAGGAGGTGGAATTCCTGGGGTATCGCCTGTCAGACAAGGGATTGGCCATGGATCCCGGCAAGGTCCAGGCGGTGCTGGAATGGAAAACACCCAAAACAAGGAAGGATGTGCAGAGGTTCCTAGGATTTGGGAACTTCTATCGTAAGTTCATCCGAAACTTTGCCCACCTGACGGCGCCCATTACGGACTGTCTCAGCAGTAAGAAGAAGTTCGTTTGGACTGAGGAGGCGGAGCGAGCATTTGAGGAACTAAAAAGGGCCTTCGCCTCGGAACAACAACTCCTGCATGTGGATTTACAAAAACCGATGAGAGTGGAAACTGACGCATCAGACAGAGCTATTGGGGCGGTGCTTCTGCAGCCAGGGAAGGAGGAGTCAGAGTGGAGACCGTGTGCCTTTTTTTCGCGAAAGCTGAACAAATCCGAGAGGAACTACACGGTGTATGACCGAGAACTACTAGCCATTCATGAGGCGTTCCGGAGATGGAGGCACCTGCTAATTGGCGCACAACATAAGGTGCAAGTGTGCACTGACCACAAGAACCTAGAGTATTGGAGGACGGCACGAGTGCTCAACCAACGGCAAGTGAGATGGGCCCAGGAGTTCTCCAAATTTAACTTTGAGATTTGTTACGTGCCAGGCCCAGAGAACATTAGGGCGGACGCTCTCTCACGCAAACCTGAATATTTGGAGGGGGAGGGAGCACCCGAAGAGAGACATGTCATTCCAGAGGACCGCTGGGTGTGTGGGGCGGCATTGGTGGGACAAAGAGAACTGGTAGAGGAAACAGAGAATGATGAATACGCCCAGAATAAGCTCAGAGGTCTTAGGGGTGAGGGAGAGGAACCAGGGGGTTTCGAGGAAAGAAATGGAGCTTTGTATTACAAAGGGGCACTGTATATCCCTGAAGGAGACTTAAGGGGGAGGGTACTCAAGCAGTTGCACGACAGCCCCACGGCGGGGCATTTTGGACAACACAAAACCATGTGGTTGGTCACCAGGGAATTTTGGTGGCCTAAGGTGAGGGAAGATGTACGGGAGTATGTAAGAGGGTGTGAGCAATGCCAGCGAGCCAAAGGGGAGAGGCGGGCACCGGCGGGGCTATTAGAACCCTTACCAACCCCAGAACGACCTTGGGAGGCAGTGTCGATAGATTTTATGACTGATCTGCCGAAGTCCAAGGGGAAAACAGCCATCATGGTGGTGGTAGACCTACTAACAAAGATGTGCCACTTTGTAGCCTGCTCGCATGCAGTCACGGCGGAAGAGACAGCGAAGTTATTTGTAGAACACATTTTTAGGTTGCACGGAGTGCCATTGAGGGTGGTCTCAGACCGAGGAAAACAATTTACTTCCAGGTTCTGGAGGAAGCTCATGAGCTTACTGCAGGTGGAGGTCAACTTTTCGACTGCCCGGCACCCTGAAACCAACGGGCAGGCGGAAAGAGCAAACGGGGTCCTCCAGCAATACCTGAGGTGTTATGTCAATGACAGAGAGAATGACTGGGTAGAAAAGTTGGCGCTGGCGGAATTTGCCTACAACAATGCCGAGAATGTGTCCACAGGGATGAGCCCCTTCTTGGCTAATTATGGGTGTCATCCCAGGGCTTTCCCAGGGGGAGAAGGGGAGAGATGGGGTGTCCCGGCAGCCGAGCATTTTGTAGAAGAAATGGAAGCAATCCATCGTCAGCTCCAACTCAACTTAGAAAGGGCGAAGGAAGAATACAAGAGGCAGGCAGACAAGAACCGAAGGGAAGGTGAAACCATAAGGGTGGGAGATAGGGTGTGGCTGTCAACCCAAGGGTTGCCGTTCAAAGGAGGTTGTAAGAAATTAAGACCCAGGAGATTGGGTCCCTTTGAGGTCATTCAACAGGTCAACCCAGTGGCTTTCAGGCTCCGGTTACCCAACCACATGAAACTGCACCCAGTATTTCACAGGTCGTTACTGTCACCGTATGAGGGGGGACGAGAAGGGATGGCCACTCGGGGACCGGTCATAGAAGAAAGGGAATGCAGCAGCCATGTGGCAGAAATCCTCGACGCCAGATGGAAGGGGGATCAGGTGGAGTATTTGGTAGCGTGGGAAGGAGAACCGGAGTCAGAAAACACTTGGGTAATGGCAGAAGATATCAATGACGAGGTATTGATAGAAACGTTCCATCAAAGGTTCCCAAGGAAACCTCAGCCTGTGGAGAGGTTCCGGAGGGAATACTTTGGGACCACCGATGAGGAGGAGGAGTTGGAAGGATTCTCGGAATCGGAAGGGGAAGGGGAGATGGACTCTGAGGAGGAGGAGTACTTCGAGACCAGGAACCGCAACAGGTGGAGAGAAGTGTTCGGGACATCGGAAGATGAAGGAAGTTCATTCCGGGGTTTTGCCTCCTCACCGCCCGTAGAGGAGGGGGCGAGAGGGGATGAAGGGGGCCCTGGAGGGGAGGTGGATGTCAGGGAACTGCCATCGGAAGGAAGGGAAGTGAAAGGGCTCACACAGGTTGGGAGAGACTCAGCAGCTGAAGAGGGAACCAGTAGGGGGAGAGGAGCTGGGCTGAGGGAAAGGGAGCTGGAGGGATGGCTCAGAGACACTTCCAGCGAAAACAGTGGGGAGGTTTCAGGACCTCCTGTAGGGACACCCACTCCTCGCCGGAAACTGTCACGCAGAGAGTCCAGAAGACGTGTTTCCGTTAAGGAGCTTTTATGTTGGAAGCGATTCCGAAAGCAACCACTGTCGGAATCTGCCAGCGACTGACGGAGCCATGTTTAAGGGGCTCCGTTACAGACAGAGGTTTGCAAACTTGACCAAACTCTGAGGGACTAGGATTTTACACACAAGCAGCTCATCGTCCCATCACAATAACGCTAAGTAAAACTGAACAGTTTAAATCCAGATCTAAACATGTGGCCATAAAATACCAAAATGCGTTATGTAATGTACAGAGAAATGTCATTGCATGTGAATATGTTCAGAGTGCTGGAAATGTTGCTGACATATTTACGAAACCGTTGTCATTTGTAAAAAACAAACAAATATGTGAATGCTTGGGTTTGGAGGACAAAGTTGGGTAAAATACTCTGTATGTGCTCAGTAGTTAATTGCACTGTGTGAGAGCTGTGGGGGGGGGGTGTTGGGAAACTGTGTACGTGCAGCTACTCACACAGAGTCAATTAAGGTTTGGCAGACAGCCAAAAGGCAATCTGAAGGAGTAAGTCTGCCTGGTGATACAGAGGCATGGAGACAGCTCCATGCTTGGTCAAGCTCTCTCACAGGAGTGATAATTAATGGCCTACTAACTGGAATGTGTTAGTTCTGAGTTCGTGAGTTCAGTGGTTCAGTGTTTCAGTGTAGGAGTTGTGAGTCGTGTATGAGAGAGCAAGCTAAAGATCCGTGTTCTGTTCCTGTAAATAGTCCACTGTATATAATAAACACCTAACTACAAGTTCCTGGTTCCTTCTTCGTCTATCCTGTCTGCAGCCAAGTCGCCAATTGCTTCTGTGGATTCTGCGTTTACTCTGCTAGGTCTGGCTGAGGTCCTGCAACTAGTCAGAAAGTTGCAAAACACCAATTGTTGTTGCTGTTTAGTCGTTTAGTCGTGTCCGACTCTTCGTGACCCCATGGACCAGAGCACGCCAGGCACTCCTATCTTCCACTGCCTCCCGCAGTTTGGTCAGACTCATGTTTGTAGCTTCCAGAACACTGTCTAACCATCTTGACCTCTGTTGTCCCCTTCTTCTTGTGCCCTTAATCTTTCCCAACATCAGGGTCTTTTCCAGGGAGTCTTCTCTTCTCATGAGGTGGCCAAAGTATTGGAGCCTCAGCTTCACGATCTGTCCCTCCAGTGAGCACTCAGGGCTGATTTCCTTAAGAATGGATAGGTTTGATCTTCTGGCAGTCCATGGGACTCTCTAGAGTCTCCTCCAGCACCACAGTTCAAAAGCATCAATTCTTCGGCGATCAGCCTTCTTTATGGTCCAGCTCTCACTTCCATACATCACTACTGGGAAAACCATGGCTTTTACTATACGGACCTTTGTTGGCAAGGTGATGTCTCTGCTTTTTAAGATGTTGTCTAGGTTTGTCATTGCCTTTCTCCCAAGGAGCAGGCGTCTTTTAATTTCGTGACTGCTGTCACCATCTGCAGTGATCATGGAGCCCAAGAAAGTAAAATCTCTCACTGCCTCCATTTCTTCCCCTTCTATTTGCCAGGAGGTGATGGGCCCAGTGGCCATGATCTTCGTTTTTTTGATGTTGAGCTTCAGACCATATTTTGCGCTCTCCTCTTTCACCCTCATTAAGAGGTTCTTTAATTCCTCCTCACTTTCTGCCATCAAGGTTGTGTCATCTGCATATCTGAGGTTGTTGATATTTCTTCCGGCAATCTTAATTCCGGCTTGGGATTCATCCAGTCCAGCCTTTCGCATGATGAATTCTGCATAGAAGTTAAATAAGGAGGGAGACAATATACAGCCTTGTCATACTCCTTTCCCAATTTTGAACCAATCAGTTGTTCCATATCCAGTTCTAACTGTAGCTTCTTGTCCCACATAGAGATTTCTCAGGAGACAGATGAGGTGATCAGGCACTCCCATTTCTTTAAGAACTTGCCATAGTTTGCTGTGGTCAACACAATCAAAGGCTTTTGCATAGTCAATGAAGCAGAAGTAGATGTCTTTCTGGAACTCTCTAGCTTTCTCCATAATCCAGTGCATGTTTGCAATTTGGTCTCTGGTTCCTCTGCCCCTTCGAAATCCAGCTTGCACTTCTGGGAGTTCTTGGTCCACATACTGCTTAAGCCTGCCTTGTAGAATTTTAAGCATAACCTTGCTAACGTGTGAAATGAGTGCAATTGTGCGGTAGTTGCAGCATTCTTTGGCACTTCCCTTCTTTGGGATTGGGATGTAGACTGATCTTCTCCAATCCTCTGGCCACTGCTGAGTTTTCCAAAATTTTAAATAGTTCAGCTGGAATACCATCACTTCCACTGGCCTTGTTATTAGCAGTGCTTTCTAAGGCCCATTTGACTTCACTCTCCAGGATGTCTGGCTCAAGGTCAGCAACCACACTACCTGGGGTATACGAGACATCCATTTCTTTCTGGTATAGTTCCTCTGTGTATTCTTGCCACCTCTTCTTTAAGTCTTCTGCTTCTGTTAGGTCCTTACCACTTTTGTCTTTTATTATGGAAATCTTTGTACGAAATGTTCCTTTCATATCTCCAATTTTCTTGAACAGATCTCTGGTTTTTCCCATTCTATTGTTTTCCGCTATTTCTTTGCATTGCTCGTTTAAGAAGGCCTTCTTGTCTCTCCTTGCTATTTTTTGGAAATCTGCATTCAGTTTCCTGTATCTTTCACTTTCTCCCTCGCATTTTGCTTGCCTTCTCTCCCCCGCTATTTGTAAGGTCTCATTAGATAGCCACTTTGCTTTCTTGCATTTCCTTTTCATTGGGATGGTTTTCGTTGCTGCCTTCTGTATAATGTTACGAGCCTCCATCCATAGTTCTTCAGGCACTCTGTCCACCAAATCTAAATCCTTAAACCTGTTCCTCACTTCCACTGTGTATTCATAAGGGATTTGACTTAGATTGTAACTTACCGGCCCAGTGGTTTTTCCTACTTTCTTCAGTTTAAGCTTGAATTTTGCTATAAGAAGCTGATGATCTGAGCCACAGTCAGCTCCAGGTCTTGTTTTTGCTGACTGTATAGAGCTTCTCCATCTTTGGCTGCAGAGAATATAATCAATCTGATTTCGATGCTGCCCATCTGGTGATGTCCATGTGTAGAGTCGTCTCTTGTGTTGATGGAAAAGCGTGTTTGTGATGACCAGCTTGTTCTCTTGACAGAACTCTATTAGCCTTTGCCCTACTTCGTTTTGAACTCCAAGGCCAAACTTGCCAGTTGTTCCTTTTATCTCTTGACTCCCTACTTTAGCATTCCAATCCCCTATAATGAGAAGAACATCCTTCTTTGGTGTCATTTCTAGAAGGTGTTGTAAGTCTTCATAGAATTGGTCAATTTCAGTTTCTTCAGCACCAGTAGTTGGTGCATAAACTTGGATTACTGTGATGTTAAAAGGTCTGCCTTGGATTCGTATCGAGATCATTCTATCATTTTTGAGATTGCATCCCAGTGCAGCTTTTGAAACTCTTTTGTTGACTATGAGGGCTACTCCATTTCTTTTACGGGATTCTTGCCCACAGTAGTAGATATGATGGTCATCCGAACTGAATTTGCCCATTCCCATCCATTTTAGTTCACTGATGCCCAGGATGTCCACACCAGTAGGTTTTGCCAATATCCTCTTATCCAGGCTAAAAATACCCAATTCCCTAAACCATTCATCCTAAAGCTTGGTTTCCAAAGCCTTGATCATCTTGGTTGCACATGTTCCAGTTTCTCAATATTCATCTTAAACTGTGTGGCCAACAACTGGACACAGTCCTGTAGTCTGGTCTGACCAAGGCAGAGTGGAACTGGTTATTTCCCTTGATCTGGACATTATACTTCTGTTGATGCAGCCTAGAATTGCATTAGCTTTTTTTGCTGCTGCATTGCACTGTTGGCTCATGCTAAGCTTGTGATCTATTAAGACCCCTAGATCCTTTTCACATGTAGTATTGGAAAGCTAGGTACCCCCCATCTTATATTTGGGCAGCTAGTTATTCCTGCCTAAGTGTAGAACCTTACATGATGTTTACAAGATGTTTGATTCTCTGCTGTTCATAGTAACTTAACAATATCTTCTCCCACCTCATTCCATTAGCCATGCCCAGAATCATCCCCCAAGGGGCAGATAGCACAATGCTGGCAACAAAGACAGTGAAGCACGGAGCCCCTACTCCCTCCACCGGCCTCCCAGCACCCCAGGCAGCAGCAGAAGCAGCATTGTGGAGACAGATGGCTATTCAGAACCCAGGTAAACCTCACACTTTGACCAGGTATCGATTTGGGGTTGCTAATGATTGGGTAGACTCTGCACATCTCCTGAAAGGGACACGGGTGGCGCTGTGGTCTAAACCACTAAGCCTCTCGGGCTTGCCGATCAAAAGGTCGGCGGTTCGAATCCCTGTGATGGGATGAGCTCCCGTTGCTCGGTCCCAGCTCCTGCCAACCTAGCAATTCGAAGGCACCCCAAAAAAGTGCAAGTAGATAAATAGGTACCACTCCGGCAGGAAGGTAAATGGTGTTTCCATGCGCTGCTCTGATTTTGCCAGAAGCAGCTTAGTCATGCTGACCGCATGACCCAGAAAAACTGTCTGCAGACAAACGGCGGCTCCCTCAACCTGTAAAGCGAGATGAGCGCTGCAACCCCAGAGTCGTTTACGACTGGACTTAACGGTCAGAGGTCCTTTACCTTTACCTTTTTGCACATCAACTCACTTTTTAACTCGGGTTTTCCTTGAGAAGTTTTTCACGCCATTGATGAAAGTAAATGAAAAAGAGGAGGTTTAATCATGACTGAAAGAGAGGGGTTGGTTCAGAAAATACTTCAATGGAGTCTCATTGGTCACTTGGTCATCTTCCAAACCAGTTCAGCATGTGAAGGGAATGAGAGCACACAGCCTTCTTCTGCTCCTAAACAATGCTCTGCCCCACTTGTGTGGATTAGATAAATTCATGAAGGGTGAGGCCATCGATGGCTGCTAGATAAAAATCATATGCAAAGAGCACAGCACCATATAACAATCACGCACAAAAATGCTGAAGGGCACACAACTGTAATAATCATATACTGATAAGAAGAACATCGGCAAGGCTTACAAGGGAAATCACGTGGTCCCAAATCATCATTTTACTGATGAATGTTCTAAGAAGTCAATAACAGATGATAACACCTCAAAAGCATTTCAAGAGCCTGATTGCAATCCTCACCCTGGGGAAGACTTCAAGGATGTCTGTCTCTGAAAGAGGTTACTGGGTTTCAAGAGATGATGCCACTGCAAGGGCCCAAACGTATGGGCAGATTATTACAGTTGTGTGCACTTCAGCATTTTTTTGCCGTGGCCTTTGATGGCTACTAGCCATCCTTCTGTTGGAAGCAGTGCACCTCTGAATCCCAGTTATATTTATTATTATTTTTTTATTTAGAACATTTGTACTCTGCTCTTCGGCCAGAAAGGCTCCTAGAGCAGTTTACATACACTCAAAACAAGACAGTTTTAGTCTAAAAATGAACACAACACACCTGGAGATGCCAAGGGTTGAACCTGGGGCCTTCTGCATGCAAAGCGGGTGCTCTTTCTCTGAATATGCAGCCTCTTAACCTCGTCTGGTTAATCATAGTCAGGTTATTTTTGTCGGAACCTGCGTTTGACCAAGCGACTCCTCTGGAATTGCCCTCCAACTTGATTAACGACCTGAGCCTTTGATAAGGCTCCAAGCACGTTCCCATTCCGCAGAGTTTCAAAGCAGCAGAAGTGACGAGATTTATGAGCTACATTGCAAAGAGTTTTATTTCTAGTTACGCAGACAGAAAAGAAACATCCTCTCTCTGTGAAAGCAGAGAGCAACTGAAAAACAAAGGAACAGGAAACCAGTAACGTCACATCCTTCTCCCATGAGACTTCCAACAGTATGGAATATCTGGAATGTAAACAGAGACTTGTGACTCTAAGCACTGCACAGTGGCAACACACAGAAGCCAACAATTTTCACCATTAGCATGTCTCTTTATTATTGTTATGTTTAAAGCTGTGAGTGCTTCCTTAACTGAATCAACTTTGAAGAATGTCCCTCAGGCGATGAATGTGCGAGAACTCAAGAGTAACACCTCTCCTCCAGCTGTTTCTGCAATAATAGGGTAGGTAAACCCTTTTAATTTTCTGCTCACCTTTCAAATGTCTTGTTTTTGTTTAAGCCATGCTTGCAGGAAGGTTCAGCTGTCAGTAGGGCAGTGTAATTGTTTCAGAAAGGCAGTGGTGAGCCTCTGCTTGGGCTCCTGAAGTTGGTTGGCTTGTTTTTAAAGGAGCAAAGGGGTCATTGAGAAAGAAGAGGCTCTCTGTATTCCATGGTCTTGGCTTTCGTCTTTAAAATAAAGTTTCTATATTTTTTTTAAATAATATTTATTGATTTTCCAACCATTTGAACACAATAAAACAGAAAAAACAAAAAAGGAAAAGAAAAAGCAAAGAAAAAAGAGAAAAAACATAAGATTAACAAAACAAGACGCAAACCATTTAAAACACAAAACAATTTCAATATCTTAACTTTCATTCCCTTATTTCCACGACCTCCTCCCGCCTCCCTTTCTGTATTCCACTTCTATTAATTGTTTCAGCAATTCCTTTCCATCTTCCTCTGTTTTCTATCCTATAATTATCTTAACATATTCTAATCTTATTTTTCCCTTTAATACTCTATTAGTCTATTTATACTTAATTCCTTATAGCATTTCTACTAAAGCCATATAACTTCATTCCAACATTTTTCTAACATTCATTATTTTTGCAATATTTCTATACATAGTCTTAAACTTTTTCCAGTTTTCTTCCACCGACTCTTCTCCCTGGTCTCGGATTTCTGCCAGTCGTTTACGCCAATTCCATATAGTCCATCAACTTCATCTGCCATTCTTCCCAAATAGATAAATCTTGTGTCTTCCAGTACTTCACAATGAATATTCTTGCTGCTATTGTTGCATACATGGGACAAATTCTATCCTTCTTTAACACCAGTTGGCCGACCATGCCCAGGAGAAAGGCCTCTGGTTTCTTCAAAAGGGTATATTTAAATACCTTTTTCATTTTGTTATGAATCATCTCCCAGAGTGTCTTAATTCTTGGGCATGTCCACCAAAGGTGAACTCTAATCCTCAAATTCGTCTGTTTTTCCTTAAATTCAGTCATAGCGAGCGTCAACTTATGTTCATCAAATTGCCTCTGTAGGGCTGGGGCTCTCTTTCTCTTTCTCTCCAGTTGTGTTTCTGTACCTTCAACAGCAACAGCTTTTTCCTTGACTTCCTCCACAGCTTGCCATATCAAAATAGGTTCTTGTGTCAATTTCTGGGTGGTTTCTGTATTGGTATTGTCCATACTCCCTGCATTCAAGTCGGCCTCAACAATTGAAACATCCACCTTCGCATTTATCATATCCATTTTCCTATGAAGCTGATCCAATGAGTCATTTATCTTATATAATGCCGCCACCAAAGCCTCTTCTGTCGACATTCCTCTTAGTTTCAAATATACTAGTACAGAGACAGCAACAAAAAGAACAGGAGGGCTTAATAATAGACCTCTCCTGGATTGTTACCAAGTCCTCCCAGACCTTAATGTTTTATCAACAGTTGACTGGTCTGTTTTTCCTCTTCCATTTACCATAACATTTAAAAGATTCAAGGTCAGTCCCAGAGTCTCACGGTTTTTAACTTGCAGCTGGAAATTCCCCTAGTCCAACTCTTGTGAATCAACCAGTTTCAAAGGCTTCCACTAGAGGAAAACAGTTTCTATTTGTAAAAGTCAATAGTATCCTCTTTTAAACAATCCAAAGTTAGTTTCAAATTAGTTTCAATTTTCAGTTACTTTTACTCCTTTTTAAAGCAGCCGGAAACAGTAGAAACAATGTATTTCTCTTATTTAGCTAGCTGTCAATGAACGTTCTAAGCGCTGTCAATGAACATTCCAAGAAACGTCAGTCCTACTAGCAGCCCGTTTCCAGGGTCAGAGCGGCGGTGTTTTAAGCCTCTTCGCTCTCTCCTGCAGGCATACTCAATCCGCAACTTCCCCCTCTCTTCTCCTGCCTCCAAGAGGGGGTTTAATGTTCTTTACCGTTGGAAATTTGATCTTTTACAAAAGACCTTCCAGGACTCCAGCTTGCAACTTCGTTGCCTCAGTCTTATTTACAAAAAGGGAAGGCGGACTTCCTGTTTTGAACCTCCCCGTTACGATACCTAATTAAACTTTTAGAGATCCAATTCTTCCGTTTCAGCTCTACTCACGGGTAATTACTTTAAAGTCAAATTGTCCACAGGAAAAGGTCAGCGCTCTTCGGCAACAGCTATGCGGCTTCGCTCCGTGGAAGAAGCAGACGATTTGATGCACCGCGCCGCTCACCCCACGTCGCTCTGGAGCCCCAAAAACCAGGGTTCCCCGTGAGTGGGGGAGGCGCAAAAGGTGTCCGCTGAATCCCACGTTCACAGGCTTCTCCCCCCTGTGATTTTAACGGGTCTCCGCCTTCGCCATGGCGGCCAGACCCAGATTTCCACGGAGCAGATTCCTCCCGGTCAGAGGAATTCTGCCATTGCTGGAGGCGCCTTCCCCGGAAGTCCTAAAATAAAGTTTCTAGTCCCCTGGCCTTCCAAAATTAAATTGAGTGTTGATTTAATGACCCGGAATGCAAATATAGGCATCCCCTACTTGCATGCAATTGACTTTGCCATGGCCCATATACATTATGCATGACCCGCCTAACAGCTGATGTGTGCTAGCACAGCCACCACCACTGCTTTTCCACTCGTCCTCTAGCTTCCTTCCTGCTCTAAAGCTTCAATTCCAGTTGAAGTTTTATGTTTGGTACAGTATTTTACATCAACAATCAAATAACAGATCTTATTCTAATTGCACCTGATAATTTTTTTGCACTTTTTGCTGCCACTTGGTTATCTTCATCTGCTAGAAGAAAGGTCACAGTAGCAATGGTTAAGTGACCTGGTATGGACAATAGTAGAGGGGTAATAACTTCACTCCTCAAATATTTATAAAGGGTGCAAGCTAGAAGCACATGAGCTACTGATTCAATACCGCCATCTCCACATTTGGCATAAGTTTTTTCCAGTGAAATCGACCCTCAAGTACAGCTGAAGGCAGTATATTTAATCTTGTGTAAGTGAAAGCGTGCCTGTGTTTTGGAATTGTTAAATTTTGCAAATAGAGTGCCAACGTATCAAAATGACTAGGTGGAAAATAATCACACCATGGACAAAATTTCCTTATGCTCTACCCCCAAGCTGCAGCCACTTCCCAAACACAGAGAGCTGTAACTGCCTTGTAACTGAGTTTGACCATTGACCCATCTATTTCAGTACTGTCTTCATTGACTGGCAGTGGCTCTCCAGGATTTCAAACCAGGGTGGAGATGCCAGGGATTGATTCATGGTATTGTCAGTGTGACAAAAAATAAAAGAACCCAGTCTATGTAAATGGAGGAGTGTGTTTGTGTGTATATACACCCTCACACCAAAGGGGAATACTGCACTTTCTCTGTGCATCCTCTACCCACTCCTGGCTGTTGCTGCAAGCAAGCCTTCTGCAAACACCCTCACAAAAAGAATTCTCTTGGATCAGACCACAGGTCCTCTGCTATCAACAGGAACCAAGAAGAAACCCACAAGCAGTGTAGGGGTGGGGGACTCATCTTGAGTGTGTTTGCCTTGCTGGGCTGTGCCCGTGAACTCTGATAAAGCCTCTAGCTTGCTTGTTTGGATGGAGGATAGAGAGGGGCGGATCAGTGTGTTTGTAGAAACTAGCCTATTGTATGAAAGTAAAAATTTACAGAGATTGCTGTTCATACTTTTGCCTCTGGCCCCACCTCCTATTGGCATGTTGCCCCCAGAAGGGAATGCAGCCCTTGGAGGAAGGATGGGATAAAAATGGAGCAAATATGAAAGCAGTAAAAAGGCTAGAGAATTCCCATCTCTGGTACGTTTGATTGAGTCTCTGTGCTAGGCGTAACCCATCTGAACTGATGGAGCGGAGACTCATGTAAACATACCCCAAGCTGCCACTGACTTGAAGGGTGACTCTACTGCATCTTGAATGATGTTATGGACCCAATCTTGTCCTATGCAAAGATGGAGGAGAATTATGCAATCTTGGCAGAATGTAATCGGCACAACAGTAACTCATGAAGGGGTGCAGCAGGCAACACACCCTTTGAGAATCTTGCATTTTCTTTTGGCAGCTTAGCATTTATGCTGTCACACAGAGTTAATCCTCAGCATCTTCAGGAAGGGCTGGGAGAGAGCCTCTGCCATTCAGTGTAGGAAATACTGAGCTATATGCACCCCAGCAATCTGGCTCATTCAGTGGCAGCCTCCTTTGTTCCTGTGTTTTGTTTGTTGAATTCTTTGGTGGTTTGTTTGGCCTCTGAAATCTTTTCCTTTTCCTTTTCTAGGTCATCGGTTCCTCAGTCTGCTGCACAAGCTGTCCACCAAGTTCTGGCAACTGTAGCTACCAATCAAGTGAGCCAGGTATCACCCATGCCTTGAAACTTCTCTTTCTTCCATCATCATGGTCCTTTAATAAATCAACATATGTAAGCCATTTTCCTTTCTTTCCAAGTGGTTTGAACAGTAATGCTTCATGTGGTGAGAGCCACCACGGGGTCTTTTGTTCCAATAAGTCTTTGTATCTCTCCCATACTCTCATTAGTGATTTCCTGATTATATGGTTGTAAACCTTCTATGAACCTTCCCTTTCCCTTACCATAAGTATGCGTGCCAGCCGAATCTGTTGTCATGTCCTTCTAGTTCTAATGCCTCTTGCTTATCCAATCTCATCCAATCCCTGATCCATACCAAACAAGCAGATTCATAATACAATTTAAGGTCTGGGAGGGCAAACTCGCCTCTGTCTTTTACGTCTGTAAGTATTTTAGGTTTTATCCTTGGCCTTTTGCCCCCCCCCCCCATACATTTTGAAATCTCTTTCTGCCATTTTTTAAAACATTCATCTTTCAGGATGACTGGTATTGATTGAAAAAGAAATAGCATTTTTGGCAATACATTCATTTTAATCGCTGATATTTTTTCTAACAATAAGAGATTCATTCTACTCCATATTTCTAGATTTCTTTTTACCTCAAGCCAATTTTTTTCATAGTTATTTTTAAATAGGTTTATATTTCTTGATGTTAACCAAATCCCTAAATATTTAACCTTTTTATGGACTTCAATCTCAATGTTTTGTTCTAACTCGGTTCTTTCTTCTTCCTTCATGTTTTTAACTAATAATTTAGTTTTATTCCTATTTAGCTTAAATCCTGATGGATTTAAGCTAAATAGGAATGGATGATGGAAAATGGAAATTAAGAGATTATGATGAGATCAAAGACCACTTTCAGAGTTGGTTGCATTATCAACAACTATATGAAACATATAAAGAAGACAGCAAGAAAGGATTCATTTATACAAGATCTAGGTTTCAAACGGAAGTGATTGAAGGGAAAGTGAAATTACTGAAGGCCGCTGTCAAGGCTGCCTCAAGTCTCAGCTCACAAAAGACCAACGCCTATCTCTTCTTATATACAAAAGTGTTTATTGCAGTTCATTGTTTGCTTCACATCCGAGGCGCGCAGCCCTACGTCTGCTAGGCTTAGACCGCTGAAGTCCCCTCTGAATCCGTCCCTCCCCTGCACCAGTTTAAGAGGCTTGCGCTGCTCCACCTCTTTCTCTCTTTCCTTTTCCGCAGGGTCTTTCTGCCCGCTGGGGTTTCGCCCCTCCTGGATTCCTCTGACGCGGAATCAGACTGCTCTTGCCCCCTCCTGCGGGCTTTGGGACCTGGCCCCTCCTCCGGGCTCCCTGTACTTCCGCGCGCCTCTACATTTGAACTTGGCGCGCGCGCCCAACCTCTAACCTTCCTTTTAACAGCTACACTACTCCCTTCACTACTCCCCTCCCCTTCCGGGAGGGTGGCTTGCTCCGACCTCCCTCCTTTCTCTGCTGCCGGAGCCGCTTCCCCTGATACACTGAAACCTCCACCCCCTTCGCTGCACTCTGGTGGGGAGGCTGGTCCTGACGCCCAGCTGCCACTTTGGGATCCCCCGCTGGCCCCCTGCTCCTGACACGTCCCCCCTGGGGCTCCCCTGGCCTTGACCACCGGCGCCCCCTTCTGGGAATCCTCTGATTCGCTGGAAAGACTCATGGAATCTCTTGAGTCATTGTCATCCTCTTCCTCGCTGTCCTGGGATTCATCCCCATCGCTCTCCATCTCCTGCCTACCCTGTGCCTCTGTCCCTGAACCCCTGACAGCCGCATACAGCATACTATTAGAATGGGAGACGAAAGATGAAGAGGTAAAATCAGTTATGATTAAATGGACACAAGATGTAGGTCACAACATTATGATGGAAGATTGGGAAAAATTATGGAAAACTGATTTAAAATTTACAGATTGTTCCCTATTGAAGGAGAATTACATGAAGATGATGTATAGATGGTACACAACAGCAGTGCAGTTAGGGGAAATGTACAAAACTAGTTCAAATATATGTTGGACGTGTAAGGAAAAGGAGGGGACATTTTACCATATGTGGTGGGATTGTAATGTAATTAAAAAATTTTGGGAAATGATATACAACGAATTGAAGAAAATGTTCCATTTAACATTTATTAAAAAACCTGAAGCATTTTTGTTAGGGATTGCAGGGAAAGATCTGCCAAAAAAGCTGAAAAACATCTTCATGTATGTGACAACGGCCGCCAGAGTTCTAATAGCACAAGGATGGAAGACTGAAGAAACCCCAACTAAAGAATCATGGCAAGAAAAATTGATGGACTATGCAGAACTGGCAAAACTGGCATATAAGCTATGGGACAAGGATAACTATGACTTTAAAGATGAATGGGAACCCTTTACAAAGTATTTGAAGACGCAACAAAGCGAACTGGACTCCTTGGCTGGCTTTGAATAAACATTCACAAACTTTTTATTGATAATAATGAGCTAAATAGTTTGAGGATCTATACAACTTTGACGAAGGAGGATTGCTTTGGATTGAGGGCTAAGAAAAGAAAGCTGCAGCGGCAGTGAGAGCCCTCCGAGCCAAGTTGTTTAACCAGATCAAAAACAAAATCTAAACAATTAAGCCTGACAGACTTTTCAGACTGGGCAAATGCCGAAATTGAACAAGAGGTGCCTGATGGGCTAGAAACAAGGACAGGGGAGCAGGTGGAGGAGGGGGGCAATGGGCATGATGCCGACTCACAGTCTCCCCACAGTTCTAAACAGCAGCTAACTAGCTGTTTCGAAGACCCCCCCCCCAAGCAGCCAAAAAGCCCAAGGCCAAAAAGCTCAAAGAACAACGATACCACAGGAAAGAGTTCAGAGATTAAAGCAACCCAATCGTCCCATGCCACTGCCCAGACAACTCCTCAAAAGCTACCTTCACCGTACGGAGCTAACGAGGAGATTACAGCTGGGAAATTGCTAAGTTTGTTAGGAGAACAAAGCTTACTTACCGGAAGGTCATTGGTACTGATTCTTTGAAAGTTGGAGAGCATTGAGAACCTTGCGGTCGGTGGTCAGGGGGCAGAGAGCCCCGGGTGGCCCCGGGAGAGGAATGCTGAGTGGGTACCATCAGGCAGGCTGGAGCCCCCTAATCCTGCCAGGGAGAGCCCCCAAGCTGCACAGTCCATATAATCCCAGGAAGGAGCCCAAGGGTCCCCCCCATACTAAGAGGTGTTTGCAGCTGGATTAGATAGTCCTGATTATTCAAAACAACTAGGAGAACAAAGGGCGTTGGATCTCCAATGAGAGTCTGCCTCTCCTTATCTGAACTTCTGAGATTGGATATAGGCTCTCTGGACTTAAAAACACTGGAAAAACTGCCGAGCCATCCAAGAGTAACAAAGCTACTTCTCAAATTTCAAAGTCATGCCATCCCCCTGCTTCTCCCCAAAATGGGTGGCTTCCTGAGTCATTTCCACATTACAGTTAAAAGGGTGTTTGCAGACTTGGACGCTGCATCTCTACTTCCAGCTATACAGAGGCCAACAAGTTGGTTATCTCCTGAGCACCCCCCTGACTCAAGCTCTGCTCCACCTTTAAGATTAACCCAACGTGGAAATCTTCCAGTTCCTCTGATTGATACTAACACAGCTGCAGTTAATATGTACAGGAGAGCCTCAAAGATTGACTTTAGAGCAATCTCTGCTCCTTAGGAATATTGAGGAAAGAACAACGATAAACACAACCCCAATTAACTCCATACTAGAGGAAATTGAAGAAATAACAAACAGTATTCAAGATTCGATGCGTGACCTCAATAGCCTAGGACAAACCCCCATGAACCTGCTAACGTGGGCAGCAGGAATACGAACAATGATAGGTCTGAGAAAGAGGAGATACTGGCCTTTTTACATGAGGAATCCCTGGTAAGAGACTCACCCAACCAAGACCAAAGGACTGGATCCAAATATATGCCGAATCAACATGTATGACACTATAGACAATCCATCCTCACCTCTATCCATAGAACAGACTTTGTCCACAGTTATGGAGGAGGAGCAAGCAAGATCAGAAACTACACAAATGTATGGGGGACTGTTTGAACTCAATCAGAAGATGCACAGTGGGAAGCTGGTCATCCCGAGCGCTGAGCTACGATTGCCCCCAGCCGACCAACCAGAAACCTTCCCGATAGATAACATAATGCCAAACCTACCAGATGTATCACAAACTGTTAAGCAACCTATTCTCCCACCTGTGTTCCAGGACTGCTCCAAAGCCCATCTGCAAGAAGTTAACATTTTAATCCATCAACCTTCATCTCGCCCCGCAAATGCTGACTTTGATATGCTGGCACCAGAGGACAGCCCAACAGAAGAAGAACTCCCGGGAACGACTTCTGGAACGCACATTCCCGTCGATGCTCTCAGACCTAGAATCATAGAATCATAGAGTTGGAAGAGACCACAAGGGCCATCGAGTCCAACCCCCTGCCAAGCAGGAAACACCATCAGAGCACTCCTGACATATGGTTGTCAAGCCTCTGCTTAAAGACCTCCAAAGAAGGAGACTCCACCACACTCTTTGGCAGCAAATTCCACTGTCGAACAGCTCTTACTGTCAGGAAGTTCTTCCTAATGTTTAGGTGGAATCTTCTTTCTTGTAGTTTGGATCCATTGCGCCGTGTCCGCTTCTCTGGAGCAGCAGAAAACAACCTTTCTCCCTCCTCTATGTGACATCCTTTTATGTCACCTAGTGATCCCGCCCCTCTAATTGGCTACTTGACTTCGAAGAAGGAGCTGACAGCAGACAGTATAAGAAGCACCGACAATAGGGACCATGAGTTTTCTTTGCCTGAACTGGAATGCTCTTCTGATATTAATCCTTCTGGTGATGTAAACAAATTAAGTGGAAATGTGCTCCCTTTATTGGATTGACCATCAGTATCCGTAAATTATCGATCTTTGCAAACTCTTTCTATTATGTCCTGGAATGTAGCCGGACTTTTATGTAAATTAGCTCACCCAGATTTTATAAATTTTCTTGATCCTTGATTCTCATGATATAATCCTTTTGCAGGAAACTTGGTCTCTTAAACCTCTAGATATTCCTAAGTTTATTATTTATAATTTACCCGCCACTAAAATGTCAAGAAAAGGATGCCCCAAAGCTGGTTTGATCTGTGGTATTAAACAGTCTTCTAACCGTAAAATTAATTACATTAGAAATATTGGACAGTATGCACAATTGTTATCATTTTCCAATGTTCACAAGGAAATTCTTCTTTTAATTTTTTTTTAAATGATATTTATTAAAATTTCAAAAGAAAAAGATCACATTAATAAGAAATTTAACAATAAAAAGAAAAAATACAAAATACAAAGTACAAAAAAGAAAAAACAGTTAAAAACAATTCCATCTTTTCATCACTTCTTTTACATTTACTTGTTTCCCGGACCTCCTCATACCTCCCTCTTTTGTATTCTAGTTCAATTTGTTAGTCCAGCGATTCCTTTCCCTCCTTTTTAATCCTGATCTTTAATCTTGGTATATTATAACATTAAATTTTTAGATATTAAAAACCAATTTTTCCATATTCTTTTATACCATTACCGCTAGAAACCGCTTAACTTCAATCCGTCATCATTCTAACATTCATTAATTTTGCAATATTTCTGTAAGTAGTCTTTAAATTTCTTCCAATCTTCTTCCACCGACTCTTCTCCCTGGTCTTGGATTCTACCAGTCATTTCCGCCAATTTCATATAGTCCATCATTTTCATCTGCCATTCCTCCAGTGTGGGTAGATCGTGTGTCTTCCAATGTTTTGTCTTCTTTTAAATATATATTTTCCTCCCATGGAGTCGGAAGACAGACCAGATTATTGTTGGAAATATAGTCTTTGAAGAGCTGTACTTAATACGCAGTAAATTTCCAAATATCCCCCTGATTATAATGGGGGACACCAATGCACGAATTGGATCAGATAACACAGCTCTCGATAAACGCTATGTCTCAACTCTAGCCGAAGGTGCTCCACTTCCTTTGAGAATAGGGAGAATTTCAAAGGACATTACTATTAATAAAGCGGGAGGAAAACTCTTCCAATTGGTTTTAGAATTTAATCTTTCATTTTTGAATGGCTCAATATGGCCTGATACTCCAGGAGATTTTACCTTCTGCTCCAAAAGGGGCAGAAGTGTAATCGACTATTCCTTAGTCTCCTTAGAAATGTTTGATGAAGTTGCCTCTTTTACAGTTGTACCCCGCTCTGAGAGTGACCACTTTCCAATTGTTTTAGAGATATATAAAAACTCCAGAATTAATCACCCTTGTCCTCTTATTAGTACTGATAAGACTAGTTATGCCCAAAGAATGTATATAAGTGATAAAAATAGGGACGGTCTATTAGCAGTATTTGATAATAACCCAGTTATTCTCGAACCTTTGGCTAACCAAAATTCGATACCTTTGGCAGACATTGATTATTATTACAATACTATTCAGGAATTATTTTCTTCTTTTTTAAATTTCCAGTCCAGCACAAACCTTTAAATAAAAATAACTGGTTTGATAAAGAATGTATTAACCATAAGAAAGAACTTAGAACTTGTCTAAAAGAAGCCTCTGTCACTAACTCCCAAGATCTATTTTGAAATGAAAAACGCTTTTAAGAACATGCTCCTGGGAAAAAAATCCGTGTTTTCACAAGCCAAATGGTCCAAAATTGTTACTGCATTAGAAATTAAAGATACCAAAACTTTTTTGTCACTCTTTTCAATAAAAGATACCACTGATTTCCCTAATATAAGTGATGACGCTTGGATTACGCATTTTACTGCTGTTTTCTACGATTCCCAAGTTTTTAAGAAGGAAAATTTTAACTCTTCTTCGGCAATAACCACACAATTTCAAATTACTGTTGAGATGGAAAGGATAATTCTTTCGTTTAAGCAAGGAAAATCTCCAGGTATGGATGGCATCTCAATAGACCTGCTGAGATTAAATGTGGAATGGTGGGCCACTAATCTTGTCCCGCTCTTTAACTCTATCTATCACTTAGGCTTGGTACCTAAATCGTGGAATAACTCAATAGTGGTGCTGATTTTTTAAAAAAGGTGATAGGAATTGCCAAGAGAATTACAGGCCTATTAGTTTGTTACCATGCATAAGCAAAATCTATGCCAAATCCCTGCTTATTAAACTGGAAGACTGGATGCTTGCAAAAGGTCTACCTGGTAAGGAACAAGCTGGTTTCAAGGCAGGCTCTTCAACTCTTGACCAGTGTCTAGTGTTAAGTCATCTTGTGGACAAATATGTCTTGAGAAACAAACGAAGACTCTTTGTGGCATTTGTAGATTTAAAAAGTGCCTTTGATTTTGTTGATTGTAATAAATTGTGGACCAAATTGGAATACCTTGGTATACCCATACCTGCTTACATTGATTAAAAGTCTACACTCTGGTAACCAAATATAAGTTAAAGTTTCAAAAGGTGGTAGACTTATAGGTCCAATTCTGAATAACCGAGGAGTTAGGCAAGGCTGTATCTTGGCCCCTACCCTATTTAATCTCTTTTTATCTGACCTCCCATTATTTCTTCAAAATGCAACCACTCATATTCCTTATTTAAACAATATCCCAGTTTTTTTATTACTTTATGCAGATGATGCGGTAATTATCTCACTTTCTTCTTTGGGTTTAAAAAAATTACTTAAGTGTTTCTCAAATTTTTGCTCTCTTAATAACCTCAACATTAACTATGATAAGACAAAAATTATGCAATTTACAAAGAGAGGAAACCCCAAAAATTGGATTATTAATGGACATCTAATACAAGAAGCTAAGCATTTTAATTATCTGGGAATAGTATTTAAAAATAACATGAATTAGAACACACATATCTGTGCTGCTATAGCTAAGGCTAAAGTGACAGCTCACCATATTAAATCTCCCCCCCCCCGTAGGAAATAGATATATTCCAGCTGTGGATTTCAGGTGACCTCAAGAGGTTGGATAAATTTCATGCATCCCTTCTGAGGTCATTATTAGGACTTGCAAATTCTGTAAAATATGAATCAATATGTTGTGAGTTGGGAATACCTCCTTTATCAGTAAGAGTATGGCTAAGAACCTTGAAATATTGGATCGTCTTGCATTATAGAGACCTATCTCCTAATTCTCTCCTTTACGACCTCTTAAGTGATAATGTAATTTACAATTTATCATTGATTTGTAGGAGAAAATTGAATTTGATAGGGCTTAATCTAACTGACTTTGAAAATTCTGACCCGTATTAATATGTAAAAATCTAAAATTACAATACTTTATGATTAATGATTAGGATACATAAAGAGGGGAGGGATTTGCTGAACGAAATAATTGAACTGGAATACAAAAAAGGGAGGTGTGAGGAGGTCCTGGAACTAAGCAAATGAAGGTCAAGTAATGGAAGGAATGAATTGTTTTTAAATATTTTTACTTTGTATTTTCTTTTTGTGTGTGTGTGTTTTGTAATATCTTGAAAACTTCAATAAATATCTTATAAAAAAAAGAAAGAAAATTCTGACCCGAAAGATGCTTGGGAAATTATCAGGAAGAAACTTACAAAAAAAAGTGTTCTCTCCACTCTCGAGGTAGTAAAGCACAGCACTTGCTCTCCTCTGTATTTAAATCTCCCTTTGTGTAGAGATTTTCAAAAGGGATACATGACAAATCTGAAGAATCATGAATTGTGCAGGCTGTTTATGTCAGCCAGATTTAATATGTTTCCCTCGATGATAGTGAGAGGAAGATATTTAGCTCTCCCAGAAGCAGAGCATCTCTGCAAATGTAGTAAACAGGAACCTGATACTTTGGAGCATATTTTCTTTTCTTGTGATTTTGGCATTTTTGCCAGAAGACAATTATTAGAGGCCTTACAACTCAATAGGCTGATTTCTATGCTACCAACAGTTCAGGACCTGCTTTCGGACAGGAATGAACAAATTACTTTAATAGTGGCTGAATTTTTGAGTGCTGTCCATGTAGAAAGCCTGGGTCATTATAAAGAGACTTAGTAGTTCTTAACTTATCGGGGATTCGGTAGTTCTGTATTGTATTATTTATGCAAATTGATTTTCTCTTGAGTTAAAGATCTGACCGGGACAAACCTTGTTATGTTGAGCTCGTATGTTGCACAATTTGTATACGGTGTCTGTCTGATAATGTGTGGTCTGCTATGCCTAATAAAGGATCTTGATGAATATATATGGAAATAAGTATTACAAAACAGCAACTAAGGTAACTGGAGAGGTACTTTATTATAAGAACAGACAGAGAAGAATAACAGAGGAGGTTCACCGTGTGAAGATTTATATAAGTTGTGCTGAGAGACCTTACAGCGGGAGTAGTGAAGAGGTTTGAAACGTATTAGCGAGACCAAACCACCACGTTGAAAATGTAAAGAGCAGAAGGGAGAGACCGAGAGACAATAAACAACAGCAAGGACATGGCAGAGAAGCGGGTGAGAAAGGGACGTTCGAGAAGGGAATTGGGAGGAGGAAAGCAACGGAACTTATAGAGGAAAGGACAGAAGGGATAGAAAACACAGACGGAGGGAGGATAAGGAGTGAGACAAAGGAAAGATGACGTGGGAGGAGGCAGGACATCGTGGGATCGCGCAGAAGGCAGGAGACAATTAAAAGGGAAACTGTTATGTACTGAGTTGAATAGGATCCAAACTGTAGCAGTCTGATTGGTCCTAGAACAATAGGATCCAAAAGGCAGCAGTCTGATTGGTCCTAGAACAATAGGATTCAGAATGCAGCAGTCTGATTGGTCCTAGAACAATGCAGCAGTATGATTGGTTGGCAGGAACCACCCAATCCTGCTCCAGATAGAAGTGAATCCACAACCTGATTGGCTTACAGTAGAATTCCAGAATTAGCCAATCATGTGCAGCCCATTGTGTAAATAATGTATATAAAGCAGATACTGTGAGGGGACATTTATTCATTCCTCCTCACCACTATGAGCTGAATAAAGAGCATGAAATCACTGTGCGACTCTGAGTATATTTCACTGGCGACGAGGATGGGATCCCGCTGAGCTGACTGCCACACACAGCACCGCAGCACCGCCAACTGCCGCACCGCTGCCTCGCACCGTGTATCCAGGCTTCAGCTCCGGGGCACAAGGAACTCAGAATGGCAGCCAACAGCAGCTTCTCGCCATTCAACCCAGCATCTGGAGACTGGGAAGCGTACGCCTCCCGTTTCACCTTCCTCCTAGAAGCCAAAGGGGTCACCGACGAAGAAGACGCCAAGAAGAGGGCGATATTCTTCAGCGTCTGCGGAGAGGAGACGTTTGAAATCGCCCGGGCTCTCCTTGCGCCTGAAGACGTCGCTACTGTTCCATACAAAACAATAATGGAACAGCTGAAGGGGCACTTTTCGCCGCAGCCCTCAGTGGTGGCTCGTCGAAATGCCTTCTACGCAAAGCGGCAAGCCCCTGGGGAAACCATAACTGGGTTTGTGACCTCTCTCCGCCAAGCCGCCCGGTTCTGCAACTTCTCAGAGCTGGAGAACATGCTTCGTGACCGCCTCGTCGGTGGCCTGAAGGATGAGAAGCTGCAACGGCGCCTCTACGCTAAGAAGGACCTAACGTTCCAGGTCGCTCTGGAGGAGGCCCTGGCAACAGAAGCTGCCGAGAGGTCGACCCAAGAGGCACGGCCGAGCCTGCCATCCCAACCGAGGGTCCACCATGAAGACCTCACCGACGACTCAGGATCCGACAGGGAGGAGGTGCACCGAGTACAGCAGCGCACTCAAGCAGCGCACAGACCACAGCTGCCTCGACGAGAAGGAGGGAACTGCGCAAGCTGCGGGGAGAGTCACGAGAGGAGGACCTGCCGTTTCCGCAACGCAGAGTGCAGGCAGTGCAGAAAATCGGGACACATCGCCCGGGTGTGTCGGGCTCGGCCCACCCGACACCAGGCATCAGATGACCAATCCAAGAGCCCCAGGTCCCGGGGCCCAACGCACCAAGGCAACTCGACGGAGCTCACGGACTTCCAGGTATACCAGTTGCCCCACCCCAACGTAGAGAAAATTTATGTAGAGGTACAGATAGAGGGGGCCCCATGCCGCATGGAGCTTGACACGGGTTCAACTCTATCCATAATCTCGGCAAGGACCTTAAGGAAACTGTGTCCCACTGGGGGTCCCAAACTCAGGCCGGCCCCATTCACCCTCCGGGACTTCCAGAAACGTAAGGTCCCCACAATGGGGGTGGGGACCTTCAGGGTGCAATACCGAGGGCGGACGCGGCAACTGGACTTGCTTGTGGTCAAGGGCCCCTACATTAGCTTACTGGGATTGGCATGGTTTGGACCACTGGGGCTAGCTGTCACCGGGGTGAACCACACTAGCTTACAAGTGGACGTGGACGCCATATGCAAGGAATTTCCAGGGGTTTTCGATGGGAAATTGGGACAGTATACGGGCCCCCCCATTGCGCTACAGCTTGACCCCGCAGTACGACCGGTCAGGCTCAAGGCCCGCCGGGTCCCGTTCGCCTTGAAACCCCGTATAGACGAGGAATTGGACCGACTCGTAGAGCAAGGAGTGCTGGAGCCGGTGCCTAATGCTCCCTGGGAAACCCCAATCGTCACACCCGTCAAGCCTAATGGTTCGGTCCGCATCTGCGCAGACTACAAATGTACCATAAACAAGGCCCTCACGGCCCACGCATACCCAGTGCCAGTGGTCAGCCATGTCCTTGCCACCCTGGCTGGGTCGAAAATTTTTGGCAAGCTGGACTTGGCCCAAGCATATCAACAGCTGCCAGTAGATGAGGCCACAGCAGAGGCACAGACGATTGTGACGCACAGAGGAGCGTTCAGGGTAAAGCGGCTGCAATTCGGTGTCAGCGTGGCACCAGGCATATTCCAGAATATAATGGACTCTCTCCTTAAAGGGATTCCTGGCGTCACCCCCTTCTTCGATGATGTGTTGATTGCCGGCCCCACACCAGAGGAGTTTGAGGACCGCCTCCGCACCGTTCTGCACCGTTTCCAGACGGCGGGTCTCAAGGTGAAGCGGGAAAAATGTCTACTAGGAGTGCCTCAGGTGGACTTTCTGGGATTTATGGTGGACGCAGAAGGGGTCCACCCGACTGGGGACAAGGTACGGGCCATTTGTGATGCCCCAGCGCCCAAGAGCAAGACTGAACTTCAGGCCTTCTTGGGACTATTGAACTTTTACCATTCCTTCCTTCCCCACAAGGCGGCGGTAGCGGAGCCCCTACACAGACTCCTGGACAAGCGGGCCCCTTGGGTGTGGGGCCAGCGCCAGGAGGCCGCATTCCAGGCAGTCAAGGACTTGCTTGTCTCAAACTCGGTCTTGGCACACTTCGACGAGAGGCTGCCGGTGGTGCTAGCATGCGACGCCTCACCCTATGGCATTGGAGCTGTCCTGGGGCACCAACTCCCGGATGGAAGAGAGGTACCGGTGGCGTACTTTTCCCAGACACTCAACACAACCGAGCGGAACTACTCGCAAATCGACAAGGAGGGTCTGGCAATCGTAAAGGGAGTAAAAAAATTCCATGATTTCTTGTACGGGCGGCCCTTCACCGTGGTGACTGACCACAAGCCGTTGCTCGGCTTGTTTGCCCCCGAAAAGCAGACCCCCCAAGTGCTGTCTCCTCGCGTCCTCAGGTGGTCAATTTTCCTTGCCAGCTACCAGTATGCACTGATTCACCGACCTGGGAAGGCGATGGGCCATGCGGACGCCCTCAGCAGGCTACCACTACCGGAAACAGGCCCTGACCCAGCACCTGCACAAGAGGTTATGAGCCTGGAGCTGCTTCCCGACCGCCCCATTCAGGCACAAGAAGTTGCACACCATTCCAAGAAAGATAGGGTCATCTCCCGGGTCCTGGACTGGGTGTGGAGGGGATGGCCCAGCAGCAGCCCCGGGCCAGAATTCGCCGGCTACACAACCCGCAAACATGAACTGTCGGCCCACAAGGGGTGCCTGTTATGGGGAAGCAGAGTCGTTGTTCCCCAGCCCCTCTGCAAAAGGGTCCTCACAGCCCTACACGAGACACATCCAGGGGTAGTAAGAATGAAGGCCCTTGCCAGGAGTTATGTGTGGTGGCCGGGGATCGATGGAGAGATAGAGGCCTGGGTCAAACACTGCCAGGCCTGCCAAGAATCCCGCCCAGATCCCCCAAGGGCCCCAGTCCAGTCCTGGGAGTCCGCCCGAGCACCATGGTCACGCCTGCATGTGGATTTCGCTGGCCCCTTTCAGGGGAAAACATTCTTCATAGTGGTGGACTCCTACACCAAATGGCTGGAAGTCGCACTGGTACCGTCCACTTCCACGTCCGCAGCCATCCGGGTACTACGCAGGCTGTTTGCAACCCACGGGCTCCCTGACACTCTCGTCTCAGACAACGGGACTGCATTTACGTCAGGAGAATTCCAAACCTTCACAGCGCAGAACGCCATCCGCCACATCCGTTCGGCGCCGTTCCACCCTGCCACCAATGGCCAAGCAGAACGCATGGTGCGGACCACCAAGGACACCCTTCGCCGCATGACGCAAGGGGACTGGGAGTACCGCCTTGCCACATTCCTTCTAGCACAGCACAGCACCCCCAGCTCAACGACTGGCCGGAGCCCCGCTGAACTACTAATGGGTCGGCGCCTTGCAATCAGATTGGACCGCCTTCACCCCGATAGAGCTCAGGATGAGGTAGTGGTGGGGGAAGGCAGGAACCCCCGGACCTTCGAGGCCCAGGACCCAGTGTACGCAAAGAATTTTGGGGCAGGCCCAGCATGGGTACCCGCCACAATCACCAGGGTCACTGGCCCCGTGTCGTACGAGGTGCTAACGGATGGGGGGCAATGCTGGCGCCGCCACTGCGACCAGATACGGCGACGATTCCCGGGAGAAAACCAGGAGGAGGACAGGTCAGAGGAGTCCCAAGGGAACAGCGGGGCAGTGAGGCCCATAGAGCAGGAGGGGCCAGCAGGAGAGGCAGAATCAGTAAATACAGAGAGGACCCATGAGGCCGAAAGGACACCGGAACCAGAACCACGACTGAGCGAGCCGGTTGCACCAGACCAAACAGCCGCATCACAGCCAGCATCCTTGGAACACGAGCCAGAACCCGGAGCCCGGACCAGGGAACACCCCAGGCCACAACGCACACGTAGGCCGCCGGCATACCTTGAGGACTATGAATGCGACCTCCCGGGCAGGACTGGAACTTAGAGGGGAGGGGTGTTATGTACTGAGTTGAATAGGATCCAAACTGTAGCAGTCTGATTGGTCCTAGAACAATAGGATCCAAAAGGCAGCAGTCTGATTGGTCCTAGAACAATAGGATTCAGAATGCAGCAGTCTGATTGGTCCTAGAACAATGCAGCAGTATGATTGGTTGGCAGGAACCACCCAATCCTGCTCCAGATAGAAGTGAATCCACAACCTGATTGGCTTACAGTAGAATTCCAGAATTAGCCAATCATGTGCAGCCCATTGTGTAAATAATGTATATAAAGCAGATACTGTGAGGGGACATTTATTCATTCCTCCTCACCACTATGAGCTGAATAAAGAGCATGAAATCACTGTGCGACTCTGAGTATATTTCAGAAACTTTCGGAAGCAGGAAATTAGAAGGGGGAACGGACAGAGGAGAAGCGGAGGAACAGAGGAGGGAAGAAAATGGTGGAGCGGTGCTGAATCACTGTCTTCAGGAAAGAATAACAGGAAGGAGTATAAGGACTACAACCATAGAGAAAACACACAGGAACTTAGAAACCCCAAGAGGAGTCAAGTGAAACAGGAGCAACAGCGCCACCTGGGGGTGGGGGGGAAATAATAATATAACTTTAAACTGGTTCTCTTTATACCATTGTCATTACCCACTCTATATCACATAGCACTTTCTACAATAATGTAAAACTTAAGAGCAGTAAACTTAGAACTCCATTAAGTCTAATGGGGCATAAAGGGGACAAATAAATTAAAACTTGTGTGTCTTCAATTAAGGAAAAAATATTAAGGAAGGGGGAAATTATAAAAATAAGTCCAAGTTAATTCTCAGACAGGAATAAAAGAGAACAGTAAATAGCATTTTCATAATAAAATAAATTTAAAAAGAATGGAATAATAATTAATTGGCACCCTTTCGGGGAAGACTCACCAATTAACCAACATCACATGTAAGAGAATTTATAGGAAGAATTTAGCAGAAACAATGGATCAAGAGGAAGCCAGAACCTTACAAAGCTCTGGTTCTGCTTCTCAATCTCCCCTCTTGTCTTGTTTTCTCGAATAGCAATTTTGGGTAGAACAATGATTCCAGGATGAGTGTGAGAAACAAGCAAGCAACAATTACATCAACTCTTGGCTCACAATTAAGAAGACAATCGCTAGTTGAATCAGATCCAAACGCAAACATTAAAGAGGTGCTAGTAAAAATGGATAAGAATCTAAATGATAAACTGGATGCAATGGATTTAAAGATCGAACAAATGGACATTAAAATTCAAAAAAAATGCAAAGATAACTAAAGAATTATCCTATCAAATAAAGGACCTGGCGAAAAAATATAAGGATATGGACAAAACGGTACATGATCTCAAGACAAGAGTTAACAAACAAGAAAAAACAATTAATAAATTATCATCAAATAATATGAAAACAAAAGAAATCCAAGAGACAATGAAGGTAGAAACACAGGAATTAAGGATATTTCATGAAGAGGTCCTGGACCAGATTGTGATGCTTGAAATGCATCAGAGAGAATTGATTCTCCGTCTGAGAGGTGTCCTGGAGGTACAGGAGGAAGCGATTGAGCAGGAACTGAAGTCACTATATAAGGTTTGGAAAAGTTACCAATGGCTTGTGATACCCAAGATTCCATTTGTGGGCATAAATCATTCGAGCAGTTGTGGTAGCATACATAAACTTTTTTTTTCCTGTTCGCTGGGTCCTTCTCCATCAGTTATACCTAAAATAAAAGCTGCTGGTTTTTTCATAAAAGTTATAGTCATCATTTTTAAAAACTCATTATAAATCATTTCCCAGAAAGTTTCTTTCTTTCTTTCTTTTTAAAGTTATTTATTGACATAAACATAAACAAAAATACATACCAATTGCAAAGTATCTTTTTATAATATACTAAAACAGCTACTTAGTCTAAAAAAGAACAAAGTTAGAAAGAAGAAAAGAGAAGAGGGGGACTTCCGGGACAGCGCCATCGGCAATGGCGGAGTTCCTCTGACAGAGAGGAACCCGCTCCGTGAAATCGGGTCTTGCCGCCGCGGCGAAGGCGGAGACCCTTTAAAATCCCAGGTGGAGGAAGCCTGGGAACGTGGGATTCGGCTGACACCAGGAGCGCCTCCCCTACTCGCAGGGAAACCCCTTTTCGGGGTTGACAGATAGTTTTTAAAAAAAGAGAGAGAAATATATTGATTCCAGTGTTGCTTCTTGCAATCAAAAGAAACAAAGTATTTGAAAAGTGAAAGTAATTTTTCCTTGTTGGTCCTGTTTTTAAAAGATGGATACAAATAGAAATTGTCTCCTCTAGAGGGAGCTTGTTAATTTGTTGCCGGAGCTGATCTGGGGACCTCACAGCTGTATGATTAGGATCGTGAGACCAGACTCTAACCTTGGGGGGGGAAATGTGTTTACAAGAAGTTTTGGTGCTTGCTTTTTGCAAGACAAGTGCTTTGCTGGAGCAGATGCATGAGAAGATGGATCTGATGACTGTTGCAGTTAAAAACTTTGGACAAACGGTGAATACCCATATAGAAATCATTCAGGAACCAGCCCAGGAATCTGTTTTGATAGGGCAAGAGCAAGGGCAGAAGAAAATGGAGGAGGTTGTTGTTGAACCTCAAATAACACAAATGGAGAGATCCAAGGCCTTGCAGGAGTATAAGCCGTTGTTCTTGAAGCTCGAATCTGGAGTGGACCGGGGGGGTCTGGAGTTGTGAGGGCTCTTAACTTTGGAAAGACTTTGAAACATGCTTTTAACTACTTTCTGGATTACAGTGTTGACTGTGGGGAATGGGACTGTGGGGAATGGGCTGATCTGCTGAGGAGAGATGGAGATACTTTTGGATTGGAGTCCTCCCGAGACCTACCCCCCAATGAGAAAGGAAAGAAAATAAGAAAAAGATCAACAAAAGATAAAATAAAGGGCAGGTATAAACAAGAAGAAGACCTGCAGAAGGGACATGGAAAAGATTTAAGAGCCTCGGACATAAGGGCACCAGGTTGATGGATTAGATAGACGAGAAAGGACTGACAAAACCCGAGACCAGGAAGAAGAGACGAGGGATGAAGATTGGAAGAAAGTTTCAAAATTTATTTAGAAAAGTATTGTAAAATTAATGAGTATTAGAAAAATGTTGGAATGAAATTATTTGGCTTCAGCAGAAATGTCAAAAAGAATTATGAAAGAATATGTTATGGTTAAAAAAGTTTGGTATATATAAGTTTTAAGTTTTAAGTTTTAGGTTTTTTTTAGGTAAGATAAGGTTAAAATAGATTAAGGTAATTTAAATGACAGAATATTGTGAAAGATGGAAAGAATTTGCTGAGATAATTAACAACTAGAATACAAAAAAGGGAGGTGTGAGGAGGTCGTTGAAATAAGTTAATGAAAGTTAAGGATTTGGGAATATTAGTGTCAGGGAACTGACATCGGAGCTAGAGGCGGAGGGAAGGCTCTCAAATGATGCTGGAGAAGGGCCAAGCAGGGAGAGAGGCAGCTCCGCAGATGGGGAAGCAAATCAGCGCAACACCAGGGATAAAGGGGGGCAGATGGGGGAATCGGTGAGAGGGCTCCAGGACTCTTCACCGGACACCAGCGGGGAGAGCACGGGTCCTCCGCTACCCACGCCCTCCCTGCGCAGAAGACTTCCGCGCAGAGAGAGTAGGAGGAGACTGGGTGTCAAACAACTTTTATGTTGGAAAAGATTTAAGAAACGCCCACTGACGGATTCTGCTAGCGACTGAGGCAGCCACGAAGTGAAGGGCTGCCCAGACTGAAAGGTTTAACAAGGCAACAAAGCCAGGAGAGGCGGCAACTTACGCACGAGCAACCCATACTCATTACAGCAATCCGTCAGTCCCTGACGTCGCTCGTGCACAGCGACAGGCAGGCAGCATCATGAGCAAAACTGGAGAAGCTGGCGCCACGGAGGGAGCAGCTGGAGGGCAAAATCTGGGGGAGAGGAACCGAGATTTGGAACAGCATGTGGCTCTGCTGACGGCACGGCTGGACGAAAGGCGGTCTCAGGATGCTCAGGTCAGACCCACCCCCGTAGCAAGGAAGGTACCGGGACTGGTACACAAGTTTGGAGGGAAACCCCAGGACTGCAATGCGTTCCGAACGGAAATAGAGTACGCGTTGGAACTGCAACAGAATGATTTTGCAGACGATAGGGAGAGGGTTACCTATATTGTCGGACATCTGCAGGATGGGGCCAGAGAATGGATCAGGCCCCTAATGGCAACGCAGAATGCCGCCTTGAAAGACCTGAGGAAATTCTTCCAGGCGATGGATGCAATGTATTCCAGTGATGTACAGCAAAGTGTGACTCGGCGGGAACTGATGGGCTGCAAACAGGGGAACCAGTCAGTTAGAGACTACTGGTCACGCTTTGCCATGTTAGTCCACCGGCTCGGGTGGGATTTGGACTCTGAACCCATTCAAATGCTGTTCGAGGAGGGGTTGTCCCCAACGGTGAAGGACGAGCTTTCCCGCGCACCCCGCCCGCAGTCGATGGATCAGCTGACCAAGGCTGTGCTTGCGATTGGTGTAAGGCAGGAAGCGCGGGCCCAGGAGAAGCGGGAAGGGAGAGAGCAACGTTACCATGACTACCGCATTCCTGAAATACCAAGGCAGCCTTCCCCGCCGGCGGAGCCAATGGAAATAGATGGGGCGCGCGCGCGCGCGCGGGAGATTTCAAACTCCAGTGAAGGTCGCAAGAGGGAGGGAAAGGATGGGAAAACCACCAAGAAGTGTTTTCTCTCCCAGCGGCCAGGACATTTTGCCAGGATCTGCCCGCAAAGAAAGGCCTGGCAAGGGATGGTGGGAGCTGCAGGGGGTGAGGAGGAGATGGTAAAGGAGCAGGGAAAAGCCAACGCTTGGCTGCCACTCAGCGGGCACAGCAGCCAGGCCAGCAACCAATAGAAGTGCCCCAACCAGACCCCCCCAGGGTGGCTATAGCCATAGAAGTGGTGCTAGAACTCCCAAATGGGCACCCAGTCAAGGTGAAAGGGCTGTTGGATTCAGGCAGTTCCTGCAATTTCTTCAGCAAGGACTTTGCACTAGAGCACCAGCTCCACCTGCTGCCCCTGGATTTCCCCTTGCAAGTAACCACCATTGATGGCAGGGAGCTTCTGGGAGGGGAAGTGACGCACCAGACCCCACCAATGAGAATGAGGGTTTCCAGGCACACGGAGACCATCGCCTTTCACGTAGCCTCACTGGCAGGGCCCCCAATAATATTAGGGATGAGCTGGCTAGCACAACATGATCCAGTGGTGGCATGGCATCAGAGAACGGTCACCTTTGGGTCCGCTTACTGCTTGGAACACTGTCTAGGGGGAGAAACCCCAAGAATGACCGTGGCCAGGGTGGCTGGGATAGCTGTGGAGCCGAAAGGGGAGGTGCCACCACAATATGCTGACCTGCAGGAGGTCTTCAGCGAGAAGGAGGCAGATAGACTACCCCCCCATAGGCCCTTTGACTGCCAAATCAACTTGCTCCCTGGGGCGCAGCTACCGGTGGGTAAACTGTATGCCATGCCGGACAGGGAGATGAAGGAGTTGCGGGAGTTTATTGACAAGAACCTGAAGAGGGGGTTCATAAGGGAATCAAAGGCTGTGGGGGGCAGTCCGGTGTTCTTCGTGGACAAAAAAGGGACTAACCAGCCCAGATTGGTCGTAGATTTTAGGGCGTTAAATTTGGTATCAGAACCCGTGACCTTCCCAATGCCCAGGTTGGACGACATTTTAACACGGGTGAGGCAGGGAAAGATTTTTACCAAGCTGGACCTCAGGGGAGCCTACAATTTGATTAGGATGAGGGAGGGGGACGAATGGAAGACCACAATGTTCACCCTCCTGGGGGCCTTTGAGTACTTAGTTATGCCATTTGGATTACAGTCAGGCTCCGCCTGTTTTCAAGCTTTCATGCACCACGTGTTGGGGTCCCTGCTGTACAAGAACTGCGTAGCCTTCTTGGACGACGTCTTAATCTTTTCGGACAATGAGAAGCAACATGTCAGAGACGTCAGGGAAGTGCTAAAGAGACTGCAGAAGCACCAGTTGTGGGTCAAGCTGGAAAAATGTCAGTTTCACGCCAGAGAAGTCGAGTTTCTGGGGTACAAGTTGTCAGACAAAGGCTTAGCGATGGACCCAAGCAAGGTGCAGGCAGTGCTGGAGTGGAAGGCTCCCAAAACCCGGAAGGACGTGCAGAGGTTCCTAGGGTTCAGCAACTTCTACAGGAAGTTCATCAAGAACTTTGCCCACTTGACAGCACCCATCACAGATTGTCTCAGTAGCAAAAGGAAGTTCGCCTGGACAGAGTAGGCCCAACAATCCTTTGAAAAACTGAAGAAGGCGTTTGCATAGGAAGAGCAGCTCCTGCACGTGGATCTGGAGAAACCCATGAGGCTAGAGACCGACGCGTCCGACAGAGCCATTGGGGCGGTTCTTTTGCAGCCAGGGAGGAGCAAGCAGGAATGGAGACCGTGTGCCTTTTTCTCGAGAAAGCTGAACAAGTCGGAGCAAAACTATACTGTGTATGACCGCGAACTGCTTGCGATCTATGCGGCGTTTCGTCGATGGCGACATCTACTAATAGGGGAGCAGCACAAGATCCAGGTTTGTACAGATCACAAGAACTTGGAATACTGGAGGACCGCACGAGTGCTCAACCAGAGACAGATTCGATGGGCACAGGAGTTCTCCAAGTTTTCCTTCGAAATCCGATACGTACCTGGGGAGGAAAATGTGAGAGCAAATGCTCTCTCCCGGAAGCCAGAGTACTGGGAAGGAGAGGGGCCACCGGAGATACGACACGTGATCCTCGAGGACCGATGGGTGTGTGGGGGAACCTTGGTGGGGCAACGAGAACTGGCTGGACTTACTAGAAACTACGTGTTCGCACAAACTAAAATCCGGGAACTCCGAGACGGAAGAGAAACCCAAGGAGGGTTTGAGGAGAAGGAAGGGGTGCTGTACTATAAGGGGGCGCTGTATGTACCGGGGGAGACCCTACAGGGGAAGGTAGTCAAACAACTCCACGACAACCCCACAGCTGGGCACTTTGGACAGCACAAAACCATGATGCTCGTCACTAGGCAGTTCTGGTGGCCCAGGGTGAGGGAGGATGTACGGGAATATGTACGGGGTTGCGACCGCTGCCAAAGGGCAAAGGGGAAGCGGGCTGCCCCCGCAGGATTACTGGAACCCTTACCCACACCGGGGAAACCTTGGGAGGTGGTGTCCATTGATTCTATGACCGATTTGCCCAAGTCCCGGGGGAAGACAGCGGTCATGGTAGTTGTCGATCTACTAACAAAAATGTGCCATTTTATAGCTTGCTCACATGCGGTCACGGCAGAGGAAACAGCCAGGTTGTTTGTCGATCACATCTTCAGGTTGCATGGGGCTCCTTCGAGGGTCATCTCCGACCGTGGGAAACAATTTACTTCCCATTTCTGGAGGAAGCTCATGAGCTTGCTGCAGGTCGAAGTGGGCTTCTCAACGGTGAGACACCCGGAAACCAGCGGGCAAGCAGAAAGAGCGAACAGTATACTCCAGCAATACCTACGCTGTTACGTCAGAACGATTGGGTAGAGAAACTAGCGCTGGCTGAATTTGCGTACAATAACGCTGAACATGTGTCAACGGGAATGAGCCCGTTCATGGCCAATTATGGGTGTCACCCCAGGGCCTTCCCGGGGAGTGGGGAGGAAGGTTGGAGCGTACCGGCGGCAGAGCAGTTTGTGGAAGAAATGGAAGCCCTGCACCAGCAACTGAAGATGAACTTGGAGCGGGCCAAGGAAATTTACAAGAGGCAGGCAGACAAGCGCCGTAGGGAAGGGGAGACCATACGGGTGGGAGATCGGGCGTGGTTGTCAACCCAAGGGTTACCTTTTAAGGGGGGGTGCAAGAAGTTGCAGCCCAGGCGGCTGGGACCGTTTGAGGTAACACAGCAGGTGAACCCCGTGGCATTCAAGCTCAAATTGCCAGACAGCATGAAGATACACCCGGTGTTCCATAGTTCCCTACTCTCACCGTACAGGGAAGGACGGGGATTCCCGGGGCGAGAGGGAGAAGTCACCACACACCCGCAGGTAGAAGAGAGGGAGCACCACAACTTGGCCACGGAAATACTTGATTCAAGGTGGCGAGGGCGCCAGGTGGAGTACTTGGTGGCTTGGGAGGGAGAACCCGGGTCGGAAAACACGTGGGTTCCCGCGGAGGCAATCACTGACGGGTATCTGGTGGAGGAATTCCACCGCCTGTTGCCGGACAAACCCAAACCACAAGCGAGATTCTGGGAGGAGCAATTTGGAACCACAGACAATGAAGAGGATTTTGTGGGTTTTTCTGTCTCCGAAGGGGAGGGAGAAGAGGCTTCGGAGGAAGAAGAATCAGACTGGGAGGCCCACCCTGCGGGAAGGGATCAGAACGGGTGGGAAGCGGGTTTTGAATCCTCAGAGGATGGCGACAGCTCCTTCCGGGGGTTCCCCGCATCGTCGGCCGAAGAAAGGGACGAAGTTGAGTCAACAGGTCGGGCTGGGGGTGGAGGGGGTCCTGGGGGGGAGGTGGATGTCAGGGAACTGACATCAGAGCCTGAGGCGGAGGGAAGGATCTCAAATGATGCTGGAGAAGGGCCAAGCAGGGATAGAGGCAGCTCCGCAGATGGGGAAGCAAATCAGCCAGGGATAAAGGGGGGCAGATGGGGGAATCGGCGAGAGGGCTCCAGGACTCTTCACCGGACACCAGCGGGGAGAGCACGGGTCCTCCGCTACCCACGCCCTCCCTGCGCAGAAGACTTCCGCGCAGAGAGAGTAGGAGGAGACTGGGTGTCAAACAACTTTTATGTTGGAAAAGATTTAAGAAACGCCCACTGACGGATACTGCTAGCGACTGAGGCAGCCACGAAGTGAAGGGCTGCCCAGACTGAAAGGTTTAACAAGGCAACAAAGCCAGGAGAGGCGGCAACTTACGCACGAGCAACCCATACTCATTACAATTAGATTTGTTTTTTAATTGTTTGTATATTTTTGTTTTTTGATTTAGATGTATTGTGTGTTTTGTTACTTTTTTTTGACTTTGGTTTTTATTGATCTGTATTGTTTAATTGTTATGTTTATCTACTTCTTTCTTTCTTTTTCTTCTCTTGTCTTTTCTTTCTTTTTTCTTTGTAATTTTAAAATTCTCAATAAACATCATTTTTTTAAAAAAAAAGAAAAGAGAAGAGGACAGACTTAAAGAGAGAGAAAGTAAGAGAAAAGGGAAAGAGAGAAAAAACTAAAGAAATGTAGAAAAGAGTAAAATAACTTCCGGTTCTTTGTCCTGCAGCTTCATATGATATTCATTTGTTAAAATCCAACCATTCTGTGTTCTGCAAACCAGTACTTTTTCCATCTTCAAATCCTGATATTACAAGTTCGTTTTCTTTAAGGTTGCCATATTTCAAAAAGTAAAAACCAGGACACCCCGAAAGTTGTGTTGCTTTTTTTAAAAAAAGGAAACCCAAAAAATTGTTGAGCTTCTCTCCCCTCCCCCGACAAACTACAAAGCACCACATTTCAGAAATCCCCCCCCCCGACATCAATTCCACCTTTGAAATTCTGGTAATGTCCAGGAAAATCCAGATATATGGCAGCCCTAATTTTCTTATCATGCAAATTTCTGACAAATGTCATAAATATTTTTCTCTCTCTAATTAAGCATGTTAACTTGGCTATCTCAGCCAGATCCAATAATTTTATCAGCCATTCTTCTATAGTGGGTAGTGCTGTAACTTCCCATCTTTATTCGTAAAGCACGCTTGCTGCTGTAATCATATATTGGAGTAATCTTCCTTAATCCTGTTCTAATTGTGTATCCATTAGCTCTAAGAGAGAAAGTTCTGGCTTAAATTGAATATTAGCCTTTTAAAATCTTCTGTATATATTTATGTATGCATGTATGTATATATGTATTTGCAACCAATTTTTTAAAGCTTTTTTAAATGTCCACTGGCATGATAAAAATGTCCCTTCATGTTCTTGGCATTTCCAGCAAACTTTTGAAACATCTGTCTTTTACAGGTTTTATTTTGGTGCAAAACTATTTACAGTCCAGAACCCCAAAGTTCATGTCTGCCTCAATCGCTAGCAGAATCCGGGAGTGCTTCTTTCCTGGACCTCCCCCAACATAACAGTCTCGTTACTCCCAGCCGTTTCCTTCCCTCTTTGTGCTTTAGACTTCTGCGCAGGGTGGGCGAGGGAAGGGGCGTGCTTCCCTCCTGGCCGGCTTTGCCAGACGTGGTGCTGAGGCTCCCTGCAGCATCCTCTGGTCCCTTCCTCTCTTCCCCACTGGAGGTGGGGCTTTCCTCATCACCGGAAGAGGAAGTGCTTCGCAAGATTTTCGGCGGCTCCCTGTAACACAACTGCCCCTCTGTTTCCCACCTCTGTTCCGATGGCAGTCCCCTGACAATCTTTATGCATTCTGAATAGTTTCTCAGGAGTTAAATACCAGATATTATTTTATAAAAATTCTCTTTAAGATTGTAACACAATGTAATTTTTAAACCCCTTAGTTCACATATGTTCCCACTTTTCTTTCCTTTTTTTATTATTATTTTATTATTATTTTTATAACACCATACAAACAAAAAAGACATACACAACACATTCACACCAAAAAAAGCTAAATAAAGAAAATATATATATATATAAAATATATATATACTCCTGACATAAGACAACAACAAATTGACTACATTAACTACATAACACACAACACTGACTGACTTCCCTTCATCTCGGTTTCGGAATGTGTTATAAAATTTTTCTATCTGCAGTTTCTTTTCCTCCAAAAAAAATTTTTTTACATCACAAGTGTTATATCACACCTACTGTGATTTTTAATTTTTTTTACCTCTGTTTCCATGTATGCCATAAATTTATTCCAATCTTTATTAAACTTTGTGTCTTTTTGATTTCTTATTTTCTGTGTCATTTTTGCCAATTCTAGATAGTTGAGTAGTTTAGATTGCCATTCATTTATGGTTGGGATTCTTGGTGTCTTCCAATTCTGCGCTATTAGAGTTCTGGCGGCCACTGTTGCGTACTGAAAGAGTGTTTGGTCTTCCTTTTTGATTTCCTCTCCAATTATCCCCAGCAAAAAGGCTTCGGGTCTTTTTATAAAGGTATATTTAAAGATTTTTTTTAGTTCATTGTAAATAGATTCCCAAAATTTTCTAATAGGCTCGCACAACCACCACATATGATAAAAATCGCCCTCCTTAATCTTGCACTTCCAGCATAATTTATCACCAGTTTTATATATTTTTTCCAGTTTTACGGGCGTTACGTACCACCTGTACATCATTTTGTACATATTTTCCCTGAGTGTTGTACATGTCGAGAATCTCACACCTTTATTCCATAGTGCCTGCCATTTATCAAACTCTATGTTATACCCAAAGTCCATTGCCCATCTCACCATTACCTCCTTTACTTCTTCATCTTTGGTGTCCCATTCGAGCAACAGGCTATACATTTTCGATAGTTTTGTTTTACTTTCTAATATTTCACTCTGGAATCTAGATTTTTTCTCACTTATCCCATTTTTTTTTATCCTCGGTCCAGATAGAGTTGATTTGATGAAATTGGATCCAACCTGTCAATTTGTTCTTTATTTCTTCATATGGCCTAATCCTCCAACCGGTCTCTGTTTTTACTAATAAATCTTCGTAGGTCCATCTTTCTCCTTCGATATTTGTTTTTTTTATTGTCAGGATATCGATTAGCGAAAGCCACCAAGGGGTATTCTGTTCCAATAATTTTTTATTTCTTTCCCACACCTCCAGTAATGGCCCTCTAAAGATATGGTTAGAAAATCCTTTATGGATCTTTCCCTTATTACGCCATAGGTAAGCGTGCCAACCGAATCTTAAATCAAATCCTTCTAAATCTAGCAGATCTTTATTTTTTATAATAATCCAATCCTTGACCCAACAGAGGCATGAGGCTTCATAATACAACTTTAAATTTGGGACTGCGAATCCTCCCCTATCTCTTTGGTCTGTGAGTAATTTGAGTCTAATTCTCGGCCTTTTTCCTTGCCAGATGAATTTAGAAAGTATTTTCTGCCAGTCCTTGAATATTGATGTTCCCCTGATTATTGGTATATTCTGAAATAAGAATAGCAGTTTCGGTAATAGACTCATTTTTATTGCCGCCATTCTCCCCGACCAGGATAGCTTTATTCTATTCCAGGTATCTAAGTCCTTCCTTATTTCTTTCCATGCGGTTGTATAATTATCTTCCATCAAATTGATGTTCTTTGTCGTTAACCAGATTCCAAGGTATTTTACTTTTTTGGTTACTTTAATTCCAGTCTGAGATTCAAGGTGGTTTTTTGCCTTCTCTTCTACATTTTTAATCAACATTTTAGTTTTTGTTCTGTTTAATTTAAAACCGGATAGTTTTCCGAATTCTTCTAACAGATCTAACACCTTACTGACACTCTCTTCTGGATCCTCCAAAGACAACATGAGGTCATCAGCATAAGCTTTCAATTTGTATTCTTTCACTCCTATTTTTATTCCACGTATCTCTGAAGTTTTTCTTATCTTATTTGTAATTATCTCTAACATCATAATAAACAGAAGAGGTGACAGAGGGCACCCCTGCCTAGTACCCTTCGAGATTTCAAAGGGTTCTGTTAAGTTATTATTAATAATTAATTTAGCACTTTGTTGTGAGTAAATTGCTTTTATTCCTTCCAGGAATGTGCCCTCTATCCCTGTCATTTCCAAACATTTTATAAGAAAACGCCAGGATACGTTATCGAATGCCTTTTCGGCATCAATAAACAGTAAAGCTGCAGGGATTTCGTTTTTGCATTCTAAGTACTCAATGATATTTATTGTATGTCTTATGTTTTCTTTTATTTGCCTATTGGATAAAAAACCAGCCTGGTCGGTATGGATAAGATTAACTAGGCATTTTTTAAGTCGAGTCGCCATTATATCTGCATAGATCTTATAATCATTATTCAATAGTGAAATCGGTCTGTAATTCTTAATATTTAGCCTATCCGAGTCAGGTTTCGGTATCAGCGTAATGTATGCCTCTTTCCATGACGCTGGTGTTCTTCCTTCTCTTAAAATCTCATTCATTACTTCACACAGCACTGGTGTAATAAGTTCTTCTAGGACTTTATAATACCTGGCCGACAATCCATCTGGGCCTGGGGCTTTCCCCAGTTTCATCCTCTTTATCGCCTCTTGAATTTCCTCTGTTTTTATGGGTTTATTTAATAAATTTCTTTCCTCTTCTGGTATACTGTTGATTCTGTTTTCTTCTAGATATTTTCCCATTTCTATTTCATCTTCTTCTTCTCTTTTATATAAGTTTTCATAGAATTTAAGGAAGCTCTTTTTTATTTTGTTAGGGTCTTCCAAGATTTGTTCTTCTACTTTTATTTTATTAATAATATTTTGTTTTCTTCTTTTTCTCAACTGCCACGCCAGGAACTTTCCAGTTTTATTTGCAGATTCAAAAATTTTTTGTTTCATTAACTTAATTCCCCATTCTACCTCTTGATTTATTAATGTTGAATATTGTGCTTGTATCATCTTATACAGTTGCTTGTTCCCTTCATCACTCAGCTTTTCTATCAAATTCTTTTCACATTCTCTCAATTGAGTGATTAGCTCTTCCTTTTTTTGTTCTCTCGCCTTTCTTCTTTGACTATTTTGTTGTATCAAAAAACCTCTTAACACTGCCTTGCTGGCATCCCAAGCTATATCCATGTTAGTCTCCTTATTAATATTTAAATCAAAATAGTCTTTTAAAGTAATTTTAGCCTTATCAATCACTTATTCTTTTTCAAATAAATAATCATTCATTCTCCATCTGTAGATACCCTGGGTCTTCCAGTTTAAGTGTAATATTATTGGGTTGTGCTCAGATAGTGTTCTGGGTAGTATCTCACATTTCGACACTCTTATTGTTAATTCTCTTGATATCCATATCTGATCCAACCTACTCCAGCTCTGATGCGACTCTGAGAAATGTGTGAATTGTTTGGTCATGGGGTTTTTGAATCTCCATATATCTATTAAATCTAAGTTTTCCTCAAGGTCATTAAACGATTCTCTTTAAGATTGTAACACAATGTAATTTTTAAACCCCTTAGTTCACATATGTTCCCACTTTTCAAAGAGTTTTTATTTTAAAAAGTACATACATTTTCTCAATCTTCAGATCTTGAAGTCCTTTCTACAGATCCATCATATCTGATGTTAGGTGGGGAGCGAGTAGGCGGTGGTAGACTTTCATTCTTTTACATAGTGTATGCGCAAGATTTCTGTGTCTGTGTCACTTGGGTAGGTTCTCTTTTTATTCACTTACTAGTTTTCATTGGAATTGAGAGAGGTTGTGGGGCTTAGGGCATGGTTGGTTGCCTCCAATTGGCTGCAGTGAGTTTTGCTGGCATCTGTATGAGAGGGAGGGGTTGTTGGGTCAAGTTAGCCATATTGATTCTTATGCTATCAGTGCGTTCTTGTTGGTGTCTCCTTGGGCTGTGTGTGTAATAAAGGGGAGTCACACCAGGGTGAAGGCATCGTCTTTTATTTGTCCCCGTGTTATTTTTGGTTTGTTGGTTAGCTTTTCTAGTAAGGGTGTTTCCCATACAGTTTGGTGCTGGTGGTCCATGTTCACTTGAGGCAGGTCCCTCCAGTGTCTAGCTATGATGCTTATAGCTGCTGAGAGTAGGTGGGTTATAAGCTCTTTATAGTGTGAGTGTGTGTTGTTATCCTGGAAAATGTCCAATAGGGCTCGTTTTGGGGTGGCTTCTAATACCTGTTTAGTTTTGTTGTTGTTTAGTCGTGTCCGACTCTTCGTGACCCCATGGACCAGAGCACACCAGACACTCCTGTCTTCCACTGCCTCCCACAGTTTGGTCAAAATCATGCTGGTAGCTTCAAGAACACTGTCCAACCATCTCGTCCTCTGTTGTCCCCTTCTCCTTGTGCCCTCAATCTTTCCCAACATCAGGGTCTTTTCCAGGGAGTCTTCTCTTCTCATGAGGTGGCCAAAGTATTGGCGTCTCAGCTTCAGGATCTGTCCTTCCAGTGAGCACTCAGGGCTGATTTCCTTCAGAATGGATACGTTTGATCTTCTGGCAGTCCATGGGACTCTCTAGAGTCTCCTCCAGCACCATAATTCAGAAGCATAAATTCTTCTGTTATCAGGCTTCTTTATGGTCCAGCTCTCACTTCCATACAACACTACTGGGAAAACCATAGCTTGAACTAAACGGGCCTTTGTAGGCAATGTGATGTCTCTGCTTTTTAAGATGCTGTCTAGGTTTGTCATTGCTTTTCTCCCAAGGAGCAGGCGTCTTTTAATTTTGTGACTGCTGTCACCATCTGCAGTGATCATGGAGCCCAAGAAAGTAAAATCTCTCACTGCCTCCATTTCTTCCCCTTCTATTTGCCAGGAGGTGATGGGCCCAGTGGCCATGATCTTCGTTTTTTTGATGTTGAGCTTCAGACCATATTTTGCGCTCTCCTCTTTCACCCTCATTATAAGGTTAATGCTTAATTCCTTCTCACTTTCTGCCATCAAGGTTGTGTCATCTGTATATCTGAGGTTGTTGATATTTCTTCCGGCAATCTTAATTCCGGCTTGGGATTCATCCAGTCCAGCCTTTCGCATGATGAATTCTGCATATAAGTTAAATAAGGAGGGAGACAATATACAGCCTTGTCGTACTCCTTTCCCAATTTTGAACCAATCAGTTGTTCCATATCCAGTTCTAACTGTAGCTTCTTGTGCCACATAGAGATTTCTCAGGAGACAGATGAGGTGATCAGGCACTCCCATTTCAGCTGGAATGTCCCAGTTCAGCTGGAATGTCATCACTTCCACTGGCCTTGTTATTAGCAGCGCTTTCTAAGGCCCATTTGACTGCACTCTCCAGGATGTCTGACTCAAGGTCAGCAACCACACTACCTGGGGTGTACGAGACATCCATATCTTTCTGGTATAATTCCTCTGTGTATTCTTGTCACCTCTTCTTGAAGTCTTCTGCTTCTGTTAGGTCCTTACCACTTTTGTCCTTTATTATGGTAATCTTTGTATGAAATGTTCCTTTCATATCTCCATTTTTCTTGAACAGATCTCTGGTTTTTCCCATTCTCTTGTTTTCCTCTATTTCTTTGCATTGCTCGTTTAAGAAGGCCTTCTTGTCTCTCCTTGCTATTTTTTGGAAATCTGCATTCAATTTCCTGTATCTTTCACTATCTCCGTCACATTTTGCTTGCCTTCTCTCTCCCGCTGTTTGTAAGGTCTCATTAGATAGCCACTTGCATAGCTTTCTTGCATTTCCTTTTCATTGGGATGGTTTTCGTTGCTGCCTTCTGTATAATGTTACGAGCCTCCATCCATAGTTCTTCAGGCACTCTGTCCACCAAATCTGAATCCTTACACCTGTTCCTCACTTCCACTGTGTATTCATAAGGGATTTGGTTTAGATTGTATCTTACCGGCTCAGTGGTTTTTCCTACTTTCTTCAGTTTAAGCTTGAATTTTGCTATAAGAAGCTGATGATCTGAGCCACAGTCAGCTCCAGGTCTTGTTTTTGCTGACTGTATAGGGCTTCTCCATCTTTGGCTGCAGAGAATATAATCAATCTGATATCGATGCTGCCCATCTGGTGATGTCCATGTGTAGAGTCGTCTCTTGTGTTGATGGAAAAGCGTGTTTGTGATGACCAGCTTGTTCTCTTGACAGAACTCTATTAGCCTTTGCCCTACTTCGTTTTGAACTCCAAGGCCAAACTTGCCAGTTGTTCCTTTTATCTCTTGACTCCCTACTTTAGCATTCCAATCCCCTATAATGAGAAGAACATCTTTCTTTGGTGTCATTTCTAGAAGGTGTTGTAAGTCTTCATAGAATTGGTCAATTTCAGTTTCTTCAGCATCAGTGATTGGTGCATAAACTTGGATTACTGTGATGTTAAAAGGTCTGCCTTGGATTCATATCGAGATCATTCTATCATTTTTGAGATTGCATCCCAGTACAGCTTTCGCCACTCTTTTGTTGACTATGAGGGCCACTCCATTTCTTTTACGGGATTCTTGCCCACAGTAGTAGATTTGATGGTCATCCGAACTGAATTTGCCCATTCCCGTCCATTTTAGTTTACTGATGCCCAGGATGTCAATATTTATTCTTGCCATCTCATTTTTGACCACATCCTGCTTACCAAGGTTCATGGTTCTTACATTCCAGGTTCCTATGCAATATTTTTCTTTACAGCATTGGACTTTCCTTTCGCTTCCAGCCATATCCGCAACTGAGCGACCTTTCGGCTTTGGCCCAGCCGCTTCATCAGCTCTGAATCTAGTTGGACTTGTCCTCCGCTCTTCCTCAGTAGCATGTTGGACGCCTTCTGACCTGAGGGGCTCATCTTCCAGCGTCATAACTTTTATATGCCTGTTGTCTTTGTCCGTGGAGTTTTCTTGGCAGGGATACTGGAGTGGCTTGCCGGTTCCTGCTCCAGGTGGATCACGTTTGGTCAGAACTCTCCACTATGACCTGTCCATCTTGGGTGGCCCTGCACGGCATAGCTCATAGCTTCTCTGAGTTATTCAAGCCCCTTTGCCATGGCAAGGCAGTGATCCATGAAGGAGACCTGTTTAGTTATTTTGCTTATTTCTTGTAAGACTGACATCCCTCAGGGTTTGAATTTTTCTGTATATTATAACCAAAATATTTTGCCCATTTAATCATGCATTCTTTAACCTGTTCTTCAGTTTCAGAGTTCAGCAAGAGTTTATACATTTTTGCAGTAACATGTTCATCATCTGCACACAATTGGATTTCAAAGTCTGTCCTTTTTTTGCTCTGTACCAAAGTTATTTTTGTCCAACTTAAACCTCTCTACTAACTGTGTAGGGAAACCATTGAAGATTGTAACATTCCATTATTAATGGCTCCCTTGTTTTAATTTTGTAATCTCCTTGATGTGGTTCTATTAATTCTTTGTATGCTACCCATTTCCCTTTGCCTGTCATCTCTTTTCTGTGAAAAGTTTGTGGTGAAATATATACGGGTCTCTCTTTTTTTGTTTTGAATATTTTTTATTAGGAATTTCAACATAACAATTTATCAAAAACACACCATCCTCATCCCCCCCCCATTTCCCCCCTTCCCCAAAAAGGAAAAACCTACCCTCCCTCCCCTCCCCAGACTTCCCTCAGCTCCTCTCTCTGGTTTCTCAGCACGTTATTCTCTGCATGTTATAAAACTGTAAATATCCTTAATTTATCTATCTATATATTACCAATAAAAAGTGTGTGTATGTTTATTCAAAACCTGCCAAGGAGTCCAGTTCATTTTGTTGTTTCTTTAAGCACTTTGTAAAAGGTTCCCATTCTTCTTTAAGATCACGGTTGTCTTTATCACGTAGTTTGTGTGTCAATTTCGACAATTCTGCATAGTCCATCAGTTTCTCTTGCCACAGTTCTTTGGTCGGGATTTCTTCATTCTTCCATCCTTGTACTATTAAGACTCTTGCCGCCGTTGTCGCATACATGAAGATATATGGGTGTCTTTTGGCACAACCTAGGTATGTGAGGGATGCGGGTGGCGCTGTGGGTTAAACTACAAAGCCTAGGACTTGCCGATTAGAAGGTCGGCGGTTCGAATCCCCGCGACGGGGTGAGCTCCCATTGCTCGGTCCCTGCTCCTGCCAACCTAGCAGTTTAAACGCACGTCAAAGTGCAAGTAGATAAATAGGTACTGCTCCGGCGGGAAGGTAAACGGCGTTTCCATGCGCTGCTCTGGTTCGCCAGAAGGGGCTTAGTCATACTGGCCACATGACCCGGAAGCTGTACGCCGGCTCCCTCGGCCAAGAAAGCGAGATGAGTGCCGCAACCCCAGAGTCGGCCACGACTGGACCTAATGGTCAGGGGTCCCTTTACCTTTACCTTTTAGGTATGCATGTATCCCAAATTCTAGCAAACACAAGCTCTCAAATTCCTTGACTCAAGCTGCAAAAAAAAATATCTGCTGAAGACTAGTCATTTGAGTTTCATGATTTAAAGATCTACAACCACAAACAGTATGCTTTTGGACTTCCTAATGTTGGTTAACTGTGGCTCCCATCAGTCCCTGCAGCTCGCATGGCCAATGGCCAGGAATGTTGGGAGTTGTAACTCAGCATTGTCTGGAGGGGATTCCTAAACTTTGGTTTACCCATTGCAAAGGTGATATTGGCACAGCTTTAGGGCATGATAGCTTCTTGCTGAGGCCTAATATTGTAAATGGTAACATGATACCATTTCAGGTCCACTTCAGAGGACATTGCACCAATTCAGGGAACAATGCAGGTATCATTTTAGGAGATTGAACCGTAGAGGATCCCACTACCTCTTTTAGGCTTCTTCTTCTTCTTCTTCTTCTTCTTCTTCTTCTTCTTCTTCTTCTTCTTCTTTTCTATCCCACCTTGTCCCTAGAACTGGGACTCAAGCTGGCTAACATAGGTTAAAACAAACATGGATTAAACACAGATTGCTAAAAACATGTAAGATAATAGTTAAAAAGTAATGAACCTACAATAGAATTAAAATGATGTAAAAACAAGTCTGTTATGAGGGCTGGCTGCTAACTCCTTCTAGCTGAAGGGGTCAGCCAAGACCACACCTTCTGGTCTGGATGATCCAGGAGTGGTTGGAGGGTGCACTGCCTCACCAGGGTGCTGCCTCTTATTCCTTGGTCCACCTCTGAGCTGGATGGCTGATGGTGCGCCAATAACATGGCACATTAAGCCTTCCAACCTTTGCATTCTGAAAAGGCTGTTACTTACTGCCTTCTCCCTGACACACAAGTTTTCTATGTGCAATAAGGTTTAGTTGTTGGTGGTTGTTTTGCATTCAAGCATATTTAACCACTTGCAGTCTGAAGTGGGTAAGGCCAAGTAGCAGATGTGCCAAGCTGAACATGCATAGGATTTCCTAACTTTGTCTTTGGGGCAGATTCTCTGTGTGCCTCCTAAGGACATGTTTCTTCTGCCCTTGCATGGTGCCTCCTCTTTTTCACAGGGACTGCAAACAGGCAACTCCCCATTTGTGTGGGGGGGGGTGCGTGAGGAGATTTCACCCCTCCCATATCCAAGAATCTCCTGAGGAGTCTGCTGATTCTCCAGAGAGGAGGAGGCGGCGTGTTCTGTTCTCTACTTATTCTGCTCCAGCACCGAGTGAGTCAGTCAGTGTCGGAGAGAGAGAGAGAGAGAGAGAGAGACTGAGTGTTAGAGATCGTGTGTAGAGATAAGGTTGCTGCTAAGAGCAGCTGCAGACACTCAGTGCAGTGCAGCATTTATTTATGCTTAGACCTATTAAGCTCTGTATATAGTTTGTATAGTCGTAGATAGAATAAAGAAGATATTCTACAGAGCTGCTCTCCGAGTTGTTTATATACTCTGCTAGAGTCTGCTGTACTTTGCTGTGCGACGACTGTCTTCTTGTTGGAGTGAATCCGGTGCTCACAACTCTAAGCTGTGAGTCCACAGCACTTTGACCTGTTCCTGTGCAGAAGGTGGTCTCTGGAAGTGCTACCCAGCTCGCCTAGCCCAGTCGGGGCTGAAGTGGATGAGTCCAGTTGGTGGCACTGGCTCAAGGGCGATGCTGACATCGGTTATGGGCCCAGTCGTCTGACCAGTCGTTGTTCCAGTTGTACCAGTCGTCCCAGTCGCCAGAGGTTTCTGTTGCTGATTGCCGGATGGCGGAACAGACGCTGCATGCTGGACTGATTTGCGGCGCCCAGAAGCAGAGCTGTTTTGGAGCAGAGTGTTCAAGCTGCCGCTGTTGCTGTTGCTGCTGCTTGATTTATGGAGGTATGTTGCTGACTGCCAAAGAAAGAAGATAGCATCCCTGCTTGCCTGTTAATTGCGCTCTGAGTGGGAGAGAGAGTGGCTGAAGGAGCCAAGGCTTTATCTGTGTTGCACAAGGGAAGTGTCTTGCTCTAAGTAATAGCAGACATGGCCTGTGCACTTTCTGGCCAGATGGCTCTGTCCTTTCCTCTCCTCACGCCTGAGAGCTATGCTGTTTGGCAGGTCAAGATGAAAGCACTTTTACAGAGGGAAAAGCTATTTCACACTATAGAAGATGACCCTCCCGATAAGGATGATGATGAATGGCCTGAGTGGCATGCTGCAGATATGAGAGCCCGAGGGACAATTGTTTTGAGTGTTTCAGACCACTTGCTGGTGAACTTAGAGGGTCAAGAGACTGCACGAGCTGTTTGGCATAAGTTGAGAGATATGCATTTGAGGCAGAATGCTGGTTCCAGTGTGATTTTCTTCAAGAAGCTGTGCAGGCTGCAGTTGGAGAAAGGTGGTGATTTGCCTAGCCATCTATCTCAGTTAAAGCGTCTCAGACAGGACCTTGTTCAGCGAGACCTGGCTATTTCAGAGGCTGTGTTTGCAATGCTAATGATCAATAGCCTAGATGAGTCTTACGATGGAGTAGCTGCCCAGATTTCTACCATGCCTTCTGACCGGCTAATGGAAGATTATGTGTCTAGCGTGCTCTTGAATGAGTGGGATCGCAGACAGGCTGTTAGAGAAAGCCGGGAAAATGGTGCTGTTAAAAATGTGCTTGAAAATGTGCCTAAGTCTCCAGCAGGGGAAAGTGAAAGTAAAACTGCTGCTGTTAAAGCACTAAAGTTGAGGCGGTGCTTTTCGTGTGGCGCACAAGGCCATTTGAGTTTTCAGTGCAGCAAGAAAACTTCAAAGAAGAAAGGAAACTTCAGAGGCAGAGGGGGAGGAGGACGAAATCCCCAAGCACCTGCTACTTCAAAGGCTTTGATCTCTCGCTGCTCCAATCAACGTGGGCGGAGTTTCTTCGTGGTCGACTCTGGCTGTTCAAACCACGTGGCCAAAGATAAGGATCTCTTTGTTCATCTTGAGAAGCAAGAGAAAGAAATTCATCAAGCAGATGGGACTGTCCTCACGAGTTTGGCTCAGGGAACTGTGTTTTTAAAGAGCCTGAATGCTACAATTAAGAATGACCTGTATGCGCCTGATATTCAGGACAATTTGTTGAGTGTTTCCCAGCTTGATCGTCAAGGGTTTAAGGTGGTGTTTGCTAAATCTCGCTGTGAAATTCGTCGAGATGGCAAGCTCATTCTGTATGCAAAATGTGTAAATGGTCTGTACCAATTGCCTTTTGTTTCAGGTACAGGTACTGCAGAAGCAACTGAGAAAGAATGTTGCAATTTGTCTGTTGATAAGAATGAGAAGTTGCATGACCAATGTATTCATTATTACCACCGTGTTTATGGTCATTTGAATTTCCAGGCTGTGGCAAAAATGCCTGATATGGTTCGGGGAATGAAGTTGAAAGAATGTCCCTACCACATGAAATGTGTTTCTTGTGCTGAGAGTAAGGCAAGGCAAGCTCCCAAAGGTACAGAGTCTGGGAGAGAGGCCAAGAAACCATACGAAGTCATTCATGCAGACTTAGTGGGGCCTCTAGCGCTCTCTAGAGGCAATTCAAGGTTTTTTATGGTTTTGATAGACTCCTATTCAAGATATGTTTGGGTCTATATGTTGCAGAAAAAGTCTGAAGCCTTTACCAAGTTTCGCCAGTTTTGTAAATGGCTCAGAAATGTACATAATGAGAACGTACGTTGTCTTTTCACTGACAGGGGAGGTGAGTTTTGTTCAGAGGAGTTTGAGGCTTTTCTTTCTGAACAGGGCATTGAGCATAGGACAGCCACGCCCAGATCACCCTGGCAGAATGGTTTATGTGAGAGAATAAGCCAGACCCTGCAGCAAGGAATCAGAACACTGTTACATGATTCGGGGCTGCCCAATCCCTTTTGGGCCGAAGCTCTTTCGTTTTTCTGTCACGTGTACAACAGGAGGTATCAGACCGCTGTAAATTGCACCCCATATGAGATGCTTCACAAAAGAAAGCCATGTGTAAGGCATTTTAAAATTTTTGGATCGGAGGTTTGGGTGCACACCTCGCAGGGTGACAAACTGAGTAAGCGTGGAGAACATGGTGTTTTCCTAGGGTACGAGAAAGGGTCTTATCGTGTCCTGATCACAGACACGAAAACCATAAGGCTGACCATGAGTATTGACGACAATCCACAATGGGACAGAGTTGGCGTTTTTCAGTGCCATCCCATTTGTGATGATGGTGCAAAAGGGGCAAAGACAGTTAAGAGGGAGGCAAGTTCTGATGTGATTGATAATCCTGATGCCGATGTAGATTCAGATGGTGGCATAGATTATCCGAGCCCAAAAGCCTCAGGAGAGTCTGACGCTGATTCAGACTTAGCAGCTTTGTATACTTTAGCTCCCCACTCTCCCAAAGAGAAGGAAGCACCAGAACAAGAGGATCAAAGAGTTTTGCGCAGATCCGAGAGAACAACCAAGGGTGTACCACCAAAAAGGTTTTCTGAAGAGTTTGCAAAGGCTGCGGTCACATGCAACTCTGGTGGGGTTTTTAAACCAGGCATAAAGTGTGCTGAGAGTAATAGTACAAAACTCTTTATTTATTTCCTTACCTGACCTAAAGTGGTTCATGTATAATATGTTTAAAGGATCAGGATTGAAGGAGCAAGTGTGTTTAAGTACAAAAAATGGTTTGTTCAAATCTGCCCAATTAGCAATGTTAATTTGCATCTGAAAGAGAGAAATGTGTATGAAGATTTTTCTAGAAGCTGCTTATTCATTTGTGTAGTCACAATGTGTGTTTTGTGTGAACTACAGATTGAGGTTTATGTTTTAACTCTTTCCGGATAGACACAGAGTGATTGTAGTAACTGTTTAATGATGTGTTAAAGTGTCTTAGATAAAGGTGAAAAGAGATACCTGCAGATATATTAACCAAAGTTGTAAGCAGAGAACAACTTTTGGAGTGTGTGTGTAAATTGCAGTTATGTTAAAGATTCTTGAAATGGTCGGATGAAATGGGGGAGGATGAGGAGATTTCACCCCTCCCATATCCAAGAATCTCCTGAGGAGTCTGCTGATTCTCCAGAGAGGAGGAGGCGTGTTCTGCTCTCTACTTATTCTGCTCCAGCACCGAGTCAGTCAGTCAGTCAGTGTTGGAGAGAGACAGAGAGAGAGACTGAGTGTTAGAGATCGTGTGTAGAGATAAGGTTGCTGCTAAGAGCAGCTGCAGACACTCAGTGCAGTGCAGCATTTATTTATGCTTAGACCTATTAAGCTCTGTATATAGTTTGTATAGTTGTAGATAGAATAAAGAAGATATTCTACAGAGCTGCTCTCCGAGTTGTTTATATACTCTGCTAGAGTCTGCTGTACTCTGCTGTGCGACGACTGTCTTCTTGTTGGAGTGAATCCGGTGCTCACAACTCTAAGCTGTGAGTCCACAGCACTTTGACCTGTTCCTGTGCAGAAGGTGGTCTCTGGAAGTGCTACCCAGCTCGCCTAGCCCAGTCGGGGCTGAAGTGGATGAGTCCAGTTGGTGGCACTGGCTCAAGGGCGATGCTGACAGTGCGTGTTCCAGGTCACTGTGTGTGTCAGCCCATTCCGCCCCAACCCTGTCCCTTCCAGGGGGTGTCGGTGGTCACGCGTCAATCAGATATGCACAAAATGGTCACTGCCTGTAGTTATTTCTTGCCTAGAGTGCACCATCTCTCAAGCCCTTATCCTTCCTTGCATGCTTCTTGGCCTAACTACTGTTGTGTTTTGTTGTTTTGTTTTTGTTTTAGGGACCTTCACCAAGCTCACTTAAGGTGCAGTCCCCACCCAGCTCTGCTTCTGTGGCAAGTGTCACCATGGCATCTACTGGCCAGCCATCAGCTGGCAAAAAGAGCACAGGTCAGTTTATGCTGTTGTTGTTGTTCAAATTGATATCTTTACCCTTCTCCTAAAGGCACCCAGAGCAACAAAAACACAAAATAAACTGTCTAAACACAGTTCTTAAGCAGATGCAAACTGGGAAAGATCTCTACACAGAAGGTTTGTGGGAAGAAGACGGTCTTCAGTAGGTTCCAAAAGACACTAGTGATGGCACCTGCCTTAATATTTAAAGGGAGGGGGATCCAAAGAGTAGGAAACCAGTGCTAGTCCTACTCATAGTAGACCCGTTGTAGTTAATGGATGTGACTAATTTGGATCCGCTCACTGGAAGGACAGATCGTGAAGCTGAGGCTCCATTACTTTGGCCACCTCATGAGAAGAGAAGACTCCCTGGAAAAGACCCTGATGTTGGGAAAGATGGAGGGCACAAGGAGAAGGGGACGACAGAGGACAAGATGGTTGGACAGTGTTCTTGAAGCTACCAACATGAGTTTGACCAAGCTACGGGAGGCAGTGGAAGACAGGAGTGCCTGGCGTGCTCTGGTCCATGGGGTCACGAAGAGTCGGACACGACTAAATGACTAAACTGTTGGGATACTGCCAGGGAGACAAAGTCCATCATGGCCCCCAAGCCGCCTCCGGACGTCCATCGATCTCCCATAGACACGCAGTATCAGCAATTAGCGACACGAGCTCCAGAAATAGCCTGCCACATTCCAGAGCTGATGCACGCTCTATCAGCAGATAATGCACAGCGAAAGATGCACGCAGGAGAGCATTATTTACAAGTTTATTCAGCGTTGATCAGAACAAAGAAAACATGACTGCCTGCTTCATTGTCTCTGGCACAGAGAAGACGAAGAAGAAGAGAAGAGTTTGGATTTGATATCCCGCCTTTCACTCCCTTTAAGGAGTCTCAAAGCGGCTAACATTCTCCTTTCCCTTCCTCCCCCACAACAAACACTCTGTGAGGTGAGTGGGGCTGAGAGACTTCAAGGAAGTGTGACTGGCCCAAGGTCACCCAGCAGCTGCATGTGGAGGAGCGGAGACGCGAACCCGGTTCCCCAGATTAGGAGACTACCGCTCTCAACCACTACACCACACTGGCGAAAGAGAAACGAAAGCATAGACACAACAGAAACATCGTGTGAACAAGAAATACGCAGGCTGTGACACAAACATCCTGCTCCCTTTTAAGGTGGAACGGAAATATCCTAACATCCTCCCCCTTTCCGTGTAACCTGTAGTACCTGTGGTTCAACCCAATTGCAGCCTCTGCACATAAACCTTAAGTTGTTCTCTGTTAACAACCTTAGACAACAGATCAGCAGGAATTTCATTTCCTGGCATGTAGGACACCTGAATGAGTCCTTTCTGAATACACTCTCTTGCACGATGTAGCTTAATCTGCAAGTACTTGGTTCTTTGCTTGCAACTCTGAGTTCAGCAAAGCCAAACAGGATCTATTGTCTTGATACACTTGTATAGGACATTTCACAGAAACTCTGATGTCCTGAAACAGTTGCATCAACCATTCACAATCCATGAGTGAAAATGACAGAGCATTGAGTTCTGCTTCACAGGAACTTAGGCTTACTGTCGTCTGCTTCTTGCACAGCCAGTCAAACAGACAGTGGTTGTACATGCAGCATACTCCAGAAGTGCTTGTACCATCCATGGTGTCACTTCCAAAACTAGCATCTGTAAAGATTTCAAGACCTCCAGTCTTCTGACGGGTGAACCTCAGCCTGTAGTGCAAAGTCCCTTTCAAATAGTGGGCTATGCGCTTCAGAGCTTTCCAATCCTGAACAGTAGGATTGTTGGCATGTCTGCTAAGCAGGTTACAGCTTACAGCTATGTCAGGTCTTGAGCATCTAGCAATGAAATTCAACTTGCCTAGAATGCATCTGTACAGCGTAGTGTCAGAAAACGCTTCAGCAGTACTATCTACCTGGTAACCTGTCACCATCGGTGTGTCTGCTGGGTTTGCATCAACCAAATTCAACCTGGTTAATACATCAGCAATTTTCTGTGTTTGGTGTACCAGAAAATTACCTGCTTGGTCCCTCTCCACCTGCAGAGAAAGATAGTTGGATACCTCACCAAGATCCTTCATGTCAAAGTGCTCCTTCAGCTGAGCTAGGGTGCTTTGGTACAAAGCCTGATTCTTCCAAAACATTAGAAGATCATCAACAAAACATAAACAATACAGTTTGTTTTGCCCCTCCTCCTTGACAAACACACACGGATCAGCCTTGCCCTGGTGAAAACCTAGAGAAAGCAATGTCTCAGTGAGTTTTGTGTTCCAACACCTGGCACTCTGCTTGAGACCATATAAGGATTTCTGCAGTTTACAGACCATTCCCTTCTGTATCTGCATCCTGTCAGGTGGAAGCATATACAGCTCCTCCCTCAAAACCCCGTACAAAAAAGCTGTATTAATGTCATGATGGGAAACATGCAGTTTCTCCTCTGCAGCAATCTTGAGCATCAGCCGAATGCTCTCATACTTGACGGTGGGTGAGTAGGTCTCGTGGTAATCCTGTCCTGGTACCTGTGAAAAACCTCTGGCAACCAATCTGGCTTTGTGTCTGACAACCTTGCCATTCTGGTCTGTCTTGGCCTTGAAGACCCATTTGCTGCCAACCAGTCTCATTCCTGGGACTACCGGTACCAACTGCCAAGTTTGGTTCCTATTCAAGGAATCAACTTCAGCCTTCATGGCATTAAGCCAAGGCTCAGCATCTTTAGAGGTTAACTCCTGAACCTCTTTGAAGCTTGAAGGTTCCCATACCTTATCTGAGCTACTAAGAACAGCAGTTGCTGTCTTAGCAAACTCATCAGCAAATCTCTTTGGAGGTCTGCCTTTGGTCACCCTTTCAGATCTGCGTACTAGACGCAAGTCTTCTGGACTCATCTCCTCCTTCTTAGGAGAAAAGTGACCAGTGGTGAACGGTGGTTCTTCCAGATCATTGTCAGACGCATCAGATGGTCTGACTGAGGCCTTTGCGCTCTTGTAGTCTGCTGTGTCATCACTGTCGCTGACATCAGCAGCAGCGCCGCCCACTGAACTGGAATCCGAACTCTGATCATCATCATCATCAGCTTCTTCAGCTTCCTCAACATTATCTGCTTTTTTCACATCACCTTCATCCTCCTCTGGGTAACTCTGGAAAATTCCCACATTTCCCCCCCACTTAGGATTGTACTCAACACTCTTTGTGAACTTAATGGACTTAGAGTCAGTCATCCATACCCTGTATGCACCTTTTTCGTACCCCATGAACAAACCATGTGCCCCACCCTTCCCAAGCTTGCTGCTCTGTGGGGTGTGTACCCACATGTCAGAACCAAAGATTCTCATGTGCTTGACGCAAGGTTTCTTACCAAACATCTTCTCATAGGGGGTACAACCAATAGGTGATGACAGTCTGCGATTATAAGTGTAAACAAAAGTCGACAGAGCCTCCCCCCATTACTTATCAGGGAGATTGGCATCATGCAACAAGGTTTTTAGGCCTTGAAGCAACGTTTGATTTGCTCGCTCCGCAAGTCCATTCATCCATGGCGATCTAGGCGTTGACAAGTCATGCTGGATTCCCTTCTCAGTCAGGAAAGCTTCAAACTGCTGAGAAGTGAACTCCCCGCCCCGATCAGTAAAGAGGCAGCCGATACGTTTACTGTGAACATTCTCCAACCAAGCACAGAATGCCTTGAACTTAGGAAACGCTTGCGATTTCTGCTCGAGCATAAACACATGAATGTACCTGGAAAAAGAATCAATCAGAACCATGAAGTACCTTGCTCCACCCAAAGAGGGCGCAAGTGGACCAACCAGGTCTGCGTGGACTAGCTGGTAGGGTTTGGAAGCCTGCCTGCTAGACTCCTTGCCTTTTGGAGCAACCTTCACCTTGTTTTCTGCACAAGATACACATTTCATGTGAAACTTACAGGGTTTATTGTTCAAACCCTGAACCAGTCCTGGCATCTTGGCCAGCGCCTGCCAAGACATGTGACAAAATCTTCTGTGTGCTTCATGAATGCATCCTGCATGAAGAATTTTGTTAGTTTGTGCAACACAACAAGAATCAACATTAGACACAACAGCACCATTGTCATCATAAGTTATACAGAACAAGCCATCTATAAACTTTGCATGCAAAATGTCCTCTTTGCCTTTCCTGATGACAGAGACGCTCCTCTTGAAGGAAATCTCAAAGCCACGCCCAGTCAGCTGTGGGACACTGAGCAAATTGTCTGCAGCACCTGGAACATAAAGTACACCTTTGATGGTTGTGTGCAGACTTGCCAGTCTCACGGTCCCTTCTTCTGCGATTCGCAACGTCTTTTCGTCAGCCAGGTGGATCTCACCATCTTGAGGTTTGAAGGAGATAAAGAGATGCCGGTCTTTTGCCAAATGGCGGGTGCATCCAGAATCTACAATAAATCTGGCCTTGGCCTTTGGAGCAGCTTTTCTGCAAGCAAAACCTTGTTTTCCACCGGCGTGGGCTTTTGCTGCTTGCCCCCCTGCTCCTGGCCATCAAACTTGCCTTTAGCCTTTGGTGAAGCTGTGCCAGCAAACAAAGCCTTGTTTTTCCCTGGCTTGGGCTTTTCACCCCCCTTCTGCTTCGGGCCATCTGCAGGTATCGGTCTCTGTTTACTTCTGGCCTTCCGGCCTCTGCAAAGGCAATGACCTTGGTTCTCACGAGAAACAGAGCTCTCAGCTGCCGACTCCTTGGCTCCCCCTGGAGGCTGGAATGCTGCCTGGGATGACATCACAGTCAGCTCCCCCTGCAGCTTGCAACCGGTGCCCTCAGCATCCCTGCATTCACTCGCATTCTGGGAAACAGCCAGGACCTCTGACGCAGTCAAACTCTGGGCTGGGATGATTGGCAGATGGGCTACTTTCAAAGCATTCCACATCTGACATGCAGTCGTGTTGCCAGCTAGCGTTTTAATTTCCTCCAGAGAGACGGACAAGACTATTACGTCTATGGCCTTTGAATCTTGGGCCCTCCATCTATCTGTCAGAGGAACTGGAGGGGCTTCACACACAGTATGCCACACTCCAAACTGTCGTAGCAAACTTTCACACCATTTTGCCCAGGTCTCATAATTGTGCCGATTTAACTTTGGGCACTCAGCAGCTTCAGAAGCTTGGAAAAACTCCATTCCAGCTCTTTACTTGAGCCGTGAGTCTTTTTCACTTCAGAGACTTCTTATCTCGGCAGCTCATAAATCTTGAGGCCTGCTTGGCTCAACTCCCAGACCAATTAGTCTGCCAGAGTTCAAAGAGACTTTGCCGCGGCAACAAAAAGCCTTGACTTTTCCACACATACCTCAGCAATCTGTCACAGTCTTACTCTCCTGTAAGTGTCGTGAATCTGGGCCCGAAAGCTGTTGTTGGGATACTGCCAGGGAGACAAAGTCCATCATGGCCCCCAAGCCGCCTCCGGACGTCCATCGATCTCCCGTAGACACGCAGTATCAGCAATTAGCGACACGAGCTCCAGAAATAGCCTGCCACATTCCAGAGCTGATGCACGCTCTATCAGCAGATAATGCACAGCGAAAGATGCACACAGGAGAGCATTATTTACAAGTTTATTCAGCGTTGATCAGAACAAAGAAAACATGACTGCCTGCTTCAGTGTCTCTGGCACAGAGAGAGAAACGAAAGCATAGACACAACAGAAACATCCTGTGAACAGGAAATACGCAGGCTGTGACACAAACATCCTGCTCCCTTTTAAGGTGGAACAGAAATATCCTAACATCAACAACAACAACAAATTTGGATCCATTAATTTCAGTGGGTCTACTCTGACAGGTAAAGCTTGGATACAACCCAGAGCGAGAAGCAGAAAGCACCAGAGGATCCACCATCTCTCCTTTTAATAGTAAACTTGATTGTTGAGAGATCATGAGACTGTAGCCAAAGTAGAGCCACCAACAAACAGCAACCTGGGGGGGTGGCCCTCTATAGCTTACAGAAGTACAAGAAAACCTACCATCAGTTGAGCCAAAAATAGCCCAATATGGACTGAGCATGCACAGTGGCCAATGCTGAGTGCCTTAGGAGAAAAACAGAAAAAATGTGGGGGGGGGGGTTAGAATGGAATGGAGTAACCTGGGGAAGGGTACCAACTGGCTGGCTGGCAGAAGGAATGGAAGTGTTCCACCCACCAGTGGTTCATTGCAGGTCCTGTCCTAATAGTGTTAACACAGAGTGCTTATCTGTTCAGAAATGGCATTTCCCCAAAACTAATCGTAATTTCAACACACTTGCAGGACTCCTTAGTTAAGCAGAAATGTAGAAGCTTGATTCCAGAATGTCTACCCTGAGTATTGTTGTGGGGGCAGAAAATTACAGACAGAGGGGGAAAGAAGAGGGACTTGGCCTGCTCAAGGCATTATGATGTACCATGGGGTAAAAGTATCCCAGTGTCAACAAATACAGTGGTACCTCAGGTTATGTACTTAATTCATTCTGGAGGTCTGTTCTTAACCTGAAACTGTTCTTAACCTGAAGCACCACTTTAGCTAATGGGGCCTCCTGCTGCTGCTGCACCGCCGCTGCACAATTTCTGTTCTTATCCTGAAGCAAAGTTCGTAACTCGAGGTAATATTTCTGGGTTGGCAGAGTCTGTAACCTGAACCATATGTAACACAAGGTACCACTGTAGTGAAATTGAGCCAGGTAGATACAGTATCCAGCTAAGTTCTACTCAGGGTAGACATTCTGAAATCAATGTACCCAAGTCAGTCATGTCCCATCATTTTCAATGTATCTGAAGAAGTGTGCTTGCACACGAAAGCTCATACCAAGAACTAACTTAGTTGGTCTTAAAGGTGCTACTGGAAGGATTTTTTCATTTTCAATGGGTCCACTTTGAGTAGGACTAATATTTGGTACTGCCAGCTAACGAGATCTGAAGTGGCAATTACTGACTAGGAGCAAGAACTTGGGGCTCTAGTGGCATAAGCTCAATGAAGACGTCAGCCACCAGGGTGTAGTAGCCATTGAAAGGGCTGGTTCCAGGATCTTTAGGAACAGGATTAGGGATGAAACTGACAGTGTCGTAATGTCATTGTACAAATCAGTGGTGCAACCACCAACAGGAATCCTGTGTACAGTTCTGGGCATTCAAGTCTGCTGTGCAGGGATTGTGACTTTTTGGCTACATAAATAGGTAATAACACTTAAAACCTGAAATGCTGGCAACCACAGGGTGAAGATATTTTTTTTTTTTTTTTTAATTCTGGATCCAATTTCATCCAGCCTTCTTTCTCCAGTGGAGCTCAGTCAGGTGCTTCTGTGAGGCTCACAAGTGGAACGTGAAAGCAACAGACCTCATCCCCCTCATCCCCCACCAGAAATGACATTTTTATTTTAACAAATAGGACAGATTTAAATCATGAACAAGTTGGAAATGTTGGGTATTGACTCCTACAGCACTTTCCTTGCCTTTTAAAATAATTATGGTTATTGTTTTTTTAAAAAATATTTTCATTGTTTCCAGCACAAGAGTAGGCACACTAAAACTACTGGACCCAAGTTAATCATGCCCCTTAATTTCAGTGGGTCTTCTCTCACCAGCATTAGCACTGGACACAACCCTTTCTTTGGAATTTTAACAGAAAAATCTTGCTGTATAAATGTACACATCAATATAAGCAGTCCCAAAACAGGTATCTAAACAAAATTGAGTAAGTGTAAGCATATGTTCATGGCAGTGAGATCCTTGAGCCGCTGAGTGATAAACTGTTCATCTGTCCACCCTTGCAGTGTAAGTCTCTTAGCCAATGCAAGAGTTTGCAGAACCCACTCTTGCTGCATTTTGAACATTTGTTGTTATGGTGACAATTTCGAGAGATGTTTGCCCAAGGTCCCTTGATAGCTTTTGTATGCAGTTAAATAAATAAAAAAATACACAGTGCTATTACCTCTTGGGCGGTAGTGGCCGTCAGCCTCCTTGTTCATCACCCCTCCTTTCAGTGCATACAGTACACAATCCATACTGATTCTTGCTTTGGTTAGGTAACCACTCAAACGGAAATCATTTTTATTACCAGCATTGGCAATACTTTTTTGTCATGCAAGGAAGGAACCTGCAAACAGCCCTGAAAAAGGGGGTTGCTGTGATTCTAGGGTGTGTGGGGTTTCAGGCATTTTCTCTGAAGGGGCCAAACACTGCTAGCAACCCAGAATTGGTCAAACCATGTTTTTCAGTTCTGAAGGCCGGTTACTGTTTATGTGAACTTGGGAGTTGGGAACATATCAGCCAGGTTGCTGGATCAGGCCAAATGGTGGGGGTGGGGCATCTAGTCCAGTGTCCTTTCCCTACAGTGGCCAACCTGGTATTCACAAGCATGCTGACTCTGACAATAGAGGGTAGAGCATAGGTTTTGTGACTGGTGTCACTGGTAGCCTTCTACTCTATGAACCTTCCTCCCTGCAAGGGATACATTTTTTTTGTGGGGTAATCCTTAAAGGGCTGCATGCAGGGGGGGGGGGGCAGGAGAGAAGGGCAGGACCATAGCCAAATTTGGGGCAGAGCCACACCATCCTTTCTCTCACCACACCAGCATTCATTCATTCTGTTTCTCATATACTATTTATTTATTGATTCATTCATTGATTCATTCCTTCTCCCTCTCCCTTCCCCCCCTTCTCGCACACTTACACACACTTCACGCCATTCATGCATTCGCCCCCTTTATAACTTCTCTAAAGTATTGTCTCTCACAATTGAATACGTGTTCATATTTCTAGTGGGGATGGAGTCGGAGTGGTGCAAAGGCTTGCTAAGCTGATACATTTATGGAAAGCTGCTTGATCTGCTTATTGGAGCTCAGTCATATAATCTCTCCCTCTGCCTCCACCCACTCAGTGCCAGTTTTCAGAGCTCTCTGCCCAGAATTTGTTGTCTTAGGCTTGAGTGTTACTAGCTCCTCTATCATCACTTGTCTTCAGGAAAGGGAGAGGGCTTCTTATGGCCCAATCTGTCTTGGGAGGTAACACAGCAAGTCCCAGGAAGAGCCCGTAACTCAGTGGCAGAGCATCTGCTTTGCATGCGGAATGTCCCTGTTTCATCTTTAAATACTTGGATGAAAGGTGGGGTATAAAACATAGTAACTCAAAAAGACTTGTCCTGGGAAAGCTGAGTGGAATTTCTCTCCCCCTCCCCTTCTCTTCTGTCTATGGTGTATGTATAACTCTGTGCTGTATTTACAATCCCAGGGCAAGGCCCTCAGAAGACATCAGCATCCGTGACTACTGCTCCTGCTGCGCTCACTCCATCAACAGCTGCCCAGATCAACAAAGCGTTCACATTTACCACCTCTGTGTATGTATGGACGTCTTTCTGTTTTTGTTTCTTTAATGTCCCTTGGTAGCACTGGTGTTTTATATAGCAACAGCAAGACACATGATCACTTTTCAGAGCGCCAGTGTAATGCGGTGGTTATATTCCTGAGAGGTTTGGAAGACTTCTGGGTTGGCGCCTCTGGCAATGGCGGATTTCCTCCGATCGGGAGGAATCCGCTCCGTGGAAAACAGGGTCTGAACCGCCACGGCGAGGCGGAGACCCATCAAAAACCACAGGCGGGAGAAGCCTGTGGACGTGGGATTCGGCTGGTACCTTTGCGCCCCCCCTACTCGCGGGGAAACCCTGTTTTGGGGATCCGGAGCGACGTGGGGTGAGTGGTGTGGTGCTTTGAATCGACTGCTTCTTTCACGGAGTGAAGCCGCATTGCTGTTGCTGGAGAGCGCTGACTTTTTCCTGTGGACAATTGGATTTTAAACAACTGCCCGTGAGTAGAACGGAAAATTGGACTATGAAATTTCTTAATTAGGCACCGAAAGCGGGAAGGTCTAAACAGGAAGTCCGCCTTCCGCTTTTGTAGATAGATTGAAGCAAAGACACGGCAAGCTAGAGTTTAGAAAGTCGTTTGTAAAGGACTGAATTTTCATCATTTAAAATTACTGAACCCCCCTTGGAAGCAGGAGAAGAGGGGGGAACCTTTTTTAGACTGTTTAAACCTGCAGAAGAGAGAGTAAAGAAAGGTAATTTTCCACCGTCTTGAACCTGGGAGCGGGGTGTCAAGACAGACGTTTTGGAGAAGTTCATTGACTATGGACAAACATTTTTGACAGATAGTTAAAAGAAGAGAAACATTGATTCCATTGTTCCCTTTCGCATTTAAAAGGAACAAAATATTGACAAAATATCCGAATAAGGAAAACTTTGTTGCTAGATCTGCTTTTAAAAAAAAAAAAAAAAAAAAGATGGATACAAATAGAAATTGTTTCCCATAGAGGGAGCTTGTGAAACTGTTATTAAAGTCGAACTGGGGAGCTTTGCAGCTGTAAAGATTAAAGATCGTGGGACCAGACTTCGACCTTGAACAAGAATGTGCTCAGAGGCTCTGGTGCTTGCCTTTTGCAAGACAAGTGCTTTATTGGAACAGTTACATGAGAAGATGGATTTGATGACTGTTGCAATTGGAAATTTTGGACAGGCAGTGGGTACCTATATAGAACCCACTCAGGAATTAATCCAGGAATGTGCTTTGACAGATGAGATGAGGGAGGAGGTTGTTGCTGGACCTCGGGTGGCAGAGATGGAGGGAGCTGTGGCCCAGCAGGAACATGAGTTGTTGGATTTGACGAATGAACCTGGAAAAAGTCAGTTTTGGAGAGATGGAGTTCTGTTTGGTTTGGAGATGGGGGGCTGGATGGACCCCCCTATGCAGGGATGTTTTGACCTTTCAAGTCTGGCTTTAGGCCGGGGGGAGCTCGGAGTTGTGGGGGCCCCGAACTTTGGAGGGACCTTGAAACATGCCTTTAAATACCACATGGATTTCAGTGTTGACTATGGAAAAGAGGCTGACTTGTCGAGAAGGCACAAAAATATTGTCAAGCTGGAGTCTCCCCGAGTGAAAGGAGCAGAAGACAAAGTAAAGTACAGGTATAAACATGAAGAAGACCTGCGAAAGGGACATGGAAAAGACTTAAGAGCCTCAGATATAAGGTCACCAGGTTGATGGACTAGATGGATGGGATAGAAAGGACTGACAAAACCCGAGACCAGGAAGAAGAGACGATGGATGAAGATTGGAAGAAAGTTTTAAAAATTTATTTAGAAAAGTATTGTAAAATTAATGAGTATTAGAAAAATGTTGGAATGAAATTATTTGGCTTTAGCAGAAATGTTAAAAAGAATTATGTAAGAATATGTTATGGTTAAAAGAATTCGGTATAAATAAGATTTAAGTTTTAAGTTTTAGGGTTTTTTATAGTAAGATAAGGTTAAAATAGATTAAGGTAATTTAATGACAGAATATTGTGAAAGATGGAAAGGATTTGCTGAGATAATTAACAACTAGAATACAGAAAAGGGAGGTGTGAGGAGGTCGATGAAATAAGTTAATGAAAGTTAAGGATTTGGGAATATTGGATTTGTTTTTAAATTTTTTGTTTATTTTTGCTTTTTGATTGTGATGCATTGTGTGTTTTGTTTTTTCTTTTTGATTTTGGTTTTTATTGATTTGTATTGTTTAATTGTTACTTTTATCTACTTTTTTCTTTCTTTTTCTCCTTTTCTTGTTTTTTCCTTCTTTTTTCTTTGTAACTTTAAAATTCTCAATAAATATCATATATATACATATATATATATATATATATATATATATATATATATTCCTGAGAGGTTTGTTAGGCTGAGCGATGAAGGCCACCCTGGCCTCTTAGTTCGAAGCTTGGGTAGAGCAGCCATGGCCAACCTGGTGTCCTCTAGCTGTTTGGGATTAGAGCTCCCATCAGCACCGTGCTGGTAGGAGTCGTGGTCCAAAACAGCTGGAGAGCACCTGGTTGGTAAAAGGCTGCATTAGACTATTACAGGGGTGGCCAATGCCCAAGAGACTGCGATCTACTCACAGAGTTAAAAACTGGCAGTGATCTACCCCCTTTTGGGGTGGTTCAGGTCTACCGGTAGATCATGATCTACCTGTTGGACATGCCTGGACTATTAGATTGAGGACCTGGGGAATAACCTTCAGTACTACCTTGCAGGATTGTTGTGAGATTAAAACAGGAGAGTCATGGCTGTCACCTTGAGCTCCATGGAGCAAATATAGGGTGCAAGACCGGAGCCTTCACCCAACCTGGGAATAAGCCCAATGAAATCCAGTACTTCTGAATAGGCATGGCCAGGTTTGCAGCCTATGTGCACTAGGTGGGAGGTGGAGATGAAGCTCAAGTGAACTGTTGTAGGGGAGGGTACAACAACCTGCCTTCTTATCTTGGTTTGGCTGCCCTTGGCTCTTGTTGACAAGGGTTCAGAAGAACAAAAACAAAAAAACAAAAAAAAACACCCCACAAACACATGAAATGCTATCTCATTACCAGCCACCACCAGAATTCTTGGCCATATTTGTAAGCCGATTTCTCCATATTGGCACTAGCCCTAACGATAGTCCTTTTGCTAGGACAGAAATTGCATGTCTCACAGTGTATTGGTCAACCTGCCAGTAGCCACTGGTGTGCATTGAGACTGGTGGGTTTGGGAGGTCAGGAGCCCCCAACAGTAGGCGGCAGCAGAGCCAATGACAGGCAGAGCCGGCTAAGTCCTCCTAGCTGAGTTCTGCAATGGGCAACACTGATTTGAATTGATTTGATTTATTGTATTTCTATGTCGCTTTCCATTCAGATGAATCCCAAAGTGGCTTACAAACAATAAACAACAATAACAGAACACAGGTGGGGGCTGACTGAAGTCAGTAGGGCAGTGCCTCATTTGCCCAGGCTAGCCTCCCCTGCAACCTGCAGCACTGGATATGTAAAATAAAATATAAAATCAAAAGCCTTCATGCAGATCCAGGCACAGAAACTGAAATGCACGCATGGAGGGGCTGAATGAGAGCATGGAAGCTGGAAAAGATGCAGTGGCACAGTTAGCCATAATGTAGCTTTTATGGCTTGGGAGGGAAAGCCTGTAATCTGTACTCATGGAGGTGACTAAACCGTCCTTTTGCCATCTGGAGGCTTCAGTTGCATAAGCAGTCACATGGAGAAGGTCGCCATGGGGTAGGCAGTTCTCATTCCATCACATTATAATCAGACCTGGGGAACAACCATTTAGATCAGGGTTGTGGTTGCTGAACTACAATTCCCACCAGCCTTTGCAGCCAGCATGGCCAATAGCCAGGGATGATCAGAATTATAGTTCAGCAAAAATCCTCTCCCATGCCTGATTCAGATGGGAAGGGGTCACGGGGGATTAGGAACCCAGGCTCCCCAATGTGTGAATTAGGAGAAGCTGAAATTCTGCACTGTGCATGTGTTGTGCAAATTAAGTAACCATGCACATGTTTAATTTATATATGGAGGGGTCGTTCAGCGAACACTTTCATCTTGTCATGCAGTTCAGGTAGAATAGCTCATTATCTCATTGCTTTTAGGGAAAAGCCTGTGTAATGAAAACCTGAAAATAAATGGAGAGAAAGGTGGCACAGCTGTTATTTATTTTATTTTTTTAAAGATATTTATTACCTTTTCATCATTTCCAACACAACACTACAAACAAACAAAAAAGAAAAAGAAAAAAGAGAAAAGAGAAAAAACAATACAAATACAATACAAAAACGCTACATAGACTAACAAAACAAACAAAAACAAACAAAAACAATTTAAAAACACCTCAAACATTTTCAATATCTTATATTTCATTCACTTATTTCCAGCAACCTCCTCACACCTCCCTTTTTGTATTCCACTTCTATTATTTGTTTCAGTAATTCCTTTCCATCTTACTCTGTTTTCTGTTTTATAATTATCTTAACACATTCTTGCCATACTTTTCCTTTAATTTTCTATTAATCTATTTATACTTAATTCCTTATGAAATTTCTCCTAAAGCTATGTAATTTCATTCCAACATTTTTCTAACGTTCCTTAATTTGGACTGGGTGTTCATCAGTATGCAGATGACACCCAGCTCTACCTCTCCTTTAAATCAGAACCAGTGAAGGCGGTGAAGGTCCTGTGTGAGTGTCTGGAGGCGGTTGGAGGATGGATGGCGGCAAACAGATTGAGGTTGAATCCTGACAAGACAGAAGTACTGTTTCTGGGGGACAGGAGGCGGGCAGGTGTGGGGGATTCCCTGGTCCTGAATGGGGTAACCGTGCCCCTGAAGGACCAGGTGCGCAGCCTGGGAGTCATTTTGGACTCACAGCTGTCCATGGAGGCACAGGTTAAATCCGTGTCCAGGGCAGCTGTGTACCAGCTCCATCTGGTACGTAGGTTGAGACCCTATCTGCCCGCGGACTGCCTCGCCAGAGTGGTGCATGCTCTGGTTATCTCCCGCTTGGACTACTGCAATGCGCTCTACGTGGGGCTACCTTTGAAGGTGACCCGGAAACTACAACTAATCCAGAATGCAGCAGCCAGACTGGTGACTGGGAACAGCCGCCGAGACCATATAACACCGGTCTTGAAAGACCTACATTGGCTCCCAGTACGTTTCCGAGCACAATTCAAAGTGTTGGTGCTGACCTTTAAAGCCCTAAACGGCCTCGGTCCAGTATACCTGAAGGAGCGTCTCCACCTCCATCGTTCTACCCGGACACTGAGGTCCAGCACCGAGGGCCTTCTGGCGGTTCCCTCACTGCGAGAAGCCAAGTTACAGGGAACCAGGCAGAGGGCCTTCTCAGTAGTGGCGCCCTCCCTGTGGAACGCCCTCCCACCAGATGTCAAAGAGAACAACAACTACCAGACTTTTAGAAGACATCTGAAGGCAGCCCTGTTTAGGGAAGCTTTTAATGTTTGATGTATCATAGTATTTTAATATTCTTTTGGAAGCCGCCCAGAGTGGCTGGGGAAACCCAGCCAGATGGGCGGGGTATAAATAATAAATTATTATTATTATTATTATTATTTACAATATTTCTATAAATAGTCTTTAAACTTTTTCCAATCTTCTTCCACCGACTCTTCACCCTGGTCTCGGATCTTGCCAGTCATTTCCGCCAATTCCATATAGTTCATCAACTTCATCTGCCATTGTCCAACACTTCAGTGTTTTCAAAAAGCAACCATTCTCTCAACCAGCAAAAAGCAGATGGTTCACAACGAAGTTTAAAGGTCTGGCAGGGCAGGTCCACCTCCTTCTTTGGCATCCATCAATATCTTAAGTTTTACTCGAGGCTTCCTGCCCTGCCAAACAACTCTAGGAGCATCCCTCTGCCACCCCCTGAGACCCTCCATCCCATCCAAAGCTTGCAATGTTTGAAACAAAAGCAACATCCCCAGCAACACAGCAGCCCTCATCCCCACCACAATAACTCGGCCCAACAGTGACAACTTCTGATTTGTCCATATTTCCAAGTCCCCCATCTCTTCAATCCAACATCCTTCACAGTTATCCTTAAGCAGATTCAAATTTTTGGCGGTCATACTAACCCCCAAATACCTCTCTTTCTCAACCAATGTTAGTCCTGTCGCCTCCTGAAACTCTGTCAAGCTTTCCTTTTCCAATTCAGATCGGGCTCTGGTCCTCAAATTCATCCGTTCTTCTTTAAGTTCAATCATAACAAATGTCAGCTTATGTTCATCAAGTTGTCTTTGTATGGATGGGACTCTCCTCTCCAGTTGTATTACTTTAGATTCAGCAGCAAGGGTTTTTTCCCTGACTTCATCTGCAGTTTGCCGTATCAGAGTAGATTCCTGTGTCAGTTTCTGGGTGGTTTCTGAATTGGTATTCACCTTTTTTTGAGGACTGGGAGAGGTTGTGGAGTAATGGATTGAAATTTACTGCATGTAACGCTCTGAAAGAAAATGTAATGAAAATGATTTATAGATGGTATATGACCCCAGTCAAACTTGCCAAAATTTACCACCTGTCTGATAATAAGTGTTGGAAATGCAAAGAGTGTGAGGGAACGTTCTTCCACCTCTGGTGGACTTGCCCTAAAGTGAAGGCGTTCTGGGAAATGATTTATAATGAACTGAAAAAGGTATTTAAATATACCTTCACTAAGAAACCAGAGGCTTTCCTTTTGGGTATTGTCGGCCAAGGGGTGGCAAAGAAGGACCAGACATTTTTTATGTATGCAACAACAGCAGCAAGGATACTTCTCGCAAAACATTGGAAAACTCAAGATCTACCCACACTGGAAGAATGGCAGATACAACTGATAGACTACATGGAACTGGCTGAAATGACCGGCAGAATCCGTGACCTGGGAGAAGAGAGGATTGAGGAGGACTGGAAGAAATTTAAGAACTATTTACAAAAGTATTGTAATTTGAGTGAATGCTAAATAAGATGCTAGATCAAAATAACTGAGCACCACTAAATTTAGAAGTTTTTAAGAAAATAAGTAAGACTGTGAAACTTAGCTCCTTCTGAGAATTATAAGATTATGAAATATAGAAGGGATATAAGAATTTAAATAAGATGATAAATTGCTGACAAAACGTTACAACGATGAAAGTGGGAGCGGGAGATGTGAGGAAGTCCAAAGAAAATGTGAAAATATGTTAAGATTAATGTTATATTGCTTATTATGTTTATTTTTATTGTAAAACCTAATAAATTGCTTTAAAAAAAAAATGAATTGGTATTCACCTTTTGTCCCAAGTTATTTGAACTTTCTACAATTAAATCAATTTCAATATTTGCAACATCCAATTTCACATTTATCGCATCTGTTTTCTTGTGGAGTTGTTCCAGCGAATCGCTTATTTTCAATAATGCAGCCACTAAGGCCTCCTCTGTCAACATCCCGTCTGTTTTTTCCTTTCCGTTTGCCATAACACTTAAGAGATTCAAGGTCAATTCCAAAGTCTCACACTTTTTTATCTTGCAGCTGGAAATTCCCCTAGCCCAGCTCCTATAAAGTAACCAATTTCAAAAGCTTCCACTAGGGGAAAACAGGTTGTATTTGTATCGGTCAGTATGTCCTCTTTTAAACACAGTTTCAATAATCCAAAGTTAGTTTCAATTTTCAGTTACTTTCCTCCTTTTTTAAAAACAACCAGAGACAGTAGAAACAATGTATTCTCTTGATTAGCTACCTGTCAATGAACGTTCTAAACGCTGTCAATGGACATTCCAAAAAACATCAATCCTGCTAGCAGCCCGTTTCCAGGGTCAGAGCGGCGGTATTTTAACTCTCTTAACTCTCTCCTACAGGCATATTCAGTCCACCACTTCCCCCCCTCTTCTCCTGCCTCCAAAAAGGGGGGATTTAGTTCTTTACCGATGGAAATTTAGTCCTTTACAAAAGGCTTTCCAAGACTTTAGCTTGCAGTCTCCTTGCTTCAGTTAATCTACAAAAGAGGGAGGCGGACTTCCTGTATTGAACCTCCCCGTTTCGATGCCAGATTAAACGTTTATAAAATCCAATTCTTCCCAATTCAGCTCTACTCACGGGTAATTACTTTAGAGTCAAATTGTCCGCAGGAAAAAGTCAGTGCTCTCCGACAACAGCTATGCGGCTTCGCTCCGTAGAAGAAGCAGACGATTCAAAGCACTGCGCCACTCACCCCACATCGCTCCGGATCCCTGAAACCGGGTTTCCCCACGAGTAGGGAAGGCGCAAAAGGTGCCCGCTGAATCCTACGTTCACAGGCTTCTCCCGTCTGGGATTTTTACGGGTCTCCGCCTTCGCCGTGGCGGTACAGACCCAAATTCCCACAGGGCAAATTCCTCCCGATCAGAGGAATTCCGCCATTGCCGGAGGCACCAACCCGGAGGCCGGTGGCACAGCTGTTAAACAGGATTCTCTTTTTAAGAAATTATTATGATGACTAGATCTGTTTGGCCACTCACTGATGCATACTTGGGTGGCATATAGAGCCACAAAAAAAAAAAAAAGCAACACAGTGTTAATAGACAATGCATAGTGCAGGTAGGTAGCGAACTCTTGGCATCCTACCAAACTATACTTCCCATTAGTGAGAGCCATGATGTTTAACTGAAACAAATATGTAGTGTATACACGTGTACCTTCTTCCCTCCCCGCCCCCCGCAAACCTTCTGATTCCCTTTTCGAAAAGGCCAAATATTGTACATTAATGTTTTTGTTTTGTCTTCTAGTCCTGAAGTTAACCTTGATGCAATCCTCTCCAATCTTGCAACATCTGTCCCTCCAGTAGAAGGTGAGTTTTTGTTTTAAAATGGGGTGTGCATTTTGAAGAGAACATGGCCCTCAGGCTGGAAAAAAACAACTTCTCTAGTCCTGCTGGTACAGCCACATCTCCTTCCCTCTCTAATCCAGGGATAAGGAACCTTTAGCCCTCCAGATGTTGCTGAACCACAAATCCCATCAGGCCCAGCAAGCATGTCCATAGCAGTCAGGGATGATAAAGCTCAACAGCATCTGGAGGGCCAAAGCTTCCATCATTCCTCATTTAATCCAGTCTTGTTAATTCTTGAGAAGAAGAAGCTCTTCAGGGCCCTTTCCTGTAGTCTGCTGCCTGATGGCCTTTTTCTTAACTGGGTATGCTGGATGTTGAACCTAGGCTCTTCTGCATGTAAAGAATATGCTCTACCACTAAGCTCTGCCACTAAACATAAACCTCCCTGGATATATGCAGTAGAAAAGGAATGTAGTTTAGTCGTTTAGTCGTGTCCGACTCTTTGTGACCCCATGGACCAGAGCACGCCAGGCACTCCTGTCTTCAGGAAAGGAGTAAACAGAAGCAAATGTTTCAAGAGATTGGGAATACCTGGTTGACTTGATCTATAGCTGCAGTTTGCCAGAAGTTGGTGGGTGGTTTATGTAACAGACTGTGGAACTGATGGTCTGGAAGAGGAAGGAGAAAAGGTTTTGGAGGTTAAACCAAACAACACACAACTCAACAAACTAAGCAGAGAGACATAGGAAGCTACCTTTGATTGAGTTGAGCTGTTAGGGTCCACCTAGCATGGTATTGTCTGCACTGACTGGCAGTGACTCTCCAGAGATTGAGGCAGAGTTTCTCCCAGCCCTGCCTGGTGATGCTGATTGGGATTGAACCTGGGACCTTCTGCAGGCAAAACAGATGATCTACCTCTGAGATATGAATTCCAGGCCAAGACTTCCGGGGTGGCGCCATCGGCAATGGCGGACTCCCTCTGATCTGGAGGGACCAGCTCCACGGGAAACGGGTCTTTCCCGCTACGGCGAAGCGGGGACCCTTTCAAAAACCACAGGCGGATGAAGCCTGTGACCATGGGACTCGGCGGGCACCTTTAGCGCCCCCCAACCCGCAAAGGAACCCACTAACGGGCTCCGGAGTGAAGAGGGGGAAGTGGCGCGGTGCTGAGAGTCAACTGCTTCTTCCGTGGAGCGAAGCTGCACAGCCGTTGCCAGAGAGCGCTGCCTTTTTCCTGGGACAATTTGGCTTTTAAAACAATTACCCGTGAGTACTTAAATTTCGGACAATTGGACTTCAAATAATGATTTGCGAGTAGAAAGGAAAATTGGACTAAGAAATTTACCTCAATTTGGCACTGAAACGGGAAGGTCTAAACAGGAAGCCAGCCTTCCGTTTCTTGTAGATAGATTAAAGCAAAGACATGGCAAACTAGAGTTCAGAAAATCGCCTGTAAAGGATTAACTTTCATCATTTAAAATTGTTGAACCCCCTTCGGAAGCAGGAGAAGACGGGGGATTTTTTCCGGACTGTTTAAACCTGCAGAAGAGAGTGTAACGCAAAGTAACTTTCCACCGTCTTGATCCTGGAGCGGGGTGTCAGGACTGACGTTCTTTGGGAAGCTCATTGACTAGAGACAAATGTCTTTGACAGATAGTTAAAAGAAGAGAAACATAGTGATTCCATTGTTCCCCTTCACATTTTAAAGGAACAAATATTGACAAAATATCTGAAAAAGGAAACTTTGTTGTTAGATCTGCCTTTAAAAGAAAAGAACAAATAGAAGCTCTTCCCCTAGAGGGAGCCTGTGAAACTGTTACCAATTCTGAACCGGGGAGCTTGCAGCTGCAATAGATTACGATCGTGGGAATAGACTTCTGACCTTGCAGAACAATGTACTCAGAAGCTCTGCTGCGTGCTTTCTGTAAAACAAGTGCCCTACTGGAACAGCTACATGAGAAGACGGACTTGATGACTGTTGCAATCAGAAATTTTGGACAGGTAGTGGGAAACTATATAGAGCCCACCCAGGAATCAAATCAGGAGTGTGCTCTGACAGAACAGATGAGGGAAGAGGATGCTGCTGAACCTTGGGCGCCAGAGATGGAGGGAGCTGTGGCCCAGCAGGAACATGAGTTCTTGGATTTGACAAATGAACTTGGAAAAAGCCAGATTTGGAAAGATAAAGTTTGGTTTGGTTTGGAAATGGGGGGTTGGATAGACCCCCCCTATGCAGGGATGTTTGGACTTTTCAAGTCTGGCAATGGGCCGTGAGATGTTTGGGGTTGTGGGGGCTCTTAATTCTGGAGGGACTTTGAAACATGTTTTTAAATACCACATGGAGTTTAGTGTGGACTATGGAAAAGGGGCTGATTTGTCGAGAAGGGTCAGAAACACTGTTAAGTTGGAGTTCCCACGAGTGAAAGGAGCAGGAGACAAAGTAAAGTACAGGTATAAATATGAAGAAGAACTGTGGATGGGACATGGAAGGGACTTAAGGGCCTAGGACATAAGATTACCAGGTTAATGCGCTAGATTGATGGGATAGAAAGGACTGACAAAACCCGGGACCAGGAGGAAGAGATGCTGGATGAAGATTGGAAGGGAAAAAAATTATTTTTTTATTAGGATTGTTTTATAAAATTGATGAACGTTAGAAAAATGTTGGAATGAAATTATTTGGCTTTAGTAAAAATGTTTAAAGAATTATGTAAGAATATTATGGTTAGGAGAAATTGGTATAAATAAGATCTAAGTTTTAAGTTTTAAGGTCTTTTATAGTAAGATAAGATTAAAATAGATTAAGGTAATATAATGACAGAATATTATGAAATATGGAAAGGATTTGCTGTGACAATTAATAACTAGGATACAAAAAAAGGGAGGAGTGAGGAGGTCAATGAAAGAAGGCAATGACAGTTAAGGATTTGAGAATATTGGATTTGTTTTTTAAACTTTTGTGGCTTATTTTTACTTTTTGATTGTGCTCTGTTACGTGTTTTGTCGTTATTTTTTGATTTTGATTTTTATCAATTTGTATTGTTTGATTGTGGTTTGTTTTTCCTTTGTTTTTTCTCTTTCTTTTTATTTTTTGTTTTTTCTGTAATTTTAAAATTCTTAATAAATATCATTATTTTTTTTAAAAAAAAAATAGGAATTCCAGGGTTTATGCTGCTTTGGAGCTGGGTGGTAGTGATCAGTGAACCTTACCTCTGAAATTTGTTTGCTTTGTGTCTTTCTCTTGTGCCTTGGCAGCAATACCTTCTCCTCCAAAACAGCTAAGCCAGCCTGATGCCTTTCCCTTTGGCGGGAACGTTAAATTTGGAACCCCTCTGGAGAGCTCCTTCACTTTTGGGTCCGCAAAAGCATCCAGTCTTCTGGGAGTCCCCATGACAAGCAGTGGCTCAGGAGATCCAAGCCTGGCAAACAGCCAGGTGACCTCAGCCCCTGTGGCCTCCGTCCCTTTCTCAACCTCTGGGAAACTGGAAGGGCTTCCATTGAAACAAGGAGATCACCTCTTCCAGGGCACCGCTGCTGGGGAGACCCTTGGGAGCTTCTCTGGGTTGAGAATCGGTCAAGCCAATGAGAATTCCAAGGCTGCCACTACCAAACCTCCACCTGTTAATGCCACAGGTGGACAGCCAGCAAAAGCGAGCACAATACCTTCTGGGTTTACTCTTGGAAGCTCTTTGCAGGTCAGCAAACCAACAGAGGCGGCTGCCTCTGTGATAACAACCAGCTTAACATCAACGTCTGCTAGCACCATCTTCAGCAATGTCCAATTGGTCAACACAGGATCTCCTTCTCTCCTTGGCCTCGGAGTGCCTGCAGGGGGTGCCAAGTCAACTTTCACACTTGGGGTTCAGTCAGCAAATGCCGCAACGGCAACACCCTCTTCTGCACCAGCAGCAACCGCTACTCTGTCATTCGGAAGTCTGTTGAGTTCAGCTCCAACTGCTGTGGCCACCACACCAACGGGTAAAGGAGAGGAAGATGCCAGAACCTCCCCAGGCCCTGCGAAGCTGCCTCAGAGTGATGCCAGCAAGCTTGGAGCAATGCAGCTGCTGCCCCAGCCCCAGGTCCATACTCCAGAACCTCCTCGAGATCCTACTGCTCTGGCCACACCTTCGTTGGAAGAGGTGGATGCAATCAGTCTTGCTGTGGCAGCAGCGGGAACAGTAGCACCTGCCAAAGAAGCCATTCCCGCCACCTCTCCTACTGATTCAAAGGCTGAGGTGGTTTCTGTGGCAACATCTCTGGACCAGCACACCCCAGCAACCTTGCCTTCAGCAAGCATGGCCTCTCAGCCTGCCGAAGTGACCAGAGTGCTTCCAGCTTCCTGTAGCCCAAGTGCATCCATTCAGGCCCCGGCCACTGGCACCTCTGCATTCACAGTCAATGTCTCGCCCCCTTCTGTGTTTGCACCGCCCTTCGCCACCTGCTCTTCTGGCTCAGCCTTCAGCCAACCTGCAATTGAGGCTTTAGTGACCCCTTCCATGCCACCCATCTTTGGCCAGCTCTCTGCAGCGCCGCCTTCTCCATTTAACCAACCCCCTGCCACCCCGCCACCATCCACCTCCACCATCACCACACAGGCAGCAACTCCCGGGTTCAGTATATCAGCATTTGGTGGTGCCACCACCTCCACAGGCTTTGCTCAGCCAGCCTTTGGCCAAGCCCCCACCTTCGGCCAGCCAGCCAGCACATCAAGTGGGTTCACCTTCAACCAGGCAGCCTTTGGGGCTGCTCCTGCATTTGGGCAGATGGCTTCTTCCACTACCCCTGCATCCAGCAGTGGGAGCGTCTTCGGGGCACCATCCAGCACAAGCACCACCAGCTCCTTCACTTTTGGACAGCCTGCGGCCACTGCAGGCACCAGCCTCTTTGGCCAAAGCAGCACCCTGGCTTTGGGGCAGAGTTCCATCTTCAGGCAGGGGGCATCCATTTTGGGGGGCGCGGTCGCCGCCGCCACCCCAACATCCTTGGCTGGATTCAGTTTCTGTCAAGCTTCAGGTAAGAAGGCATGTGCAGGGACCAAGGGTAATGGGTTAAGCGGGAGAGGAAAGAGCCGTAGCTCAGTGGCAGAGGGACTGCCTTGCATGCAGAAGGTCTCAGCTTCAGTACCTACAATCTCCATGTTGGGTCAGGAGAGTCGATGAGACTCAGTGTGGACAATACTGAGCTGGTTGAACCCAGTGCCCTGGCTCAGTTATAAGACAGCATCCTATGGTTCTGTTCAATTCAGCCCTTCATTCAGATCCATGCGGACTAGATTCTTGCTTTATTTTTTAAGGGAAAGGTCCATGACTCATTGGTGAAACATCTGCTTTGCATGCAAAAGGTCCCAGGTTCATTCTCTAGCAGCATCTCCAGGGCTGGCTGAGAAAGACTCCCTGCCTGAGAAAGACTCCCTGCCTGAAATCCCGGAGAGCCACTGCCAGTCAGTGTAGACAATACTGAGCTTGAAAGACCGGTGATCTGACTCCAAATAAGACAGCTTCTGGTGTTCTTCCTGTGTTCCCATGAGGTGTCCTGTGGCACCTTAAATGGTATCCCACAAAAATTTAAAGGTGACTTGAAAAACCTCAAGTTTTCAGAAGAAATATCAATGATCCGGGACATTTTTAGTTTTCTCACTGAAAGAATTGGAAATGCAGTTGCTGCCTGGAGGCCCCTGTAATGTACAGGAAAGGTGATGGGGGAAGCCCAGGGCATGATCCATCAAGACATTCCACTCCCCAGAAGCACAGCAGGGGGATGGGGCGGAGGGAGCTCTCCCCATGGATCACAGTGCCCAAAGGTGGAAAACTAAGTAGGTTTCAATATACAAGATGCACATTTAAGAAAGAACACCCCCCTCCCACCCTGCTAATTACTGGGACAAAATATCTTTAAAAGGCATAAGTGAGCCCTGCCTACAGGAAAGGGGCCTTAATTACAGGAAAGTGCCTTAGCTTTGATGGCAGGGTGTGCATTTTGAAGTGAGCGGGGGAATTCTTTTTAATACAAACATTTCATTATCTTTTCACGGGAACAGGTGATTAACACAGCTCCAGATCCTTCTTGCACAAAGGAAATCTGAGTCCTTGGCTGGGACTCATTTAGCAGTTGCTGCCATTTTGAGATGTATTTAATGGAAATCCAGGCTTTTTTAATTCCTTCAAGATTTTAGAACCTCAGCATTGCTCAGTATTTTTGCTTTTTTGGGAGAAAAGGCGAGGTGATTGGAGTTGAAGCTCATCCATGTACAGAGGGCACCACGTTGCCTATCCTGGCTTAATGTAACATGTTGAGGCCATGCTGTGCTTATCACTAAACCCACAATTAAAACCATTTTGCATAGCAATCAAGGCCAGCAAGAGCACCGCAATAGGGGGCGTCCAGATGACATCACTAAATGTAGGAAGCTACCATATACTGGTAGCAAGGGAGTCTTTCCCAGCCCTTCCCAGAGATATGACTGGGGATTGAACCTGGGGCCTTCTGCATGCAAAGCAGGTGCTCAACCCCACTGAGCTATGGCACAGTCCTCCTCTCTCCTCCCCACTTCCTCTCAAAAGACCTGGGCAAAGAAGTACATTTTTGTGAAAAATTATACAAGGAGGGGCCACACTCAACTCGTAAGAGGGGAGGTTCCATAGCCTGCCACTTGGTTCCATAAACACATCAATGCACCTCCTACAAACTTGACATGGCAGTGGCATTTCTAGCAAGGCCTCCTCATTCTGCACACGCAAGTCTATATTCTGTGGTCTCCTTCACTGACCTGTTCTCCTCTAGACACTTTGGATTGTATCTCCCAGCTAACCTGGCTGTTTGGACTACAGCTCCCATCAGCCTCAGCTAGCACAGTCCAGTGGTTCCCAAAGTCTTTCAGGCCACTTCCCCCTTGGTTCCATAAACTCATCCCCAGTGCTCCCTACCCTATAAAAAGCATTATTCAGAATTTGCATGATTCACCAAGGGCATTGACAACACAGTGGAATTCAAAACACTGTGTTAATCAATGGCAGAGTTATTCAAAAGACAAATATATTTAGGTTAATTAATTCAACAAAATTGATGAACTTGATCCAGTGATAACAGCTTCCCACTTTGGCAACCCCTAGCCTGGACAAAGGGACTGGCTTGGCAAGCTTGCTCTCATGCATTCTGCCCCAGACACAGGATCCCAATACTTGGAAAGGACTCCTGGCATCATCCAGACTGACTCCTCCCCTCAAACTCATATCTTTGGTTCTAGTCCAGCAGTCCTCATTTGTCTTGTGTCTAAATGCTGACTCTTTCTCCCTGCCCTCTTTTCTTTCTTTTTCTCCCATGTCCAGCATTTGGCTCAAGCAGCCCAGGCCCTATGTTCAGGCAAGCGACCAACACCAGCGGGAACCTCTTTGGCCAGGTAATCTTTCCTAAACTTATCGTCACACTTCTTCATGGGCAAAAAACCCCCTGTGCTTGGTTCTGGTGGGAAGAGCAGGGGAATCCCCCTTAGGGGTTTATATATTCCAAGACCGTAGATCAGGAGTAGCTGATGTGTTGCCCTCTGGATGCTGCTCATCTCCTGCCTCCCATCATCCCTGACCACTGGCCATCCTGGCCGGGGCTGCTGGAAGCTGGAATCCAACAACATTCTGGAGGGCACTACCTTGGTTCATCCTGCCGTAGATTTGCATTGTGGTCGATTCAGGGACATGCAAGGAAGTGCTTCATACAGTGCAGAGCAATATGAGTCGAGGATACCTTAAAGACCACATGAGCTTTTATATCCTAGCTCACCTGACCATGAAAAAATGCCTGTGCTCTGCCTTCACTGTTTGAAGCAGTGATGTTGCTGAACACCAGTTTTTGGAAACCCCAGGAAGAAGAGAGTTGCTCCGTTTGCTTAGGTTCTGCTTGTGGGTTTCCCATTGGGGCAACTGGGTGGCCACTGTGAGAACAGGATGCTGCACCAGAAGGGCCGCTGGCCTGATCCAGCAGTCTTTTCTTATCATCTTAAATCTGTTCCCCAAAATCCAACCTCCCATCTTGCAGGAACTCATTGGCTGGCTCCTTTCCCGCCTCCCTAACCCCCCCCCCTTTGCTAATCTCACAGGATTCAGAGTCTTTCCCCTAGAAAAGATGACTCCTGTGTGCTTAGCAGAGTAGGGGGAGGAAGAGCCTAGAAGACGGGAGGAAATATGTTGTCCTTTGCAGCTTGTGAGTATTCAGATGTCTATAGCCCACCGCAATTCCCCAGAGGTACAGATGAAGTTGAACACATTGTCTACTTAATACTTGCTTTCTACACTCATGGCTGTCCCATCCAATTCATCGGTCAGGTTAGCAGATAATACCAAGCAGTACCAGTAACTCTTTGGTGGTGGTACCTAAACCCTGGAATCTGTTTCCAGCTTCAGAACAGTCAGTCCTAGAGAATGACCCTTTTAAATAAGCTGTCAAAACTTTTCAGGGATGTTTTTATGTGCATGTGTGTATGTGTGTTTTATCTTCTTCTGTTGCTGTTGTGATTTAAAAAATAACAATTGCGACTTTCTTTTCCTTTAATTGTAGTCCACTTTAACGAATAACGTTTGAAAATCATGCTATATACATTTCGCCAATTTTTTTGTATGTAAAAGCAGTATATAAGTACAGTCATACCTCTAGTTGCGTTCGCTTCATGTTGCGGATTTTGGGGTTGCGAACACGGCAAACCCAAAAGTGTACAGGTGAAACTCGGAAAATTAGAATATCGTGGAAAAGTTCATTTATTTCAGTAATTCAACTTCAAAGGTGAAACTAATATATGAGACAGACTCATGACATGCAAAGCGAGATATGTCAAGCCTTTATTTGTTATGATTGTGATATTATGGCGTACAGCTGATGAAAACCTCAAATTAACAATCTCAGAAAATTAGAATATTAAATGAAATCAGCAAAACAAGGACTGCAAATAGAGCAATACTGGACCTCTGAGAAGTAGAAGCATGCATATGTACTCAGTACTTGGTTTGGGCCCCTTTTGCATCAATTACTGCCTCAGTGCGGTGTGGCATGGATGCTATCAGCCTGTGGCACTGCTGAGGTGTTATGGAAGACCAGGATGCTTCAATAGCAGCCTTCAGCTGTTCTGCATTGCTAGGTCTCATGTCTCTCGTCTTTCTCTTGGCAATGCCCCATAGATTCTCTATGGGGTTCAGGTCAGGCAAGTTTGCTGGCCAATCAAGCACAGTAATCCCATGGGCATTGAACCAGGTTTTGGTACTTTTGGCAGTGTGGGCAGGTGCCAAGTCCTGCTGGAAAATGAAGTCAGCATCCCCATAAAGCTCATCTGCAGAAGGAAGCATGAAGTGCTCCAAAATCTCCTGCTAGACGGCTGTGTTGACCCTGGACTTAATGAAGCACAGTGGACCAACACCAGCTGATGGCATGGCTCCCCAAATCAACACTTCACACTAAACTTCAAGCATCTGGCATTGTGTGCCTCCCCATTCTTCCTCCAGACTCTGGGTCCTTGGTTTCCAAATGAGATGCAAAAGTTGCTCTCATCAGAAAAGAGGACTTGGGACCACTGAGCAACAGACCAGTTCTTTTTTTTTCTTTAGCCCAGGCAAGATGCTTCTGACGTCGTTTCTTGTTCAGGAGCGGCTTGACAAGAGGAATATGACATTTGAAGCCCATCTCCAGGATCCTTCTGTGTGTGGTGGCTCTTGATGCACTAACTCCAGCCTCAGTCCACTCCTTGTGAAAGTCCCCAACACATTTGAATGGTCTTTTCCTGACAATCCTCTCCAGGCTGTGGTCATCCCTGCTGCTTGTGCACCTTTTTCTTCCACACTTTCCCCTTCCGCATAACTTTCCATTAATGTGCTTTTTGATACAGCACTTTGGGAACATCCAACTTCTTCTGCAATTACCCTTTGAGGCTTTCCCTCCTTATGGAGGGTCTCAATGATGGCTTTCTGCACAACTGTCCGGTCAGCAGCCTTCCCCATGATTGTGCTTCCTACTGAACCCATTGCAGGTGTTATGGATTGAATAGCTACTGCACCTTTTCACAATATTCTAATTTTCTGGGATTGTTAATTTGGGTTTTTTTATCAGCTGTACACCATATTCATCACAATTAAAAGAAGTAAAGGCTTGACATATCTCGCTTTGTATGTCATGAGTCTATCTCATATATTCGTATCACGTTTTAAGTTGAGTTACTGAAATAAATGAAATTTTCCACAATATTCTAATTTTCCGAGTTTCACCTGTATACTTCTGGGTTTTGCTGCACATGCAGAAGCGTTCTGTGCGCTTCACACATGTGCAAAAGTGCTCTATCGTGCTTCGCACTTGCGCAGAAGCGCCACTCTAGTTGCGGACTTTTCTTTTTTTAAAAAAAATAATTTTTATTCATTTTCCAAACAAGTTTTATACAATCAACAAATTGTTTTACACTCATGCTTCAATTTTTGACTTCCCTCAGTTTCTCTGTCAATCTTTCGAAAAATTTCTATTTATTGATGCATTTCTAAACATGATATTGCCTTTCCCCACTCCTTTTCCTCTTACTCTCTTTTTTGCAGTATTTCTTACTATTTCACAGAGTCTCTTCAAAACCAACAAGCGTTGTCTGTACATCACATATATTTTTCAGATATTCTGTAAATTTCCCCCAGTCCTCGATAAACTTTTGGTCTTTCTGGTATCGGATCTTCCCAGTCAATTTGTCCAATTCTGCATATTCGGTCAATTTCCTTCTCCATTCTTCCACTGTTGGAATTTCTTCCTGTTTCCATCTTTGGGCCAGAAGTATCCTTGCGGCAGTCACTGCATATTGAAACAGTTTACAGTCTCTCTTATTGATTTCGTTTCCTACCATTCCTAATAGAAAGGCTTCTGGTTTTTAAACGAACGTATATTTCAACATCTTTTTCAATTCATTGTATATCATTTCCCAGAAGTCTTTCGCCTTTTTACACTCCCAGCACATATGATAGAAAGTACCTTCTTTTTCTTTACATTTCCAACACTTATTGCATGTTTTATACATTTTGGCCAGTTTAACTGGCGTTATATACCATCTGTAAAACATTTTCATTACATTTTCTTTCAACGCAGTACATGCCGTAAATTTTAGCCTTTCATTCCATAATTTCATCCAATCATCATACTGTATATTGTAACCAAAGTCTCTTGCCTAGTATATCGTTACTACTTTTACCTCTTCATCTTTTGTATGCCACTCCAGCAACACTTTATACATTTTAGACAGGTTTTTATACTCATTATTCAATACCTCCACTTGGAATTTTGATTCTTTACCTTCATACCCACACATTTTACAATCTTTTTTAAACATTTCATTAATCTGAAAGTAGTGTAACCAGTCGTAAACAAATTCTTTCACCTCTTCATAAGTTTTCATTTTCCATTTCCCCCCCTCTCTTGTTACCAGTTCTCCATATGTTATCCACCTCCCCCTCATATTAATTTTTTTCACACTCATCACTTCTAATGGTGAAATCCAATGGGGGAGTCTAGGTTCCAACAAGTTTTTATACCTCTCCCACACCTCTATCAGTGATCTTCGGAAGATGTGGTTTTCAAAACCTTTGTGAATTTTTTTCTTCTCATACCATAGGTAAGCATGCCAACCAAATCTGTTGTCAAGTCCTTCTAAATCTAACAGCTCTCCATTCTCTAATTTAATCTATTCCTTTATCCAACAGAGGCATGATGCTTCATAATATAATTTCAAATCTGGCAGGGCGAAGCCACCTCTCTCTTTTGCATCTGTTAATAACTTAAACTGAATCCTTGGCTTCTTACCCTGCCAGATATATCTTGAAATTATTTTTTGCCATTCTTTAAAAATTGATGCCCCCTTAATTATCGGCAACGATTGGAAAAGGAATAACATCTTTGGTAGCACACTCATTTTTATCGTGGATATTCTCCCCCAAAAGGACAATGTCAGTCTTCCCCACACCTCCAAATCCCTTTTTATCTGATTCCACATAGGTAAGTAATTGTTTTGAAACAAGTCAATGTTCTTGGGGGTTAACCATATTCCTAAATACTTCACTTTGTTCACCACTTCTATCTCTGTCCTTTGTTGTATTTCCTCAATTAGTTCTTGATTCATGTTTTTAGCCATGATTTTCGTCTTTTTTTTTTTTGTTGAGATAAAATCCTGCAACTTGACCAAATTGTTCTATTTCTTCTAAGATTCTTTCAATACTTTCCACTGGTTCTTCTACTGTCAATACCAAGTCATCCGCGAATGCTTTAACTTTGTATTCCTTTTTCCCGATAGACACCCCTTTTATATCTTCATTTTTTCTTACTGATTTTAGCAAAACTTCCAGCACCATAATGAATAATAGTGGCGACAGTGGGCATCCCTGCCTTGTACCTTTGGTTATTTTAATATCTTCTATGGTATAGTTGTTTACTATTAGCTTCGCTTTCTGTTCTGTATATATTGCCTTTATCCCATTATAAAATTCCTTACCCACTTCCATATACTCTAGGTTTTTTAACATAAAATTCCATGATTATTATTTTCAGCATCCACAAAGATTAAAATAGCTTGTTTTTCATTCCTGGCATTCAGATATTCCAATATATTTATTATGTTTCTTATATTATCTTTCATCTGTCTGCCAGGAAGAAAGCCCGCTTGATCCTTATGTATAAATTCTTGCAATACTTTTTTCATTCTCTTTGCTAATATACTCGCAAAGATTTTATAGTCAGTATTCAACAGCGAAATAGGCCTATAATTTTTAAACTGTGTCAAATCCGAATCTTGTTTTGGGATAAGTGTGATAAAGGCTTCTTTCCATGTTTCCGGAATTTCACAGTTCTTTAATATGTTGTTTATGACTTCTTTCAATGGTATAAGTAGGGTGCTTCTCATTTCCTTATAATATCTGGCTGTAAACCCATCTGGTCCTGGAGCTTTCCCTTTTTTCAATTCCTTTATTACCTCTTTTATTTCTTCTGTTTCAATTGGGGCGTTCAAAAAATCTTATTGCTCCGTCGGGATCTTCTGCACTTCTTTTTCCTTTAAAAATCTTTCTATCTTTCTCATATTATTCTTTTCCTTACTTTTATATAGTTGTCTGTAGAAATCCAAGAATCCTTTTCTAATTTGTTTCGGGTTTTCTATTTCTGTGCCGTCGATAATGATTTTGTTTACTGTATTCTGTTCCTTTCTCTTCTTAATCTGCCATGCCAGCCATTTTCCTGATTTATTCGCAAATTCAAAGTTTCTTTGTCTCATTCTTTTTATATTCCCTTCTACTTCCTTATTTATCATCATTGCGAATTGTGTTTGTAGGGTCTTTATACTCTGTCTTATCTTCTCATTATTCGGTTTCTTTATCAATTTTTGTTCATTCTCCATTATCTGTTTTAATATTTCCTTCTTATTCTTCTCTCTGTTCTTATTTTTCAAAGCGTTCTGCTGGATAAAGAAACCTCTCATCACTGCTTTGCTGGCGTCCCACACCATGTTCATTTTTGTTCCCTTATTGCAATTATTCAGAAAGTACTCTGACAAATATTTTTGAGCATTTTCAACTATCTTCTGATCGTCCAAAAGGTAGTCGTTCATTCTCCAGCTAAACGTTCTTTCTTCGAAACCCTTTAATTCGAGTTTTATTGCGCTATGATCCGAAATCACTCTTGGCTGAATTTCAACTTTCGAGATTCTTGGGGTTAGTTCATTTGAGACCCAAATTTGATCTATTCTTGACAGAGATTGATTTGGATCAGAATAGAACGTAAATTGTTTCTCTAGCGGGTGTCTCAGTCTCCAAATATCAATCAGGTTGCAATTCTTTATCATTGAAAAGAAAGTCTTAGGTAATTTTCCATCTTTACCCACTCCAGTTGATTTCAATCTGTCCATTTCCATTGACACCACTCCATTCAGGTCTCCCATTATTATGATTTTCTGATCCATATATTCAAACAGTTTTTCTTCTAGATTTTTGTTTCCATTTGGTGCGTAGATCCCGACGATTATTATTTTTTCTCCTTGCCACTTTATTTGAACTGCCATAACTCTGCCTTCTTCATCTTTAAAGATTTGTTGAGCTTCAATATTTTTCCTGATGTACAAAACTACCCCTCTCTTTTTACTCCTATCTGAAGATACAAATTCATTTCCCAGTCTTTTGTTAATTAAGATTTTTTTATGCCTTCTCGCCACATGTGTTTCTTGTAGACATATGATATCCAAATTTTTCTTTTTTAAATGTTGTTCAACTTTGTTTCGTTTTTTTTTAATCGTTAATCCCATTAATGTTCCAGGTCCATAAATTCAACTCCATTTTAGCCATTTTGAATTCTTTGTTATAAATTTTATAATTTGTCTACCTCTTCTTCTTCTTCTTCTTCTTCTTCTTCCTTCCTTCCTTCCTTTTTTCTTTTTCTAACTCCTCCGGATCCACTCCTCCTGCAGCCTCCATTCCTAGTTCCGCTCCTCTTGTTTCTTCATCCTCGCTTCGTAGCTCTTTGTATTTTCTCAAAAAATTTCCCAATTCTTCCAGGCTCGTGATTCTGTGTCTTTTACTTTTGTAAACAAAGGAGATCCCTTCTGGGTATTCCCATCTAAATTCAATGTTATTCTTTTTTAGAGTCTGTACTGTTGGTTTATATGGGTCTCTCTGTTTAAGAAGCCTGATCGGGATGTCTTTAAAAATAATTATATAATTTCCTTCTATATTCAGTCTCTTCTCTCTGTTCTTTTGGAGAATCTGGTTTCTCATCTCCCTGTCCTTAAAAGTAATCAGGCAGTCTCCTGGAAACTTTCTTGCCTTGGCTGATCTTGTATTCAGTCGAAATGCACTTTGCACAGATTTTGTCACTTCTTCTATATCCATCTCCATCCATTGTGCAATTTCTTTTATTAGTTTCTCTTTAATATTTTCTCCTTGCTGTTCTGGGACAAGTCTCAATCTTAAATTCACTTCTCTCTGCCTGAGTCCATTCATGGAAATCGCATCCCAGATCTCCTCTTGAGTTTTGTTAATTTCTGACATCCCCACCCATATTCTCTCTTCTTCCTTCCTCATCTCCCTCATTTCCACTCTTGTCTTCTTCATTCCCTCTTCCAGGTTCTGTGTCCTCTTGTTCACGTCCTTCAGTTGCCCTTTTAATTCATTAACTGTAACATCAATTTTTTTGTCCATTTGGCCCATTCTCTTATCCATTTGTTCCAGTTTCGCTTCTATATTCTTTTCGCTCTGCTTGATGTTGGAATTAACCTCTGCAAACATTTTCATAATTTCCCCTTTAAGATCTGACTCTTGTTTTGAGCCTCTCCTCTCTGCCGGTGTTCCCCCATACCCTCCTTTCTTTTGTGTATGGGACATTGTAGTCAAATTACAAATACTTAGTTTACAGTCCAAATAATAAAATGTTCAATCCAATTATACTGTCAATAAAATATTTTCCCTCTAATGATGCATTGAATAAAACAAATATATAAATAGATCCTCCTCCTAAATTCTCATACACTTAAATTTGTATATCAATTAATTTATATAAACCCTTTTTTCCTAAATAAATTTTCCCGATATAAGTTCAACTTATAAGGCGGAACACCTATTGACCTATAAATTTCTGCTTTAAAGAGGCCTATCCAACCCAGAGTTTCTTCCTTCTTCTTTCTTCTTGCCACCACTTAGGCTAAATCCAATTATTATAGTCCAGTTATTGAAGTAAATTGGCTGTAACCAATGAAAACCAATGATTATATATTGTAATCCAATGGACGTAGTCCAGTCAGAATTTCTGAAGGTATTAATAAAAAAACCAAGGGAATAAATAGGTCCAAAAATGCCCAATATATCCAAAAAGAGTGAATAAGGGAGATGTCCGGAAGGTTCTATCCATAAAGCAACTCAGGAGTTGCTAAGGGATCCGTAGTTGAGAGTGTCAAATTTAAGCTCAGTTAAACAAAGTTCATAGAAGGAGGAAGAAAACAAAGTAGTTTTTTATTAATCCAGACTGTTCCCTTATTAAGATAAAGATAAAGATGACAAGTAAATAATAATAATAATAATAATAATAATAATAATAATAATAATAACAGGGAGTAGTTTATTAGTTCAAGTCACAGTTCACAAAGCTCCAAATAATAATCATGCCCTTCATGCAGCCTGTTAGGCAGCTCTTTCTCATTTCATTCCACGGATAAACATAAAAAAAGAGAGAGAGGGAAAAAAAAAAGGAACCAGTTGCGAAGGTGAAGTCTTCTTTCATATACAATCCTTTCTGTTGTGTTTAAACAGTTTAAACAGTTAAATTTATTTGAAAGCAGAGGTAAAAGATAGTGGGACAATGAATTATGCTGCCTAATATTAGCTTCCTGTGTTTTACTTATAGCTGGTTAGCTCTGTCTTTCCATTAAAATGGAGGCACAAAAGTTCTACTTTGTTGCGCAGCTGTTTTTTTAAAAGTGAAAGTACCGGGAAGGTCCTTTCTTTTTGCTTCTTTCAGACCCTTCGTTGTATCGAGGGCCTTTTAAAGTCCTAAAATAGTTGCCCTCTGCTCCCTCCTTTAACTATTCCCTTCTTATACAACTCTTTGTTACTTTTAGCAACAGTTTATATGACTTTTAGCAAGTTTTTTACGAGGGAGAAGTTCTAGCCACTTGCTGCGTTACCAACCTCCTCTCCACGCTCTGCTCTTATTCTTGTGTCGTTCTCCGATTTCAGATGAAAGCTGACCTCTTTTTTTCAACTTCTTTTTCCAAAGCCATCCTTTTGTAATTCCGATTGTAATTCCAAACTCCCAGTCTGGCTTTGATCCTTTGTTTTTGAGAATCGATCACTCGCCCTGCAAGCCTGGGGCTGCGTTCTCGAGGGTGAGACAATGGCTTCCCCGGTGCCTGCTTTCTCCGCCCGCCGTTCTCTTCGCTCCTGTTACGGAGTTACCTGACGACCTGGCGATCTGCAAATGGCTCTGCTGGGCTCCTGATCCTCTGGTTTCCCTCCAGAGGGGTTGTGGGGGGCTACCGCGCCCTGTAGCACCCCCTTTTACCCTCGAGAACCCGGACTTTCTCTCTCCTGAGAGAGTCCTGCTTGCGTCGGGTCCGTGGCTCGACCGGAAGTCCTAGTTGCGGACTTTACAGGGTGCGAATGGCACCCTGAAACGGGTCATGTCCGCAACTAGAGGTACCACTGTATCTAAAATAAATATAGAGTTGGAGAATTTGCCAGCCCACTAACACTTTTTGGATCCTAGCCCAAGTCTGCAGGGTTGCTTAAGGAATGCTTCTAGTCCTCATGGAAGCTGGTCCCTGTGTACCTGCGAGCCAGTACCTGCGAGCCAGTGAAAATAGTTCTCCCCCACTTTTTGTTCCTCCTTACAGCAGACTTCTTCTGGCGGGGGTCTCTTCGGGTCTGGAAGCAGCGGCAGGAGTTTTTTCAGTGGCCTAGAAGGAAAGCCAAGCCATGAGGCAGCAGATAAGAACCCTTTCAGCGCCACCGGTGGGGGATTTGGTTCCTCGGCCACCCGGAGTAAGTACTGCCAAGTCTTGTGTGTTCAGTGTCATAGCCAGTCCATCTTTGTTCCTCAGAACTGGCTGATTCACACAGGGTGTTCTCCCCCCCAAATGCTGGAAGACCTGCATCACCTATGTGTCATCACCTTATGTGAATGACCTATCCCCCTGTGTAGAACTTCCCCTTCATTGGAGCACTTTATGAATTGAATCTGTTTGCATTGACAGTGGAAGCAAGGAAGCAAGTGATCAATTGGTGTGGACCAGGGACCTAATTTCTAGGCCATGGGTCGGCAAACTAAGGTCTGCGGGCCAGATCAGGCCCAATTGCCTTCTGGATCCGGCCCGCGGACGGTCCAGGAATCACCGCTTGGATCGCCAGCTCGCACGTTATTTCCCTCTCCCTCACATGGCGGCGGCAGCGCCTCCTCCTGGCTTCTCCCTGCCCTGCCTAGAGGAGGAAGGGGGCTGGGCTTTGTTGGTGCCAGGAGCAGCAGCACTTGAGTGGCTGCCATTTTAAGCAACCCCTCTCCAGAGCCCTTTCGCACACCGCTCATCATCCCTCCACTGCTGCCAGCCTCTGCAGCTCGCAAGACACAGGTAAGCAGTCACTGGAGCTCGTGGTGCTCTTGCATCATTTGTTCTTGTTGTTTATGTCAGCATCGCCCTAGAGCCAGTGCACCAACTGGACTCTTGCACCTCAACCCCGACTGGGCTAGGCGAGCTGGGTAGCACCGCCAGAGACCTCCTTCTCACAGGAAACGGTCACAGTGCTGTGGACTCACAGCTCAGAGCTGAGAGCACCGGATTCACTGTCTCAATAATACAGTCGTTGCGCAGCAGAGTTTTGCAGAGTCTTGCAGAGTATAAACCACTCGGAGAGCAGCTCTGTAAAATATCTTCCTTTTATTCTATAACTACAACTATGATACAAAGCTATATACAGAGCTGAATATTCTAAGCATAAATCAATGCTACACTGAGAGTCTGCAGCTGCTCTTAGCAGCAATCTTATCTCTAGGATCTCTAACACTCTCACTCTCTCTGATACACTGACTGACTGATTCTCTCTCTCTCTCACACACAGATATGTTGCTGGGCAGAATAAGTAGATAGGCAGGACACGCCTCCTCTTCTCTGGAGAGTCAGCAGAGACCATCAGGAGATGATCAGGAGATTCTTGGGTATGGGAGGGGTGAAATCTCCTCATCCTCCCCCATTTCATCCGACCATTTCAAGAATCTTTAACATAACTGCAATTTGCACATACACTCCAAAAGTTGTTCTCTGCTTACAACCTTGGTTAACATATCTGCAGGTATCTCTCTCCCGGCATATAAAACACTTTTACAATACCATTGAATAAGCAGCTTCTGGAAAAATCTTCACACACATTTCTTCCTTTCAAATACAAATTGACATTTCTAATTAGGCAGATTTGAACAAACCATTTTTCAGAACTCAAATACACGCTTTCCTTCAAATATCAGGTAAGGAAATAAATAAAGCGTTTTGTGCTACTACTCTCAGCACACTTCATGCTAGGTTTGAAAACCCCACCAGAGTTGCTCGTGACCGCAGTCTTTGCAAACTCTTCAGAAAACCTTTTCGGTGGTACACCCTTGGTTGTTCTCTCGGACCTGCGCAGAACTCTTTGATCCTCTTGTTCTGGTGCTTCCTCCTCTTTGGGAGAATGGGGAGCTAAAGTATATGAAGCTGCTAAGTCTGAGTCAGCGTCAGACTCACCTGAGGCTTTTGGGCTCTGATAATCTGTGCCATCATCTGGAACTACATTGGCATCAGGATTATCATCACCAACAACACTTGCCTCCCTCTTAACTTTCTTTGCCCCTTTTGCACCATCATCACAAATGGGATGGCACTGAAAAACGCCAACTCTGTCCCATTGTGGATTGTCGTCAATACTCCTGGTCAGCCTTATGGTTTTCGTGTCTGTGATCAGAACACGATAAGACCCTTTCTCATATCCTAGGAAAACACCATGTTCTCCACGCTTGCTCAGTTTGTCACCCTGCGAGGTGTGCACCCAAACCTCCGAACCAAAAATTTTAAAATGCTTTACACATGGCTTTCTTCCGTGAAGCATCTCATATGGGGTGCAATTTACACTAGACTGGTACCTCCTGTTATACACGTGACAGAAAAACGAAAGAGCTTCAGCCCAAAAGGGATTGGGCAGCCCTGAATCATGTAACAGCGTTCTGATTCCTTGCTGCAGAGTCTGGTTTACTCTCTCACATAAACCATTCTGCCAGGGTGATCTGGGCGTGGCTGTCCTATGCTCAATGCCCTGTTCAGAAAGAAAACTCTCAAACTCTTCTGAACAAAACTCTCCACCCTTGTCTGTGAAAAGAAAACGTACATTCTCATTATGTACATTTCTGAGCCATTTACAAAACTGGCGAAACTTGGTAAAGGCTTCAGACTTTTTCTGCAGCATATAGATCCAAACATATTTTGAATAGGAGTCTATCAGAACCATGAAAAACCTTGAATTGCCTCTAGAGAGCGCTAGAGGCCCCACTAAGTCTGCATGAATGACTTCATATGGTTTCTTGGCCTCTCTCCCAGACTCTGTACCTTTGGGAGCTTGTCTTGCCTTACTCTCAGCACAAGAAACACATTTCATGTGGTAGGGACATTCTTTCAACTTCATACCCTGAACCATATCAGGCATTTTTGCCACAGCCTGGAAATTCAAATGACCATAAACGCGATGGTAATAATGAATACATTGGTCATGCAACTTCTCATTCTTATCTACAGTTAAATTGCAACACTTTTTCTCAGTAGCTTCTGCAGTGCCTGTACCTGAAACAAAAGGCAATTGGTACAATCCATTTACACATTTTGCATACAGAATGAGCTTGCCATCTCTAAGAATTTCACAGCGAGATTTAGCAAACACCACCTTAAACCCTTGACGATCAAGCTGGGAAACACTCAACAAATTGTCCTGAATATCAGGTGCATACAGGACATTCTTAATAGTTGCATTCAGGCTCTTTAAGAACACAGTTCCCTGAGCCACACTTGTAAGAACTGTCCCATCTGCTTGATGAATTTCTTTCTCTTGCTTCTCAAGCTGAACAAAGAGATTCTTATCTTTGGCCACGTGGTTTGAACAGCCAGAGTCGACCACGAAGAAACTCCGCCCACGTTGACTGGAACAGCGAGAGATCAAGGCCTTTGAAGTATCAGGTGCTTGGGGATTTCTTCCTCCTCCCCCTCTGCCTCTGAAGTTCCCCTTCTTCTTTGAAGACTTCTTACACTGGAAACTCAAATGGCCTTGTGCTCCACACGAAAAGCACCGCTTTAATTTCAAAGCTTTAACAGCAGCAGTTTCACTTTCACTTTCCCCTGCTGAAGACTCAGGCACATTTTCAAGCACATTTTTAACAGCACAGTCCCGGCTTTCTCTAACAGCCTGTCTGCGATCCCACTCATTCAAGAGCACGCTAGACACATAATCTTCTGTTAGCCGGTCAGAAGGCATTGTGGAAATCTGGGCAGCCACTCCATCATAAGACTCATCTAGGCTATTGATCATCAGCATTGCAAACACAGCCTCTGAAATAGCCAGGTCTCGCTGAACAAGGTCCTGTCTGAGACGCTTTAATTGAGACAGATGGCTAGGCAAATCACCACCTTTCTCCAACTGCAGCCTGCACAGCTTCTTAAAGAAAATCACACTGGAACCAGCATTCTGCCTCAGATGCATATCTCTCAACTTATGCCAAACAGCTTGTGCAGTCTCTTGACCCTCTAAGTTCACCAGCAAGTGGTCTGAAACACTCAAAATAATTGTCCCTCGGGCTTTCATATCTGCAGCATGCCACTCAGCCCAATCATCATCATCCTTATCTGGAGGGTCATCTTCTATCGTGTGAAATAGCTTCTCCCTCTGTAAAAGCGCTTTCATCTTTACTTGCCAAATTGCATAGGTTTCAGGCGTGAGGAGAGGAAAGGACAGAGCCATCTGGCCAGAATGTGCACAGGCCATGTCTGCTATTACTTAGAGCAAGACACTTCCCTCGTGCAACACAGATAAAGCCTTGACTCCCTCAGCCACTCTCTCTCCCACTCAGAGCGCAATTAACAGGCAAACAGGGATGCTATCTTCTTCCTTTGGCAGTCAGCAACATACCTCCATAAATCAAGCAGCAGCAAGAGCAACAGCGGCAGCTTGAACACTCTGCTCCAAAACAGCTCTGCTTCTGGGCACCGCAAATCAGTCCAGCATGCAGCGTCTGTTCCACCGTCCGGCAATCAGCAACAGAAACCTCTGGCGACTGGGACGCCTGGGACGCCTGGGATGACTGGAACAACGCCAGGTCAGACGACTGGAACAACGACTGGGCCCATAACCGATGTCAGCATCGCCCTAGAGCCAGTGCACCAACTGGACTCTTGCACCTCAACCCCGACTGGGCTAGGCGAGCTGGGTAGCACCGCCAGAGACCTCCTTCTCACAGGAAACGGTCACAGTGCTGTGGACTCACAGCTCAGAGCTGAGAGCACCGGATTCACTGTCTCAATAATACAGTCGTTGCGCAGCAGAGTTTTGCAGAGTCTTGCAGAGTATAAACCACTCGGAGAGCAGCTCTGTAAAATATCTTCCTTTTATTCTATAACTACAACTATGATACAAAGCTATATACAGAGCTGAATATTCTAAGCATAAATCAATGCTACACTGAGAGTCTGCAGCTGCTCTTAGCAGCAATCTTATCTCTAGGATCTCTAACACTCTCACTCTCTCTGATACACTGACTGACTGACTCTCTCTCTCTCACACACACAGATATGTTGCTGGGCAGAATAAGTAGATAGGCAGGACACGCCTCCTCTTCTCTGGAGAGTCAGCAGAGACCATCAGGAGATGATCAGGAGATTCTTGGGTATGGGAGGGGTGAAATCTCCTCAGTTTAGTCATTTAGTCGTGTCCAACTCTTCGTGACCCCATGGACCAGAGCACGCCAGGCACTCCTGTCTTCCACTGCCTCCCGCAGTTTGGTCAAACTCATGTTCGTAGCTTCAAGAACACTGTCCAACCATCTCGTTCTCTGTCGTCCCCTTCTCCTTGTGCCCTCAATCTTTCCCAACATCAGGGTCTTTTCCAGGGAGTCTTCTCTTCTCATGAGGTGGCCAGAGTATTGGAGCCTCAGCTTCACGATCTGTCCTTCCAGTGAGCACTCAGGGCTGATTTCCTTAAGAATGGATAGGTTTGATCTTCTGGCAGTCCATGGGACTCACTAGAGTCTCCTCCAGCACCATAATTCAAAAGCATAAATTCCTCAGCGATCAGCCTTCTTTATGGTCCAGCTCTCACTTCCATACATCACTACTGGGAAAACCATGGCTTTAATTATACAGACCTTTGTTAGCAAGGTGATGTCTCTGCTTTTTAAGATGCTGTCTAGGTTTGTCATTGCTTTTCTCCCAAGAAGCAGGCGTCTTTTAATTTCGTGACTGCTGTCACCATTTGCAGTGATCATGGAGCCCAAGAAAGTAAAATCTCTCACTGCCTCTATTTCTTCCCCTTCTATGGCCCAGTGGCCATGATCTTCTTTTTTTGATGTTGAGCTTCAGGCCATATTTTGTGCTCTCCTCTTTCACCCTCATTATAAGGTTAATGCTTAATTCCTTCTCACTTTCTGCCATCAAGGTTGTGTCATCTGCATATCTGAGGTTGTTGATATTTCTTCCGGCAATCTTAATTCCGACTTGGGATTCATCCAGTCCAGCCTTTCGCATGATGAATTCTGCATATAAGTTAAATAAGGAGGGAGACAATATACAGCCTTGTCGTACTCCTTTCCCAATTTTGAACCAATCAGTTGTTCCATATCCAGTTCTAACTGTAGCTTCTTGTGCCACATAGAGATTTCTCAGGAGACAGATGAGGTGATCAGGCACTCCCATTTCAGCTGGAATGTCCCAGTTCAGCTGGAATGTCATCACTTCCACTGGCCTTGTTATTAGCAGCGCTTTCTAGGCCCATTTGACTTCACTCTCCAGGATGTCTGACTCAAGGTCAGTAACCACACTACCTGGGGTGTACAAGACATCCATATCTTTCTGGTATAATTTCTCTGTGTATTCTTGTCACCTCTTCTTGAAGTCTTCTGCTTCTGTTAGGTCCTTACCACTTTTGTCCTTTATTATGGTAATCTTTGTATGAAATGTTCCTTTCATATCTCTAATTTTCTTGAACAGATCTCTGGTTTTTCCCATTCTATTGTTTTCCTCTATTTCTTTGCATTGCTCGTTTAAGAAGGCCTTCTTGTGTCTCCTTGCTATTTTTTGGAAATCTGCATTCAATTTCCTGTATCTTTCACTATCTCCGTCACATTTTGCTTGCCTTCTCTCTCCCGCTATTTGTAAGGTCTCATTAGACAGCCACTTTGCTTTCTTGCATTTCCTTTTCATTGGGATGGTTTTCGTTGCTGCCTTCTGTATAATGTTACGAGCCTCCATCCATAGTTCTTCAGGCACTCTGTCCACCAAATCTGAATCCTTACACCTGTTCCTCACTTCCACTGTGTATTCATAAGGGATTTGATTTAGATTTGTGTATTCATAAGGGATTTGATTTAGACACCACTGGTATACAGCTTCTCCATCTTTGGCTGCAGAGAATATAATCAATCTGATTTCGATGCTGCCCATCTGGTGATGTCCATGTGTAGAGTCGTCTCTTTAGCATTCCAATCCCCTATAATGAGAAGAACATCCTTCTTTGGTGTCATTTCTAGAAGGTGTTGTAAGTCTTCATAGAATTGGTCAATTTCAGTTTCTTCAGCACCAGTGGTTGGTGCATAAACTTGGATTACTGTGATGTTAAAAGGTCTGCCTTGGATTCGTATCGAGGTCATTCTATCATTTTTGAGATTGCATCCCAGTACAGCTTTCGCCACTCTTTTGTTGACTATGAGGGCCACTCCATTTCTTTTACAGGATTCTTGCCCACAGTAGTAGATATGATGGTCATCCGAACTGAATTTGCCCATTCCCGTCCATTTTAGTTTACTGATGCCCAGGATGTCAATATTTATTCTTGCCATCTCATTTTTGACCACATCCTGCTTACCAAGGTTCATGGTTCTTACATTCCAGGTTCCTATGCAATATTTTTCTTTACAGCATTGGACTTTCCTTTCGCTTCCAGGCATATCTGCAACTGAGCGTCCTTTCGGCTTTGGCCCAGCCGCTTCATCAGCTCTGGATCTACTTGTACTTGTCCTCCGCTCTTCCTCAGTAGCATGTTGGACGCCTTCCGACCTGAGGGGCTCATCTTCCAGAGTCATAACTTTTATATGCCTGTTGTCTTTGTCCATGGAGTTTTCTTGGCAGGGATACTGCAGTGGCTTGCCGGTTCCTCCTCCAGGTGGATCACGTTTGGTCAAAACTCTCCACTATGACCTGTTCATCTTGGGTGCCCTGCTTGGCATAGCTCATAGCTTCTCTGAGTTATTCAAGCCCCTTCGCCATGGCAAGGCATATTCCCCCCCCCAAAAAAAAATATAGTCCGGCCCCCCACAAGGTCTGAGGGACAGTGGACCGGCCCCCTGCGGAAGAAGTTTGCTGACCTCTCTTCTAGGCCAACCAGAATCTTTTGGCTTTCACAATAGCAACAAAGCCCAGGGTGAAAATGGCAATTGATTTTGGAAGTGATGGAGGTGGGGAGATCAAGTCTCCTTGGCAGCCAACCATTAGTTACAGAGCTCCTGGGTTTGTGATTTCAAATCTTGGTTCACATGGGCTCACTTTAGTGTCCCTATAAGCAGCTTAGGACCCATGTACCATTTAGGTGTCTCTTTACACACAAACCTGCTTTTGTATTAAATTTCTGCACCGGAGGCCCTTCTCTGGGCCCCTCTCCTGCTAGATGTGAGATAGGTCTTGTCAGGACTTTTAGAGGTGTTTTAACTTTTGTGTTAAGTTGTGTTTTCATTTCTGTTTTGCTAAAGGCCCCATTCTCACCATACACTTAAAGCACTATGGTCCCACTTTGAACAGCCATGGCTTCCCCCAAAGAATTCTGGGAACTGTAGTTTGTTCAGGGTGCTGAGAGTTGTTAGGAGACTGCTGTCCCACCTCACAGAGCTACAGTTCCCAGAGTTCCCTGGGAAGAAAGATTGATTGTAATAACCACTCCAGGAGGGGAAGAAGGGTCACTTAACAACCCTCGGCACTCTTAACTCTCCCAAGGCCCCACCCCACACCAACCCTACTTCACACCCTCCTTGAGTGTGTTTGCCTGGCTGCAATGTGTCCTTGAACTCTGATCACGCCTCTTGCTTGCCCTGATGGAGGATAGAGAGGGGTCTGTGTATGTGAAGGTGTGTAGAAACTAACCTACTGTACAAAGGCAGAATTGCCATTCGTTGCTCCACTCACATTTGCCACTGGCCCTGCCCACCCTGGCATGTGGCCCCAGGAAGGTTGTCCGGAAGGGAAAGTTGCCCTTGGTCTGAAAAAGATTCCCCTCCCTGATTTAGCTCCAATGCATACTAAGGCTTTTTAATGTAGTGGCGCCAGTATTTTGGAACCTTGTTCCTATTGAAATGAGATGAGTACCTACTGTTTTGACATTTTGTCACCTGCTGAAAATGCTTTTCTGCCACTAAGCACTTTTAGAGCATTAATTTGATTCAGCAGCGGTCATTCTTTTCTGTATTATGATCAGCCAACTATAGGGGGCGGAAAGGACTTCAGTCCCCTCAGTATTTGTGGGCAGGGGGCTGAGCTCCGCCAATATTGAGCAGGCCGCCATTCCCTGACACCTGCCACCACCGGGAGAGCACTCATGTGCTGGGTGGAGCCGGGATGTGTGGAGAGAGGAAATTGCCCTTTGCACACTCTATACCCTGCTGCCGCCAGGCGGGCAGGGGCACGTTGTGCAGAGGGGCGTATAATGTCACGCACCGCCACACCCCCTCAATGCGAGGGGCAAGTCAGCACCCCTGATTGTATAATGTAATTATTTTGTACACCACCAAGATATTTTTCTTATGAGTTGATGGTTTGTTAATATTCTTACAAATTATTATTATTATTAATAATAATAATAATAATAATAATAATAATAATAGTGTTAATCTGATAAGTTTTCTAATCCAAATTAATGTAGTGAATAATCCATACTCTCTCTCTCTCTCTCTCTCTCTCTCACACACACACACACACATACATACACATACACACAATTAATAAAGGGGGCTGGGTTCAAAAAGAAGCTGCAGTCTTGAGCCCAGTCCCCTAAATCTAAGGACAAAGAGGTCTTGGAACATATACATGTGCCTTATCGTTGAGTGGTAAAGAGAAGTTTCCACACTCACAACACTAGTACTCTTTTGAACTTTCCTGGGCCCTGGGGTTTGAAAGAGGATTCTGATTCTGAAGATCAGTGAGGCTTTCACTTCTGTGAGCCATAACTGGACATGGATGTAGAGGCACTTTGAGAAGACAGGCTTTATACTTTCTCTTTGTGCACATTATAGTGCATCTGTCTCACTGTTTTGCTGAAAATGCAGGAACAAGTAGCAGTGATGTCCTGAATCCAGAATGGTGGAGCTGCATCTGTAGCCCTTTTGCTCAACCCATCAGGGAGACAGGCCCAATTGGGCCTTCAAGTGATAGCAGTGGGGCTGCTCCCAGAACCCTCTGCTTCAGGGCTTCCTGTGGACTGCTGCTGGCAGGGGTTCCAGTATCTAGCCTACTTCCTGCCTGCCCACACTTTTGGCAGGCGGAATGAGAAGAGACCAGCAGAAACTCCAACCTGGTGGAAAAGTGGTTTGAATTACAGCCTTAACCCAACAGGCTGGAAGCCTATGGGGCTGCAACTCCCATCAGCCCTTAGCTTTAGGGAAGATCCCCAGAATGTAACCCCCATGTAAGTTGCATGCTTACTGTATTTCTCTGTTATAATATTTTGCTGCTTATTACATGTGACTTTGATTCCTGGCATCCATGATAAGGTGGTAATTTTTTCATTGGTGGCTATCAATAGATGGTTGTTATTTAAAATCTTTTCTCCTGCTCTTCATAGAGGGGCCACCCCGCCCTTTTCTGTGGTGTCATGACGCTCAGTATTCACATTTTAAGATGGGCAGTTTGATACAAAGCCCCCCATCCCCCTGCAGGCATCACTTCTTTGATTCCAGACTGGTTGTTGCTGGTTCAGATGGTCAACCTCTTCTGAAAAGCAGATGGCTTGAGCGAGCCCAGAAAGCCAAATAGTGCCTAGGGGAGGAAAAACAACCTAGTGTGTCTAGCCTATTTGACCAGGAAGAGAATTCCATCCAATCTTCTCAGGGAGGAGTGTATATGTGTGTGCATGTGGTATAGCAGCAGTAGCAGTTCAGATAATAAGTCTAATGGTCCTGAAGTTAAATGAAAAAGGGAAAAAAAGTATTTCCATTTCCAGAAAAGATGCTGTTCATCTGGTACCGATTCTTTCTCACCATAGGCAAGCGGTGACATGTGCCATCTTAAACCCCTGATCCTCATTGTGTCTCTCCCCCCCCCCATTGGGCTTTGGGCACTTTTGGGGGGAGGTGGGCCTTTTTCTGGTATGTAAGAAAAGACTCTCGTTTCTCCCTGCCCCAGATACGTCAAGCCTTTTTGGAAACAGTGGTGCCAAGACCTTTGGATTTGGCACCACCACCTCCTTTGGCGAGCAGAAGCCAATGGGCACATTCAGTTCTGGTGGAGGGAGCGTGGCATCTCAAGGCTTTGGGTTCTCCAGCCCGACTAAAGCAGGTGTTAGTTTGTCTATTGTTTCTTATTGTGGACATAGGAAGCTGCCTTCCGCCAAGTCAGACCCTTTGGTTCATCTGCCCCAGTAGTGTCAGTGCTGACTGACAGAAATGGCCCTTCTCCCAGGGTTTCAGGCAGGGGACATTCCCAGCTCTACCTAGAGATGCTAGGGATTGAACCTGGGACCTTCTGCATGTAGAGTGGATGCTCTACAACCAAGCTTTCCCCACTATGGGGAGAAATGGGGAGAACTCGTTCTTCTAGCATGGGGAAGATCCTCCTGCCTTTTGAACAACAGTTACATCAGATCTTGTGTTCTAGGCCAACTTACACATCATCACGTAGGGGACATTGGCTTTGAGTTTTCTTGTGGGTTTTCCCTTGTGGCTTCCGGTTGGGCCTTGTGGGAACCTGGTACAGGTCAAGATGAGCCACTTGCCTGATACAGCAGCCAGACACTTCTGATGTTCTTGTGTTCTCCCTTCCACTTTTTACTTCTTTCTTCTTTTCAAGGCTCAGATTGGCAGCCAAACAGAAAACTGTGCAGCCAGGAGGTGCAAAGGGTGTGATTCTGTAGCCTTATTAGACTTTACCGATTGGTGGGCTCTGCGTTGCTTCCGGACGGGAGGAAGGAAGTCAAATGACACCGAGGGTTGGTTCAGAGAAAGAGTTCTTTATTTCTGCTCTCCAGAGCAGCAGAAAGGCACTTGCGTGGTCAGTCCACAGGAAGTCCAAAGAAATGAGAGTTTTCATGCAGTATATATATCCTCCAGGCACCCTCTCCCCCCTTCCCCAGGAATCCAGTCATGTTAGCTTGTACACGCAGGTTGACATCACAGGTGTTCCTGCTCCGGTACTCTTAACCATAAAAGGGTTTTCCTTCCTGTACCTCTGACCATAAAAGGGTATTCCTGTTCCTATACTCTTACCTTGGAGCAAGAGGTCGCCAACTCCAAGAACACACTCTGGCGCTCTTCCCGGACTAGGTCTGCACGTCAGAGTGTGTTCAGAATGTAAGATAAGACCTAGACGTGCCATCCCTACTCCACTGGAACAGCCAAGGTCATCCTTTGCCGTGACTGATAAAGGAGAGAGCTTTGTTTATACAGCTGTGTTCTTGTTATGCATTTGCTCAACAGCATTTTAGAAATGCATTTTAGAAATGCTCCCTTGGAGAAAGAAGAAAAGGGGGGTTTGGGATCCCATTTCAAACTGACTGCACAGAAACCCATTCCTTCAATTCCAGAGCATGTTGGGAGGAAAAGAGAACAACTGAGAGGCAGTGAGGGGAGAGAAAGCGAGGTGCTGCAGGAGTCAGGGAAGAAAGTGGAGTCAGACACATGCACAGAGGGAGGGAGGAGGCAACCATGTATACAAGTGTTGATTACGATAAAACAGGTCTTCTTCTTTTTATGGGTCTTTCCCCACCACTGTTGTCATCAAATTGTAGATCACATCTTTCTCTAGATATGTAGTGAACTGACCCAAGAGGAGGGTGGGGAGAAGCAACCATAGAGGATGGTGCCCTCAATACTATATCAGTATTCCCACAGGTTCCAAAAGGATGGGTGACCTTTGTATGTTGTGACTTTTAACAGTTGTGCTTATGTCCTGCTTTCAGGCTTCCTTTTGGGGCATCTGGTTAACCACTGTGAGAACAGGATGGTGGATTTAGATGGGCCTTTGGCCTGATCCAGCACCCAGGCTCTTCTTAAATTCATATCAGGGTGCTCTGCAGCTCAGACCAGGAGCTCTGTAGGTCAGGTGCTGGTTCCCTGTGCCACTGGTACTGGTGGATGGCAGAAAGGAAGTGAGCACAGCTCAATGGTTGAGCACCTGCTTTGCATGCCGCAGGTCCCCTTACGGTAGAAAATGATATATAGACCTATCAGAGGCAGCTTGACTCTGAATACTAGTTGCTGAGAATTGCAAGAGGGGAGAGCAGTGCTGCACTCAAGTCTTGCTTGCAAGCTTCTCACTGGGGCATCTGGTCGGCCACAGTGAGAATAGGATATTGGGCCAGCTAGACTTATGCCCTGGTGCAGCAACCAGGCTCTTCTTATGTTCTTAACTTGCAATACATGCATTGGTTCCCACGAAACTTGGAGGACATAGGTAAAACCCAATGGCTCATGGACAAAAGTGTCACTGGATCTCTAATCTCTGCTAAATAATTCAGCTGCAGCTCTCTCTCCCCCTCCCCCCCCGACAGTTGTGTTTACAACCGGGTAGTATCTGTTACATTGGTCAGACTGGAATTTCACCCAGGGTATTAAAATGCACCTCCAGTCAAAAACAGCAAGGAGCTATATTGGTAGTCATTTCTTGTAGCGGACAGGCAGCCTGTTAATAAGATGGAAGTGTGCGTTGAAAAGTGTCCACGTAAAACAGTAAAAACTGAGCTGCATAGAAGACTGGGGGAGGGGAGTTAATTCCATGCCAGGGATATATATTTTTTATTTTTTATTTGTTGGCAAACAGACAGAAAATAAGATTAGCCGGTATCATGATTCCTCTATGTACATCTGCAGGGCAGCCTCAGTTGAAATGCAGGTGATGCTTGTGTGTTCCAGTAAACCATGGTTTAGCAGGAAGTGAAACCTGCCCAGCCTGGTTGCTCTCACTTGGCTGCTCCCTCTGGTGCAAGCAGGAGAAGCATACCGAGAGGGCACAGTTAAGCTTGCCTTCTTATGACAAACCCAAGTGTGGTTTGTTTTTCCCTGGCAAGTCAGAATCACAAGCCACAGCCTTCAATCATGGTTCTTCGTTTGCTTTCAAATCCTACCTTGTTTGGGAAAAGCAAATTCCAGCCTCAGCTTTGGATGTTACCGGAAGCCAGACTTAGTTGTGGCTTCCTGACTTATTTCTCCTGTCTCATGCCAGGGTAAGAGCAAAGTGAGGAGTGATCAGACAACTCTGCAGAAGCATGCCCCTTGTTCCCAATAAGGCAACAACTTGTCCTGACTTGTCATGCATGACCTGTGAACAGAGCCAGTGTGCAGATGTGGTTTTTTTAGGTCAAAGAAGGAAGAGAAGGTCAGCCAGAATTATCATAAGTGGCACCTTTCCTAAGAGGGAACTTAGGGGTTGGGTGTTGCTTTTAAAAAATTGAATTCGCTCCCCCCAGCTTCTATCCCAAGGATGGGAAACCTGTGGCCCTCCAGATGTCATTGGACTCCAGCTTCCATCAGCCCCAGCCAGCAGGGCACAGTGGTCAGGAATGATGGGAGTTGTTGTCCAGCCATGTCTGAAGGGCCACTGGTTCCTCACCACTGTTCCATCATACCCACACTTGATACATAGGTACAATAGAGGTGTATCAAATTATTCATGGTGTGGAGGAGGAGGGGGGATATAGGATTCCCCACTTCCTTTTTCTATATTACTCAAACTCAAGTTGTTAGGGTTAGGGTTAGGGATTCAGGACAGACTAAAGAAATTACTTCTTTGGACAATGCAGAATTTAATGTGTGGAATTTTCTGCCACGAGCTGTCTTTGTGGTCTTTAACGGGCAGTAGAGAAATACATGAAGGAGGGCAAAGTTTGTCCACAGTTGTTAGCATGCTAGGGGCCAGACAATGGAGGAGTGGGCTTTGGTTTTCACATCCTACTTATGGGCCTCCAGGATGCATTTGGCAGCCCACTATGTGGGAAAACTGTTGGGATACTGCCAGGGAGACAGAGGCATCAGGCCTCCACGTCGTCTCCGGATGATCACCGGTCTCCCGTGGAAACAGCATCAGTCAATTAGCGACACGAGCCTCAGACACATTCCAAGACTCATGCACGCCCTTTTCAGCAGTCTCCGCAACGGAAGATTCAGACAGAAGAGCATATTTACAGCTTTATTCAACGTAGGTCAGAACAAAGGAAAAACATGACTGCTTGCATCCGTGTCGAGGAAAACAGCCAGAACAAAAGCTATATACAAAACGGAAGTTCCCAGCGAGAACAGTGCAGGGAGTAAACAGGCATGTGACACACAACAATCATGCCTGACTCTTTTAAGGAGGAACGGAACTATATCCTAACATCCTCCCCCTTTCCGTGTAACCTGTAGTACCTGTGGTTCAACCCAATTGCAACCTCTGTACATAAACCTTAAGTTGTTCTCTGTTAACAACCTTAGACAACAGATCAGCAGGAATTTCATTTCCTGGCATGTAGGACACCTGAATGAGTCCTTTCTGAATACACTCTCTTGCACGATGTAACTTAATCTGCAAGTATTTGGTTCTTTGCTTGCAACTCTCTGAGTTCAGCAAAGCCAAACAGGATCTATTGTCTTGATACACTTGTATAGGACATTTCACAGAAACTCTGATGTCCTGAAATATTTGCATCAACCATTCACAATCCATGAGTGAAAATGACAGAGCAATTAAGTTCTGCTTCACAGGAACTTAGGCTTACTGTCGTCTGTTTCCTGCACAGCCAGTCAAACATGTGAGGAGAATCAGAACTTACAGGGTTAAACAGTTCTGTGTGACGTCTCACATTCTGAGGCATGTTTTGGTTCACATATGGGAATCTTTCTTTGTGTGTGAGTTTCCTTTCGTTTTTGGCTGAGAGGCGAGAAGGATGTCTGCTCTCTCGCCAAGACTGATTTATGATGTTTTTCTTCTCATTAAAGGCTGTTCGAGATTAACAAGAAGCCTGCGTTCAGTTTGATTTATTATCCACACACAAGGCAACACCTTCTACCGCTGCTAAAGAACTCTGCTAAGAGCTTCAAAGAGCTCACGTCTTCTGTCGGCACAAGCGTCCAAAGGCACAGGGGAAGTGTGCTGGACGCCATCTTATCTCACAGGTTATGGAAGCTAGCCAAGCTTTGGAAGCTGTTGCCACGTCGTGCCTGTGTGTGTGGGAGAAGCCAGCTGGAGCCCCTGCCTAACGTTTGAGGCAGGGAGGCTTGCTGGGGAGGATCAATCTCATCTTCAGGACCGGGTGCCGAGAGGAGCTGCTGTTTACGTGAGTAGGCTCAGCCCCGGGGGAGAAGATGGCAGATGGCCAGGTGTCATACTCAGTCCCTTTTGCAAAGCTGAATGGGAGCAACTGGGAGGAGTGGTCAAGGAAGCTGAAGGCCTGGCTGGTAGCCAAGGGTCTGTGGGAGGCGACCCGAGGGCCCCCACAGCAAGCTGCAGCCGGAGCTGCAGCAGCGGTTGTTGCAGCTGCCCAAGCCTCACAGAGGAAAGACCAGAAAGCCCTAGGAGCTATTGTGCTCAGTTTGGAGGGCTCACAGCTACCTTTGGTGGAGGGTCTTGAGACTGCCCAGGAGGTCTATCAGGCACTAGAGAGAGTGCACCACAGGACCACAGCTGGGGCAAAGATCCACACCACCAGAAGCTGGTTTGAGCTGAAGCTGCGTCCTGGTGATAGCATCAGACAGCATGTGACTAAGGTGCTCTCTGTTTTCAACAAGCTGAGACTGTTGCAAGCGGATCTTACGCTGCAGTATGTGACTGGTCGTTTGTGTGACGAGGAGGAACGCTGTCTCAGAGAGGGCCGAGCTGGCGCAGGGTGCCCTGCCGGCAACAGAGGGGGGGGCAAGCCAGAAGGCACAGTTCAGGCTTTTTCCACTCGTCATTGTTTTGTCTGCGGGTCTGTTGACCATTTGCGCCGATCCTGTCCGAGGAGAGCCAGAGAGGCTGGGCAGGATGTCTCCAAGGTCGCTTCCCATGGCAGTCAGCCAAGTCCTCATGGCAGCCAGCCAGGTTTCCATGGCAGCCAGTCTAGGAGAGGAGGCCAGCGTGGGAATGCAAAGGGAGGACGTGACAGAGGAAGTGAGAAGGACGGTTCTTCTTATCACCTAGCTGCCTCTATGGCAACGCTGAAGGACAACTCCGGTGAGGGCAGCATGCTGCATTGGGTCATCGACTCAGGAGCCAGCCATCACCTGATGTGGAAATGTGGAACTGCAGGGCTGTTTCAACTGGGAAAACAGTCACTCTTGCTGATGGCTCACAGAGACAATTGATCACTGTTGGAAATGTGTTTGTTTCTTTTTTACAGGCAGAGCTGGAAGTCTACGTTGTGCCAGGAATGAAGTGTTGTCTTTTATCTGTATCTGCTCTTGTAAAAGAGGGTTATAAGGTTTGCTTTGAAAATGATGTCTGTTCTATTTCCAGGGGTGGGAAACAACTGGTCAATGTTGCATGTCAGAACAACCTCTTTGTTCTGGAGACACCTCTGGAGGGTAAGGGGAACACTGAGACAGCACAGGCGCAGTGTGCTAACGTTCCCACACATGATTCGTGTGCTCACTTGTGGCACAGGAGAATGTCGCAGAAGTTATATATCCAGAAGTTACCAGAGTACACTGAGGGTTGCAAGATGAAAGCATGTGATAAATTTCTGGATTGTAGGGCGTGCAAAAGAGCAAAGATAAAAAGGTGCAGTTATCCTAGATCGGAGAGGGTAACCACCAGGCCTTTTGAGCTAGTGCATACAGACCTTTGTGGAGCCATGCCAGTACCGAGTCTGGGCAGAGCCAGGTATGCGCTCACGCTGACAGATGATTTTTCGAGGAACGGCTGGATCTTCTCGCTTAAACGGAAAAGCGAGGCAGCTCAACTGATCGAAGACTGGGTTGCGGCGGTGGAACTACAGTTTTCCACCAAGGTGCAGAGCTTTCAGAGTGACCGAGGCGGAGAGTTCACTGGGTCTGCTCTGCAGAGTTTCTTCCGCCAGAAGGGGATAAGTCACAGGTTGACGGTTGCTTTTTCTCCGCAGGAGAATGGCGTAGCGGAGCGCAGGAACAAAACGTTAGCTGAGGCAGCTGACGCTCTACTGTTTGACTCTGGTTTGCCTCAGAGCTTTTGGGCCGAAGCTTGGAAAGCTGCCAGCTTCACTTTGAACAGGTCCTATAGCTCTGTTGTAGGAGACACGCCCTATTTTCTGCTGCACCGGAAGAAGCCCAAGGTGCATTTCTTCCGTGTGTTTGGTTGCGAAGCTTGGGTGCTTGTGCCAAAGGCTCAATGCAAGAAAGGTGACCCGAGGTCCCGGAAAATGATCTTTTGTGGGTACGAGCCTGGGACAAAAGGGTGGAGGTTTGCCTATCCAGAAGGCGATCAGTCCAGGATTCTAGTCAGCAGGAGTGCTGAGTTCTGTGAGCAGAGTGGTTGGTCAAGGATCCATGCGAATCCTGACGTTCTCTCAGAGTGTCTGTCTGATTCTGCTGAGGAGGGAGAGTTAGAAGCTGAACCTATTGATGAGGACCAGGTCTCTGACCAGGGTCAAGAACAGGGAGGGGCATCTCCACAGGTTGTTAAAAGAGATCCCAAAAGTGAGCCTTCGTCTCCCGTTAGTAAAGTGCAGAAGGCCAGAAGACGCAGTAAGTCAGAGGGGGAGTCTTCTGATAACAAGGACACACTAGCTGGCCCCAGTGGGTCAGAGGGAGCACCTGAGACAGTGCTCAGACGTTCCACACACGCTACAAAGGGGGTACCACCTGAGAGGTTTGAGGTCACCAGCGTGTGGGTTGGTTTAGCGCAGTGCGAACCAGAAAGTTTTTTTTTTTTTTAATGATATTTATTGAAATTTGAAAAATACAAAACTTACACAAAAACAAAACAGAAACAAAAAGTAAAAAATAAAGATACAAAAAATAAAGGTACAAATATGAGAAAATAGAAAATATAAAGGAAAAATAAAGAAAAAAAACCAAAACAAGTTCATTATTTTCAAGTCCTTAATTGTCATTACCTTCTTTCTTAGACCTCCTCCTCCTCCCTTCCTTTGTATTCTAGTTATTAATTATCCCAGCAAATCCTTTCCTTTCCATATTTCAAAAAAAAGGCATAAAAAGAGTTCTAAACTAATTTGATCCTATCTTTCTATATTAAAATAAACCTTAAAGTTTAAAATTTAAGTCTTAACTTTACCAACTTCTTGTGTTTATAATGTTCTTTCATAATTCTTTATACATCTTTACTAAAGCCAGGTAATTTCTTCCAACATTTTTCTATCATTCATCAACTTTATAAAACATTCTATTAGTTAAAAAAGAGAAAAAGAAGCACATAAGCAAGTCCAATCTTTATCCAACGTCCCTTCCTCCTGGTTCCGGGATTTGTCAGTCCTTATTCCCCAATCTAACCCAGTGACCTTATGTCCGAGGCCCTCAGGTCACTTCCATGGCCCTTCCGCTGCTCTTCTTCATATTTGTGGCTGTAGTCTCTTGCTCGTGGTAACTCCAACTTAATAGTGTTTTTAGCCCTTCTCATCAGATCAGACCCTTTTCCGTATTCATCGCTGCATTCCATGTAGTGTTTAAAAGCATACTTCATGGGCCCTCCATAATTGTGGGCCCCCACAATCCCAAACATATCGCAGCCTGTTACCGTATTTAAGAAGTCCAGATATCCCGACGTAGGGGGGTCGATCCAGCCCCCCATTTCCAGACCACACCGAACTTTCCCTTCCCAAATCTGGTTTTTTCCAAGTTCCTTTTTCCAATCCGAAGGATCAAACTCCTGTTGGGTCTGTTCTGTCAAAACACTCTCCTGATTTGATGCCACAAACCCCTGTTCTGTCAAAACACACTCCTGGTTTAAGTCCTGGATAGACTCCACATATATTCCCACAGTCTGGTCAAAACATTCCACTGCCTGTCTAAGATTTCTAGTCGAATTAGCCATCCGGTTCACCTTATCATGTAATTCTTCCAGTAGAGTATTTGTTTTGTAGAGCAGGCTCACCCAGACTTCTGAAAACATTGTTACACTTTCCCACGGTATTTTGTAGCAACTGTCAAGTCCTTAGGATTAGTTACAGTTTCAAAGGCTCCCCCTAGGGGGAAGACTTATATTTGTTTTTGCTACATTTCCAAAATACTTGAAATACTTTATCCATATATATTCCTTTAAAATGCGAAAGGGAACAGTAAAGTCGCAAGAATTTTCTTCTTTTAACTATCTGTCACACACAATTATCTTGATAGATTCACGTCAGTCCTGACTTCCCCGCTCCAGGATCAGGACGAAAATAACTTCCTTTTACTCCTTCAAATAGTCCAAAAAAATTTCCCAGTTTAAAATGTTGGAATCCACTCTTTTAAAAGCGATTTTCTAAGCTCTAGTGTAAATTGCCTTTGCTTTGTTCTATTTACAAAAGAAAGGAAGGGTGACTTCCTGTTTAGCCCTTCCCGCTCCGTACCAAATTCAATAGGTTTTTTTTCTTTTTTTTTATAATCCAATTCTGTCCTTTTCGCAAATCTTCATTTACTGTCCCATTTGTTCAAATTCTAAGTACTCACGGGTGTTTATTTTAAAGTCCGAATTGTCCAGGAAAAAAGGCAGCGCTCTCCGGCAACAGCTACGCGGCTTCACTCCACAAAAGAAGCAGACGACTCACAGCACAGCGCCACTTCCCCGCTCTGTTCCGGAGCCCTTTGCCGGGTTCCTTTGCAGATTGGGGGGGCGCAAACAGTGCCCGCCGAGTCCCAGGGTCACAGGCTTCACCCGCCTGTGATTTGAAGGGTCCCCGCTGCGCCGAAGCGGTGTCAGACCCGATTTTTGTGGAGCGGCTTCCCTCCGAGTTAGAGGGAATCCGCCATTACCGTTGGCGCCACCTCCGGAAGTCCGCGAACCAGAAAGTTTTGAGGAGGTTCAACAGTTGCCTGAAGCGGAAGCCAGGAGGTGGCAAGAGGCAATGGGAAAGGCGTTGAACTCAGTGAGGTCCTTAGGTGTGTTCTCCACCACGAAGCTGCCAGAGGGCAAGCAGGCTGTGAGCTGTCGTTGGGTTTACAGGATTAAGCCCACAGCGTCTGGAGAACCACAGTACAAGGCAAGGCTTGTAGCCAGAGGGTTCACGCAGAGAAGGGGGCTGCATTATACTGAAGTGTATGCTCCTACTTCCCAGGGTAGACAGGTGCAAGGTTTAGCCAAAGAGCTTGGTAAGAAGTTTAAGCTCAAAAACCTTGGTCCCGTTCAGGTTTATCTAGGCGTTAGGATAGACGGGTCTCAGAACGGGAGTTTTTTGCTCAGTCAGAAAGGCAAGATTGAGCAGTTGCTTGAGAAGATCCGGATGTCTGACTGTGCAGGGGTCAGAACGCCCATGGAGACCAACTTCGTGAAGGACAGTCAGCTTGGGGAGCGTTCTGAGTTCCAAAACCCTGAGGTGTTTCAGTCAGCGCTAGGGAGTCTGTTGTATCTCTCTCAGTGGAGCAGACCAGACATAGCGTTTGTTGTGAATCTGCTCAGCAGGGAGGCTACAAAGCCCAGTGTGAATGCCTGGCAAGGCATCAAGAGAGTGTTGAGGTATTTGCAGGATACCAAAGAGTTTTGCCTCACGTTGTCAGCTGAAGGTGACGCACGGCTTACGTGCTGGAGTGACAGCGATTGGGCATCTCTTGGGGACAGGAAGTCTGTGTCTGGGCTGGTGGTAAAGTTCGGGGAATCCCTGGTTGGGTGGAAGTCCTGGAAGCAAAGTCTTATTGCACTTTCTTCCACTGAGGCGGAGTTCAGTGCGTTGTCGGATTTGTGCAGGGAGTTGGACTTCTACCGGTGCTTGATCCAAGAGATCTTTGGGGATTGTTACTTGCCCATAACTGTTTGGGGAGACAATCAACCTTGTCTTAGGTTGGCAGAATCTGGACAGTTCAAGTCCAGAACCAAGCATTTGGACATACGTTTCCAGAATGTATGTCAGAGTGTCCAAGCAGGTTGGATACGGCTCAAGTATTGTTCGAGCCGGGAGAACCTAGCTGATGGGTTTACCAAACCCTTGACCTTCCAGCGACATGGAGAGTTCTGTGAAGGGTTGTGTTTGGGGTGAGTTATACTCACAGTTTCCCTCAGGATGCGAGACGAGAGGGGGTGTGAGGAGAATCAGAACTTACAGGGTTAAACAGTTCTGTGTGACGTCTCACATTCTGAGGCGTGGTTTGGTTCACATACGGGAATCTTTCTTTGTGTGTGAGTTTCCTATCGTTTTTGGCTGAGAGGCAAGAAGGATGTCTGCTCTCTCGCCAAGACTGATTTATGATGTTTTTCTTCTCATTAAAGGCTGTTAGAGATTAGCAAGAAGCCTGCGTTCAGTTTGATTTATTATCCACACACAAGGCAACACCTTCTACCGCTGCTAAAGAACTCTGCTAAGAGCTTCAAAGAGCTCACGTCTTCTGTCGGCACAAGCATCCAAAGGCACAGGGGAAGTGTGCCGCACGCCATCTTATCTCACAAAACAGACAGTGGTTGTACATGTAGCATACTCCAGAAGTGCTTGTACCATCCATGGTGTCACTTCCAAAACTAGCATCTGCAAAGATTTCAAGACCTCCAGTCTTCTGACGGGTGAACCTCAGCCTGTAGTGCATAGTCCCCTTCAAATAGCGGGCTATGCGCTTCAGAGCTTTCCAATCCTGAACAGTAGGATTGTTAGCATGTCTGCTAAGCAGGTTAGTGCTTACAGCTATGTCAGGTCTTGAACATCTAGCAGTGAAATTCAGCTTGCCTAGAATGCATCTGTAAAGTGTGGTGTCAGAAAATGCTTCAGCAGTACTATCTACCTGGTAAACTGTCACCATCGGTGTGTCTGCTGGGTTTGCATCAACCAAATTCAACCTGGTTAATACATCAGCAATTTTCTGTGTTTGGTGTACCAGAAAATTACCTGCTTGGTCCCTCTCCACCTTCAGAGAAAGATAGTTGGATACCTCACCAAGATCCTTCATGTCAAAGTGCTCCTTCAGCTGAGCTAGGGTGCTTTGGTACAAAGCTTGATTCTTCCAAAACAGAAGACGATCATCAACAAAACACAAACATTACAGTTTGTTTTGCCCTTCCTCCTTGACAAACACACATGGATCAGCTTTGCCTTTGTGAAAACCTAGAGAAAGCAATGTCTCAGTGAGTTTTGTGTCCCAACACCTGGCACTCTGCTTGAGACCATATAAGGATTTCCGTACTTTACAGACCATTCCCTTCTGTATCTGCATTCCATCAGGTGGAAGCATATACAGCTCCTCCCCCAAAGCCGCGTACAAAAAAGCTGTGTTCATGTCGTGATGAGAAACATGCACTTTCTCCTCTGCAGCAATCTTGAGCATTAGCCTAATGCTCTCATACTTGACGGTGAGTGAGTAGGTCTCGTGGTAATCCTGTCCTGGTACCTGTGAAAAACCTCTGGCAACCAATCTGGCTTTGTGTCTGACAACCTTGCCAGTCTGGTTTGTCTTGGCCTTGAAGACCCTTTTGCTGCCAACCAGTCTCATTCCTGGGACTACTGGGACTAGCTCCCAGGTTTGGTTCCTATCCAAGGAATCAACTTCAGCCTTCATAGCATTAAGCCATGGCTCAGCATCTTTAAAGGTCAACTCTTGAACCTCTTTGAAGCTTGAAGGTTCCCATACCTTCTCTGAGCTACTAAGAACAGCAGTTGCTGTCTTAGCAAACTCATCAGCAAATCTCTTTGGAGGTTTGCCTTTTGTGGCCCTTTCAGATGTGCGTACTAGACGCAAGTCTTCTGCACTCATCTCCTCCTTCTTAGGAGAAAAGTGGCCAATGGTGAACAGTGGTTCTTCCAGTTCAGTGTCAGACGCATCAGATAGTCTGACTGAGGCCTTTGCGCTCTTGTAGTCCGCTGTGTCATCACTGTCACTGACAACAGCAGCAGTGCTGCCCACTGAGCTGGAATCCGAACTCTGATCATCATCCTCAGCTTCCTCTTCTACCTCAACATCATCTGCTTCTTTCACATCATCTTCATCCTCCTTTTAGTGACTCTGGAAAATTCGCACATTTCCCCCCCACTTGGGATTGTACTCAACACTCTTTGTGAACCTAATGGACTTAGAGTCAGTCATGAATACCCTGTATGCACCTTTTTCGTACCCCATGAACAAACCATGTGCCCCACGCTTCCCAAGCTTGCTGCTCTGTGGGGTGTGGACCCACATGTCAGAACCAAAGATTCTCATGTGCTTGACGTAAGGTTTCTTACCAAACATCTTCTCATAGGGAGTACAAACAATAGGTGATGACAGTCTCCTGTTATAGGAATAAAGGAAGCACAATAAAGCTTCGCCCCAATATTTCTCAGGGAGATTGGCATCATGCAACAAGGTTTTTAGGCCTTGCAGCAAAGTTTCGTTTGCTCGCTCACAAAGTCCATTCTCCCATGGAGATCTAGGAGTTGAGAGGCTATGTTACTAGGGGCGCATTGGAAGATGGCCGACAATAACATCTCTCCGACCCACACGAGGTAATTAAGAGGCTGTGATGGGAGTATGCAGCCTCCCTGCCCCCCCCATGTGAGTGGGGGGGACTGCCCTTGCCTGCTGTGCCCTATACCACTCCCGAACCCGAGGGGGTGGGGGCACTAGGCAGAAAGCCCTTGTGTGGACTTCGGCTCTCCTGGACGCTGTCTCTGATTCGCGCCTCTAGCTGCAGCAACTTCAAAAGAAACAATTAGGAGGAAGCAAACACACATATTTCAAGGAAGAATGGGGAGTAAAGACTGCTAATTGAAGAGATCTCTGAGAAAGAAGACGGGTCGGATAAACAGGAATATATCATGAGAAGACACACCAAGGCTCGGTATGTCGGCAACGGGACTGGATGGGGGGGGAACTTTCCTTTCTTTTCTCTATGTGATTAACCAAGAATCCCCCCCCCCCACTAGTCAGAAATGCCGCTTAAATTACCTAAACTGATGATTTAAGACTGTGTGGAGATAATTTCTAACCAAAAGCATGTTTTGAGGAGATCGTGGAAAGTATAAGAGCTTTGGGATGACGCAGTAAAAAACAGTGTCGCCATTTTGGCAAGTTCTGTCGAAAGACTTATGTCTGGGAGGAGGAATGGATCTGTTTTCATATTGCGGGCGAGCCTCCTCAGAGGACTAAAGAAGGCGACAGATTTGCGAAGATTAATGATGGAAAGAGTGCTTTTATTTATGGAAGTGATGATATATGGAAACCATCTTGATATGGTGATTGGACGAACGAAAAAATTCACACAGGATTACAACTGGTGTTTACCTGCTTAAGGAGATTATCAGAAGAGATCACAAAGAAAAAAGAAAAATATATGAATAAGATGAGATGTGGGAACAGCAAGATAGGACTGGATAGAATTATGAACATTATTTGGACAGATTTGTGGATATTAACGCAGCAGCAAGAAGATGATTGGAATCCCCTTCGGAACTTGAAATATGGGTACCCCCAACAAAAAAATTAAAATTCGGCTTTGTAATTCGGAATTTATGTGATGCAATTTGATTTGATTTGATGGTTAATAAAAATTATTTTTTTAAAAAAAAGGAGTTGAGAGGCTATGTTGGATTGCCTTCTCAGTCAGGAAAGCTTCAAACTGCTGAGAAGTGAATTCACCGCCTCGATCAGTAAACAAACAGCCAATGTGTTTACTGTGAGGCTTCTCCAACCAAGCACAGAATGCCTTGAACTTAGGAAACACTTCTGACTTCTGTTGGAGCATAAACACATGAATGTACCTGGAAAAAGAATCAATTAAAACCATGAAGTACCTTGCTCCACCCAAAGAGAGCGCAAGTGGACCAACTAGGTCTGCGTGGACTAGCTGATAGGGATTGGAAGCCTGTCTGCTAGACACCTTGCCTTTCAGAGCAACCTTCACCTTGTTCTCTGCACAAGATACACATTTCATGTGAAACTTACAGGGCTTGATATTCAAACCCTGAACCAACCCAGGTATCTTGGCCAGTGCCTGCCAAGACATGTGACCAAATCTTCGGTGCACCTCGTGAATACATCCTGCATGAAGAACTTTGTTAGTTTGTGCAACACAACATGATTCAACATTAGACACATCAACAGTATTGTCATCATAATTTATACAGAACAAGCCATCTATAAACTTTGCATGCAAAATGTCCTCTTTGCCTTTCCTGATGACACAGACGCTCCTCTTGAAGGAAATCTCAAAGCCACGCCCAGTCAGCTGTGGGACGCTGAGCAAATTGTCTGCAGAATCTGGAACAAAAAGTACTTCGCTGATGGTTGAGTGCAGACTTGCCAGTTTCACTGTCCCGACTCCTGCAATTCTCAACGTCTTTCCATCAGCCTGTTGGATCTCTCCATCTTGAGGCGTGAAGGAGATAAACAGGTGCCGATTTACACACGTGCCTTGTGGCTCCAGAATCGACAACAAATTTGCCTTTGGCCTTTGGAGAAGCAGTTCCCGCAAACAAAACCTTGTTTTCCACCGGCTTGGGCTGCTGCTTGCCCCCCCTGCTCCTGGCCATCTGCAGGCTTTTGTCTCTGTTTACATCTCGCCTTCCGACTTCTGCGAAGATGACCTTGGTTCTCACAGGAAACAGAGCTCTCAGCTGCCGACTCCTTCGCTCCCTCTGGAGGCTGGAATGCTGTCTGGGATGATGTCATAGTCAGCTCCCCCTGCAGCTTGCAACCGGTGCCCTCGGCATCCCTGCAACCACTCGCAATCTGGGAAACAGCCAGGCCCTCCGACACAGTCAAACTCTGTGCTGGGAAGGCTGCCAGATGGGCTACTTTCAAAGCATTCCACATCTGACTTGCTGTCGTGTTGCCAGCCAGTGTTACAGTTTCCTCCAGAGAGATGGACAAGACGATCATGTCTATGGCCCTTGAATCCTCGGCCCTCCATCTATCTGTCAGAGGAACTGGAGGGGCTTCATACACAGTGTGCCACACTCCAAACTGTCTCAACAGGCTCTCACAGTACCTTGCCCAGGTCTGATAGTTGTGGCCATTAAGCTTTGGGTATGGAACCCCATCTGAGGCTTGTAAAAGCTCCATTTCAGCTCTTCAGCCGTGAGCCTTATTCCCTTCAAAGACTCCTTATCTTTGGCAGGTCATAAATTACGAGGCCTTCTGGCTCTTCTCTGCCAGCCTAATTAGTCTGCCGGACTTCAAAGTCTCTGCTACGGCATCAGAAAAGCCTCCCTTTTCCACATACCTCTCACAGTCTTTTGCAGTCTTACTCTCCTGTAAGTGCCGTGAATCTGGGCCCATAACCTTGTTGTTGGGATACTGCCAGGGAGGCAGAGGCATCAGGTAGCCTACACGTCATCTCCAGATGATCACCGGTCTCCCGTGGAAACAGCATCAGTCAATTAGCGACACGAGCCTCAGACACATTCCAAGACTCATGCACGCCCTTTTCAGCAGTCTCCGCAACGGAAGATTCAGACAGAAGAGCATATTTACAGCTTTATTCAACGTAGGTCAGAACAAAGGAAAAACATGACTGCTTGCATCCGTGTCGAGGAAAACAGCCAGAACAAAAGCTATATACAAAACGGAAGTTCCCAGCGAGAACAGTGCAGGGAGTAAACAGGCATGTGACACACAGCAATCATGCCTGACTCTTTTAAGGAGGAACGGAACTATATCCTAACAAAAACAGGGTTTTGGACTGGATAGGCATGGGGTATGGACACTTTCTAAGCCCAAGGACCACCATGCCAGTGCTGGAGAGGTCCAGAGGCAATAGTGGACGGAGCAATGATTATAAATTGTCCCTTTATAGGGACATTTGTCCCTGTAGGCTGCTTTCTTCTCACATCCACTTGCTGTTCTCCATTCAGGCAAGCAAAAGGCATTGTCAGAGTTCAAGGGCACATTTTGGCCAAGGAAGGTGCAAAGTGGGGTCATGTGTGTTATCTGGGGAAGGTCCCAAGGACTAGGCAGGGGAGCCCTTACATTTGTCCCCCAGACCTGATGTTATCCACCCCTGTGATGATGGGCCTTTGGTCTGACCCTACAGGGCTGCTTTCTTTGGCTTTCCTCCTTTACTTTAGAATATTATTATTTTATGCTGCTTTTCAGGACCAAGGCTGATTCGAAGGGGGTTGCAGATAAATAAGTAAAAGTCACACAATTAAATAACAGCATTGCAGCTCTGGTCTTCAGAACCACATACAGTTGGAAATTTCCAAAAGCTAAAAAAAGAGCAACATAAACACACAAAAATGGCACACATCCCCACCGACCGTCAAGTCAGCCTGTGTCATCAGATGCCATCATGCTGACAATAGGGAGGGTGTTCTAATGCCCCACCAGCTTCCTAACCAAAGGTGAATTGGAAAAGGAGTGTCTAAAAGAAAATGGGGGTGGAAACAAATGTCTCTCCCAGAGAAGGATGTTACATAGGCGAAGAGGCCACCACCAGAAAGGCTCCATCACACATTCCTTCCTACTAGCCAGATTTGTACCTGCTGTCATGTTGGTGAGGTGAAGGCAAACAAATTGGTTCAGTTCTTGGCTCAGTGTCACACACTTCCCGTGTGAGCCATAAGTTTGTTTTTACAGGAGAGGCTCAAAAGATGGTGTGTGCGATGATGTCACTCCCAGTGTGAATCGTGCCCAATGGCTTTTTTGCATTCCTAGGAAAAGGCCAAGATGTTACTGGCTGTATGAGAGAAGCTGCAAGCAGACTTTCAAGCAGACCTTGAATACTTTTTATTTCCCATGCACCTAGTGTCTCTTCGCATCCTTCCTTTTTTACGTACGTTTCTTTGTGAGGGAATGGCCCTGAAAAGCAACTCAGAAAATAACCTTTTTTGGGGGGTGGGGAATAAAGACCCCCTTCCTCAGCTGTCACCAGTCATTCCCATTAGGCTGCCTCAGTAGGAGAGATGGGAAGCAGGGCTCATCCCATCAACTCTGCCAGAATACCAGCTCCATCAAGCCAGCTGGTCCTTATAAGAATGGCTGTTTAAGAACGGGTGCCCAGATTTGCTTTTTTCCTCTTCCCTTCTTGTCCCATTTTCCTCGTTTGTCATGTGTTGTCTTTTTTTAAGCTTGTAAGCCAGCCTTGTTTTCAGTTGATTTCACAGATACAGGCTGCTCGAGGAGCCTTTTTCAGGGGCTGGAACTGAAGAGTAATGTGCAAACACTGATAAATAAATAAATAAAGCTTGGCATCAGTTAAAATGAAAGTGGGGATGACAGGAAATGGCATCATAGACTTGGGAATGTCTTGCTTTCCTCCTGGTCTGCTTGTGACAGGTCAGGGGTGTGTGGTTAGCTTGTCTCTAGGGTGCAACACACCGCTGTGCTGAAATGGTTGCAGTTTTGCTGGCAACATCAGAAAACAGCTACCTTAGCAACTGCTAGCTTCCCCCCTCCTTTCCCCCATCTTTTGCTGAGAGCTGCTGCTGGTGGTGGCAGCAGCAACTGCTGCTTTTTCATGCAGGTGCTCTAGAGCGGGAGTTCTTGGCCTGTTTTTCTTTTAATTCATGTCTAAGGTTTTTCTTCTTAAGGACATGCCTGCAGAATCTAGCCATCCCTTTTGCAGTAAGTGCTGTGCGGAGGGTAAAGAAGGCAACTCTTAATGAGAAACTCTCCCATCCCCAAACCCCCCTCTCTCTTCCTCGCTGTCTCTCTCTCTCTTTGGTGCATTCTTGGGGGGGGGGAGAGTGGAGAGTTGGGGGTGAGGGTTGCCGATTTGCAGACTCTCTTGAATGAAGGCCGGACTCTCTTGAATGAAGGCCGGACTCTCTTGAATGAAGGCCAGCAGGAGGTCGAGGTTCCCCTTAGATGGGAAGTTGGGGGGGAATGCAGTGCTGTAAATCCGATAGTTCACGTCTCCTTTGCAGACATAGATTGCAACTCTAAACAAAAAAGAGGAAAAATCTAGTTAAGGCCTGCCTCTGCCTAAAGCTGTTCCTTTCTGCTTCCCCACCCCATTCCCGCTTTTGCCTCTTGAATTAAGCAATGCTTCTCTCTCTCTCTCTCTCTCTCTCTCTCTGTCTGTCTCTCTCTCTCTCTCTCTCTCACACACACACACACAGAGAGAGAGAGAGAGAGAGAGAGAGAGTGTCTCTTACAGGGAGAGTTCAGAATCCTGAGTTCTGACATCCAAAAAGGTGTTGAGCCTGATCTACGTTCTTTGCTTTGCCCAAGAGGCCAAAACCAGAGAGGACTCATCAGACTATTGTCCCCCCCCCCCATTTCCTTTTTTTTAGTTGCACCTTAAAAAAGGAGGGCAGAGGGTATTTTGAAATATTTACTGACTTCATGCTTTCTAGGATGAAATGGGGGCTTTTGAAAGTGTGTCAGGGTCCCATTGCTTCTGCAGCACAAATAAAGCCCCTCTTCCCCACAAGTTCAGGTCTGTGGGGCTTCTGCACCGGGAAATGTCCTAACTCTGATTTCTTCTTTCTTTGCTCTTTTTGCCTTGCCTTTCTCTCTCTTTCTCTCTCTCTCTGCTATTTTGACTTTTTATTTATTCTTTTGCTTGTGTATGTCCCCTTCCTTTTGTTTTTCTTTGTTTGCCTCTGTGTTTGCTCAGGTGGCTTTGGAGCTGCTCCTGTGTTCGGCAGCCCTCCCACTTTTGGGGGCTCCCCCGGGTTCGGAGGGGTGCCAGCATTCGGTTCAGCCCCAGCCTTTGCAAGCCCTCTGGGCTCGACAGGAGGCAAAGTCTTCGGAGAGGGGACGGCGGCTGCCAATGCTGGAGGATTTGGGTAAGCCACAACAACAACAGCAACAAAACAACAGGGTCTTGGGAGGGGGGGGGTTGCAGTGATATCCAGGTGCCCCATTTTTCTTTTTTAGTTTGAATAAATATTCTGCAAGCCACCCTTCATTTCACTATATTGATTTCTTTAATCAGATTTCTTATTTACCCTTTGCCAGAAGGTCCTGGGGCAGGTAACAGCAATGAATTACAGTCATAGCTCATGTTACGTTTGCTTCATGATACGTTTTTTCAGGTTGCATCCCACGGAAGTACCAGAAAGGATTACTTCCGGGTTTCGTGGCTCGCGCATGTGCAGATGCACAAAATGACGTCATGCGCATGTGCAGAAGCGGTGAATTGCAACCCATGCGTGCGCAGACGTGGCACTGCGGGTTATGTTCTATTCATGTTGCAAACGGGCCTCCAGAACGGATCCCGTTCGCAACCAGAGGTATCACTGTATACAATTTTCACCAAACCCCACCCACCTGTGCAAGGGACAGTTGCCATTGTGCAGTCAGGAACCTTAAAGCCAGGGAAGCTTGCTTTCATTGCAAATCACCAAGCTGGTTAGGATTGGCTGCACTACAGAGTTCCCCATGGAGAACTGTATAGCAAAGTGAGCTGGGATTGGAAGTCAAGCAGTGCCTATCAGCTTACTTCAAGCTCCATGGGGCTGCTGCTGCCAGCTGATCTTTGGTGCTTGCAAAGAGCCAAACCCAGGGAGCCCCTGCTTAGTGCATTGAAACCTTGACCATCAGCTGATCAGTGGTACTACAACACACTGTGCTATTTTATTTAACAGCCTTGTACAGTGCTTTGAAGTCCTCATTGTGGGGACTTCAAAGCACCCCATTGCCTGATGTCATTGTGATGTCAGTTGATTGGCAGACGGGTGGCTCTGTTAATAAAAGGAAGGCAGATGCACCTCACCAAGGAGGGCATTCCACCAACAGGGAGCCACCATTGAGCAGACCCTGTCCGGGCAGAACACCAATCCAGGCAGCAGTACCAACATGGCCTCCCTTGCCATCTACAGCACCCAAGTTGGCTGATTATGGATTTCTGCCTTCATCTAGCTCTTTTTGCTTCACTTATCTTTTTTAAAAGCCACACCCTCTTTAACCCACCGCTTGCTCCTGCTTTCTGTTCCACAGGTTTGGTGGCACAGTCAACACAGTGTCATTCGGAACACTGGCAAGCCAGAACACCCCTACCTTTGGATCCCTCTCTCAGCAGCCTACGGGTTTTGGCACACAAGGCACTGGCTTCTCCGCTTTTGGGTCGAGTGGAGGAGGAGGTATGAGCTGTTCTTGACCCTAAATAGGAGGGAGCTTGGAGAGGTGGGAGCGTGGGGAGCTTCAGCACTTGGTCAGTCATAAACTGTTAGGGGCTGGATTTCAGATGCAAACCAAGCTTAATCGTATCTTAAAGGGGAGCAGGGGTTGCTTTTTAATTTTTTATTGCATTTATGTCCCACCTTTCTCTCCAAGTTGCTCAGGGTGGTGTACATGGTTTCTCTCCCTCATTCAACGACTCACAACAACCCTGTGAGGTAGGTTAGGCTGAGAGGCAATGACTGGCTCAAGGTCACACCCAGTGAACTTTGTGGCTGAGCGTGGATTTAAACCCTAGTCCAACACTTTTAACTGGCTACACCACACTGGCTCTCTGTTGGAGAGACTGAGGGACATAACTGTATCCAGCGTACATCCTTTCTATCCCCTTTCGGGGTGGGAAAATAGAAAGAAATGTATATGTTTAACCATACTTTTAAAACCTTTATGTGAGGGTTAGAGCCTTTTTAACCACCTAGAGACAACTGCAGTTAAGCAGTACATAAATTGTTTAAATATTTTTAGCAATTTACAAAACACACCAAAGCTGATGTTAAGCCCCCAAACCCAGAAACCTTCCGCCGCCATTCATTTCTCGGGCTTATTGCTCTCTGCACCTTCTGAGTAGGAGTTTGCAAAGTCTGCTCATGAGCATGTGCAGAGTTTCCATCCCCTTGTCCTTGCCCTCCACCTGGTTCTTAGATGTTTTGAGGATTTTTTTCTCAGAACAGGGAAAATGGAAGTCCTCCTTCACACAGCCCATAATTAAAATTTGCTCTCACAAGTAGTTACAGCCACTAACTTGGGTGGCTCTAAAAGGGGGTTGGACAAATTCAAGGAGGAATTAGGCTGTGTTCTACCTCTGCTGTCAGAGGGAAGGTGCTCCCAGTTGCTGGGAATCACCCCCAAGAAGCTGCTAACGGTTGACAGTACTGAGCTAGATGGAACCAATGGTCTGACTCTTTAGAAGGCAGCTCCCTCTGTGTATGAATTAAAAGAAGAGCTTTGGTTGCAGGTTAGAGTTAAACACTAGATGGAGAACTGGTGTGATTGGATACTGGTTAGGGGGCAGAGAAAAACTGTGCTGATGTGACAGTGTGGCTTTGAGGCTGGCTTGGAATCCTGACACCGTTCCTTAATATGTGTTTTGTAATATAACCTATCCAATAACCCCTTTAACATTGCATTTCCCCTCACCCCTTACAGGCTTTGGCTTTGGATCGTCTAATGTGTAAGTCTCTCTCGTGCTGCCTTCCATGTTGTCGGTAGGCTTTTTCGGTTTATTTTGTGCCAGAAAGAGAGCTGCTTTTGAGGTGAAATATATTATTAAATATGGTAATCCCTGCTTGAATTTTGAAGCAGCAAGAGATGACTGTGGGCTTTGTTCCCTCTCTCATTTCCCCTTGTAAATACATTCATGAGAAGCTTAAGATCTAGAAGGCAGTGTTTCTCTCGGGGACCTGATCCTCCCTTAGAAATAGGCTGCTCTTTTCTTCTATTCTTCACCCTGCACTTTTTTCCTTTGTAAAAGTAGGACTTTAAGCAACTATTTTTGGAATGCTCCACAAAGTGGGAACTCAGTAAATGCTCTGTGGGTTGCAGAGCTCTCCTGAGTAAACTGAGGCAGCAGTGTGTCCACCATTGGAAAAGTTCCTGAAAGCCACAAGCACTGTGTGCCAAAGCAGGCTTTGCCATCCTGGTACAGCAACCATCAGTCTTGGCCTGCAGAGGCATTGTGAGACTCCCATCTCCCCATCAGCCCCAGGCAGTAGTCTAAAATATATGGAGCATCACAGGTGGTCAAAAGCTGTGCCTTTTGTTGTTGTTGTTATTGTTATTAGTATTATTAACACAATTTTCATAATACAAAACAATCTCCCCTCATCTCTCAGCAGAGACAAGGGGTGTCTATAAAGTACAATAAAACAAACAGGCAAACTGAAAACACTAATCTATCAGCGCTATCAAAAATCAAGTCCAGAATGTTCAAAGAAAGTTTTGTATGCTGCTGGGAGATGTCAGTGCTTATGGGACTGGCCAGTGGTGCAGCCTGGCAGTGATTGGCTGAGCTGCCTTTTAATTTCAGAGGTAGGAAGAGTGGGAAGAAGAATCTTGCCTGCCATTAGCTCTCAGCTGCTCAGGTCCATGAGCTTCTAAGGCCAGGCTGGTTAGGGCTGATGGGAGATGGAGTCTTACAAGAGATCTGGCGAGCCACAGGTTTCCCCATGAAACAAGCAGGAGGAGGCCTCAGATGTGGGGGAGGTGATCTTTTGAAAAGAGTGTTGGAAAAGGGGAAGGGTCAAAAGGAGAAGGCCTGGATGTTGCGTCCCAAAAGCAAGGAAGGATTGGACTCTGATTAATAAAATATACACGAGGCTTGACCAGCAAGACTCTGGGAGGAGTGCCAATAATAATCCTGTCCACCCCTTGGCCCAGGTTGTTTTATTCACAAAAGAACTTTTTACACAGTGTTCATAAGAACCAATCAGATTTCCTCTGAGCATTTCAAAAACCCCACGTGGGGACAAAGTTAAAGTTAAAACTACAAAGAGCTAATTTGAGCATGCATAGTAGTTCAGAGTAAATAAAACAGGAATCAAGGAGGAATGTTTTTAGGAAACCCGGAGGTTGTAAACAGCAGTAAACAGGAGAGGAAGGACAGGTAGTATTTACCATCTCCTTGTGAACTCTCTTCCTGGCCTGTGATGATTATGAGTTACTCGTGCGTAAACTGGTGCCTCTCTAGGCTAATTTGCCTTGTTAAACCTTTCTGACTGCACAGCCCTTTCTCATCATGACTGTCTCAGTCACTAGCAGAATCCGTCAGTGGGCGTTTCTTGAATCTCTTCCAACATAAGAGTTGTTTGACACCCAATCTCCTCCGCCTCTCACTGCGCGGGAGCCTTCTGCGCAGGGTGGGCGTAGGTAGCGGAGGACCTGTCCCCTCCTCACTGAGTTCCAGTGAAGAGTCCGTGAGCCCTCTCTCCGATTTCCCCATCAGCTCACTTTTGTTCCTGGTGTTGCGCTTAAATGCTTCCCCCTCCACTGAGCTGCTTCTCCCCCTACTGCTGGGTCCTTCTCCAGCATCATCTAGGAGCCTCCCCTTCGCCTCCCGCTCTGATGTCAGTTCCCTGACATGGCCCTTAAGATCTATCTAAAGATTAACAAACTCCATCAAAGCTACCTTCTATCTTTATGACCCTGGATGTCTAATGAAGCAACTGGCCTGTGTTTAGAATGCTGATACGTGCCGGTCAGGCGGAGAAATACGACGGAGATGCAGAGACGTGGATTGATCAGAAATCATATCAAAATGGCTCAAACCCAGTCAACGCAATGCTTTCATTGCTGACACAAATGGCTTGCTCCATATTTTTTATAATTCCTCATAGCAATCCCACCTGATCACTACACTGGAGAGGCAGCCTGAGAGGGTAAAGGAAAATAAACTGGTACAAGAAAGACAAAGCAAGGCCACATATCCAGACACCAGGAGCTACAGAGGGGAATCATATTTCTTTCTTTCTTTTTAAAAAGCATTTTTACCTGTTCTTCTGCCAGAAAGTCTCCTAGAGTAACTTACATACAAGCAGTTAAAACAAAGCAGTCCCTGAGACAGAAATATTATTTATTGGTTGGGTGGGGTAGGGGGAAGGCCTCTGGACTTAGCCTCACTTGCAAGGCTTGTAGAAGTACCCAAAACAGGGCAAGGTGCCATGAAGCAAGCTAAAAATAAGCTGGGCCTTTCACCCAGGCAGATTGGCAATCTCAACACTTTTTTGGGGGGGGGATCTTGGGGAGATGTCTTCCTCCTTGGCTAATGGGGAGCAATGAGGGGAATGTGGAGCAGTGGGCACACTTGTTCTCCAGTCCTTACTCTTTGGCTATTTTTAAACCTAATAAATGCTTGTGCTTTGAAGACTCACTTGGGATGGAATATGAGAATTGGTAACACTGGGCTGTGACAAAGAGATATTTGGGTTTTTCTTCCCTTTTTAAAAAATAAGCAGCTTAAGAAGTTTGTTCCCTTTTGGGGAAAAGGGGGTCCAAGACCACTCAACTAGCCTGGACCAGTTGGAAGTCTCCTTAGAGCCCCAAACTCTCCAGGATTCTTGGATTCAGGCAAGGGTGGGGAACCTCTGACCCAGGAGCCAAATCTGACCCTCCAGGCCCCTCTCGCTCGCCCTTGGAAGTTCACAACCCTTGCCAGTTCTTTCATGTTTGCATGGATGAAGGATAGACATGCATGTGTTTGTGTAGAAACTAGCATATTGTGCAAGGGAAAAATTAACATGAATAGCCCCACCCATGTTCTCACCCTTGTTTTCTATTTTTCCTCTTTCAGATCCACCTCTGGGTTTAGCAGCTGGAGAAGCTGAAAGGATGCCTGCCCATGTTGTACTTCTATTGGGTGGGCAGGAGTGAAGTGAGGAGATATACATATTGCAATTAAATGTCAGGATTTTTATTTTTAAATTAGTTTTTATTAACGATGTGTTACAAAGCAAACAAATAAACAAGGAAAATAATCTTGCGTATCCATTTTTGATTCATAGAGTCTTTTTCACAGTTTGATTACATTCAGTATGAGACACTATTGTCATAGACATCATGTGATTGGGGGGGAAGAAACGGGAGGGAGATGGAGGGTAATATTCTTTCATTCTATTGCATCATGTTAGTGTAGAGTTTGTGTCAGCACCTCGTGGGTAGGTCCTTTATTTGTATTTTTTTAATTTGTATTGGCATTGCAAGAGATTAGGGTGTCCAGAGCTTGATTGGTTGTGTTCATTTGGTTGCAGTGCAGTTTGTTTGTATGTGTTGAGGGAGGGGAGTGTCTAGTTACAATGTTTCTGACTGCTGAGAATAAGTGACTTAGAGTTTCTTGTCATATCCATGTGTGTTGTTGTCCTGGAAAATATTTAATAGGGCTAGTTCTGGAGTTGCTTCTATTACCTGTTTTGTTATTGTGGTTATTTCCTGCAGCACTGATATCCAAAAGGAATGAACTTTGGGGCATTCCCACCACATGTGGAGGTACTTGCCTATGGAGGTGTAGCCTCTCCAGCATTTAGATGAGGTCCCTGGGTGTATCAGTGCCAACTTCTGTGGTATTAGGTAAAGGTAAAGGGACCCCTGACCATTAGGTCCAGTCGTGACCGACTCTGGGGTTGCGGCGCTCATCTCGCTTTACTGGCCGAGGGCGCCGGCGTGCAGCTTCCGGGTCATGTGGCCAGTATGACTAAGCCACTTCTGGCGAACCAGAGCAGCACACAGAAACGCCGTTTACCTTCCCGCCGGAGCGGTACCTATTTATCTACTTGCACTTTGACGTGCTTTCAAACTGCTAGGTTGGCAGGAGCAGGGACCGAGCAATGGGAGCTCACCCCGTCGCGGGGATTCGAACCGCCGACCTTCTGATTGGCAAGTCCTAGGCTCTGTGGTTTAACCCACAGCGCCACCAAGCACCATCTATAGATAAGTTTCAAGGTAAGTTCTCTTCTTTTTGCTGAGATGGATTTAAATGGTGGTTTAGACCACATTTTTTACCATTGGGCGGGGTTTATTTTGTATCCTATGTCATGCTGCCATTGGTTTTTAATCGTGGTGAAGGGGTCTGTAGTGTCTTGGAGTAATATTTTATATATTGTAGATACCACCCCCTTCCTGTGTCCCTCCAGTGTTAGGAGGAGATTTTCAAAATTAGCCAATGGCCTAATGGCTGCTGCTTTTGCTGCTGGATTAAGAAGGCTTGTGGTTGGTGATGGGTCAGTTGGGATACTGGAGTGTCCCCTAACCTGTCCTGTATTCCCTGTATTGATAGGGTATTGTCATTTTTATAAAAGTCAGTTTGGCGATATAGGCCTTTAGCTTGCCAGGTCTTTATTTGGATGTTTTGGGATGCATGGTGGAATTGTGGGTGATGGGCCAGGAGTATTAGTGGGGGTGGGGTCAGGGCCAGTTTTCCTACTTTTTCCTTCCATGATTTAAACATGGACTGTGTGCATCCGTTTAGTGTTGTGGGAATTTCCTTAGTAAAAAGTAAAAGTGAAATTAAAATTGTGTGAATAAGAACAAGGCCAGGAGTTCAATAAAAAAATAATAAAGATAAGATTAGCACGACCGGAAGGAGTGATAGGAAAACAGGCAAAACAGCTCTCCGACTTATCTGGTAGACAAACTGCAAAAAATCTAGTCCCCCCTCCCCCACGCTTCAATGGGAATAGCGCAGAGTATGACTCCTTCCGAGCTTCCTGCTTGTATTACCTACGGCTTAAAGGGGAAGAATACAGAGATGATGAAGCAAGAATAGCCACGATTGTGGGGCTTCTGGAGGGGGGGGGCTAGACAGCAGATTACCCCTTACCTGATGTCCAATGACCGCGTGCTCACAAACTTACCTGCCATTTTGAAGCTCTTGGACAACATATTCAGGAATCCCGCACAAGAGGCGTAGTTGGAACAGGAGTTCCTGAACCTCAGGCAAGGAAAGGAGACAGTAGCACAGTATTGGTCCAGTTTTATGATGCACGCCCATCAACTGGGGTGGGAAGGGAAGGCCTTGATTGCCCTGTTCAAAGTGGGACTTTGCGAAAATGCCAAAGTTGAACACCTTGGAAGAGGTGGGGCTAGCCACTCTGCAGTTAGGCCTGAGATTCCAGTCGTGTGACAAGATGCGCAGGGGGCAAGGGAGGCCTGGGAGCCACTGAATGTATGTCCCAGTAGAGACCACGGGGCTGCCAAGTTAGGATGAAGGGGAACCCATGCAATTGGGCTCTCTCAGAGGGGGAAGAGTGCCAGGAACCACATGGGCAGAGAGAGAGAGAAGGCGGAGGGAGCGCTTGTGTTTCACCTGTGGGTCCGCCAACCACATGGCCCAACAGTGCACAGTGGGAAGGTCCCAAGGAGCCTTATCAGGGATGAGCGTGGTAACGCCAGGAGAGTGCAGAGAGATGCCGTCGGGAAAAGATCTGCCCCAACCCGTTCTGGGGGCCTCAGGTTGGGAGGAGAAGGGACAGAAGGGCCTCCGCCTGGACCGGTCATACCAGTAATCACTGTGGGTGCTACGCTATGACTCCCAGATGGAAGGGGCGAGCATGTAGACATCCTCATTGATTTGGGAGCGTCAACAGACTTTATTGACATAGACCTAGTGAGCAGGTTGGGAATAGATACACAGACATTGGAAGCTCCTTTAGAAGTGCGGACTATAGACGGAATGCCGTTGCTGTCAGGCTGTGTGTCGGAGGCCACAATGCCCATAGGGCTAGAGTTGCTGGGTCATTGAGAGACCATTGCACTCTGCATCACCAGGTTGACCTCCCGACATGACCCAGTGATCTCATGGGGACAGAGATCCATGACCTTCTCGTCGGCGCACTGCAGACTCCACTGTCTAGGGATGAAGACGGAGAGAATAGGTGAGGCCAATGGGTCGACGATCTGTGGGCCTCTCATTGGAGAGGAGAGACAGATACCCCCACAATATAAGTCTTTCAGAGACGTGTTCTCTGAGGAGGCGGATAGGTTACCCCCCCCACAGGCCTTATGACTGCAAAATAGACCTGGTGCCAGGGGCAGAGATACCCTCCAGCCACCTCTACTCCATGTTGGAAGCAGAGTTAGCTGAATTGAGGGAGTTTCGGCAAAAGAATTTGGAGCGGGGGTTCATACAGCCGACAAAGACTCCAGGAGGAGTTCCAATCTTCTTTGTGAACAAGAAGGACACTTCAGAGAAAAGGCTCGTTGTAGACTATAGAAAAACCAACCAGCGCATGATTCCCAGTCGTTACCCATTGCCGCGGATTGGGGATCTACTGGAGAGGTTGAGGTCAGCAAAAATTTTCACGAAACTGGATCTGAGGGGGGCTTACAATCTGATACGGGTGAGACAAGGTGATGAATGGAAGACGGCCTTTAACACAAGGTATGGGACATTTGAGTATCTTGTGATGCTGTTTGGGCTACAGTCAGGCACGGCCACCTTCCAGGCATTCATCAATCATGTGCTGTCAGATCTTTTGGACAAATCAGTGGTATCCTACCTTGATGATCTTTTGATCTACTCAGAAGGCCCAGAAGAACATGTACAACATGTGAAGGAGGTGCTACAATGGCTGAGGGAACACCGACTATACGCAAAGTTGGAGAAATGCCAATTTCACGTGACAGAAGTGGAGTTATTGGGCTACAGAATCACCCCGGAGGGGATGCACATGGACCCATCAAAGGTGCAGGCGGTAGTGTCGCGGCAAGAACCCCAGACACGAAAAGACATGCAAAGGTTCTTAGGGTTTACCAACTTCTACTGGCAATTTATACATTGGTACTCTGGACTCAAGGCACCAATGACAGATTGTATGAGAGGCAAACAACTGTTCCGGTGGACAGAAGAAGCCTTCGAGAAGCTCAAGACCATGTTCGCTGAGGAAAAGTATTTAGCACACCCAGACCCGCACAGGCCAATGATCGTGGAGACAGATGCATCTGACAAGGCGCTCAGGGCAGTGCTACTCCAGGCGGAGGACAAAGGGGAGCTGAGACCATGCTCCTTTCACTCTCGAAAACTAAACCCTTCGGAACAGAATTACACGATATGGGAACGGGAGTTGCTGGTCATCAAGGATGCCCTGCAAACATGGCACCATTTCCTAGAGGGAGCGCAGCACCAAGTAGAAGTACGCACCGACCACAAAAATCTGGAATACTGGCAGACAGCCAGGCACCTGAACCAACAACAAGTTAGGTGGGTGCAATTCTTCACCAGATTCAACTTTAGAATAAAGTATGTGTCGGGAAGCCAGAATACTTTGGAACTGAAACCGTGCTGGAGCAGAGACTGATCCTCAACCCTGAGCAATTGTGGCTGGCAGTGGTGACGGCCGTGGAACGGCCCGAGTTTCTGAAGCGAACGGGGGAGGATGCGTTTGCTTGGAAGAAGAAAGAGGCGATACAAAAGGGGGAGAGCGATGCGAAGGATTTCGCAGAGAGAGGGGGGTTGCTGTACAGCGGGGGAGCCCTCTATGTGCTGAGATAAGATGGCGCCTGGCACACTTCCCCTGTGCCGATGGATGCTTGTGCCGATAGGAAAAACTTGAGTTCTTAGCAGCGGTAGAAAGTGTTGCCTTGTGTGTGGATAATAAATCAGGCTGAACGCAGGCTTCTTGCTAATCTCTAACAGCCTTTAATGAGAAGAAAAACATCATAAATCAGTCCCGGCGAGAGAGCGGACATTTTTTCGTCTCTCAGCCAAAAACGAAAGGAAACTCACACACAAAGAAAGATTCCCGTATGTGAACCAAACCACGCCTCAGAATGTGAGACGTCACACAGAACTGTTTAACCCTGTAAGTTCTGATTCTCCTCACACTATGTCCCAGAAGAGGAACTCCGAGCCAAGGTACTCAGACAATGCCACGATAGTCCGACAGCAGGCCATTTTGGCCAATGGAAGATGGAACGCCTAGTAATGTGGGACTTCTGGTGGCCAAGGATGCAAGAGGAGGTCAAGGAGTATGTACGGGCGTATGAGACTTGTCAACGGGCAAAGAGGCCCTGTGAGACCCCAGCAGGTCTACTACAACCACTACCTACCCCACAGCAGCCCTGGGAAACCATTGCCATGAACTTCATCATCGACTTGCCAGAGTCACAGAAACAGACAGTGATCTGGGTTGTGGTGGATCTTTTTTCAAAGATGGCACATTTTGTACCCTGCAAGAAACTACTGTCCGCACACGAGACAGTGCAACTCTTCATGGAACATGTGTTCAAACTGCACGGACTATCACAGAAGATTGTGATAGTCCGTGCTATTGTGATGCAACTGCTGAAGGTAGAAGTATGCCTCTCGTCGGCTAGACACCCGCAGATGAAAGGAGAGTCAGAGAGGATGAATGCCACATTGCAGCAGTATCTACGATGCTATGTGAATTACCAACAAGATGACTGGGTAGAGAAGTTGGCACTGGCTGAATTTGCTTACAATAATGCAGTGCACTCATCGACACAAGAAACACAGTTTTTTGCTTGTCAAGGGAGACACCCACGGGTGTTTCCAGGGCTGGGGCACAGCCTCACAGTGCCAGCAGCGGAACAGTATGCAGAAGAAATGGAAGCGCTGCACAGTATTTTGCGGGACCACCTAGAAAGGGCAAAGGCTCAGTACAAGGCGGAAGCAGATAAACACAGGCAGGTGGGCAAGGAAATAAGGGTGGGGGAACAAGTATGGTTGTCCACAAAAGACTGGCCGAGCAAGGGACGATGCTGTAAGCTGGAACCGCAAAGGGTGGGGCCATTCAAAGTGGTGGAACAAATCAACCCTGTGTTCAAGTTACACCTACCCGAGTCAATGACGATGCATCCGGTGTTCCATCGGGCGCTTCTATCTCCAGTGACGCTGAGACACCTGTATCAGGAGAGGAAGGAACCACCACCCTTGCCGATCTCGTTGGAGGGTGAACCTGAACGCAAGGTGGCCGAGCTACTAGACGTATGCAGGAGGGGTAGGGGGGTGCAGTATTAATGTCTTGGAAGGGGTACGGACAGGAAGAGGATTTGTGGGAGAGCCAGGAAACATACATGCACTAAGGTTGCTGAGCGAGTTTCACCATAGGTACACCAGTAAACCCAAACCCCAAGGCTGGGTCGAGGAACAGCCAGAATGGGAAGAAGAAAGGGAGGATGAGCCCAAGTGGGAGGAAGAAGTAGAAGAGCAGCAACCGGGGTGCAGTTATTGGGAAGATAATGAGAAAGAATGGTGGGAAGTGGCCCAGAGCGCCCAAAGAGAGGAAGAGTAGAGGCAGGAGGAACAGGAGGGGGCCCCTAGAGGGGGGGATGATGTCAGGTTGGAGCCAGCAAGCGAACAACAGCAGCTGCCAGACTTGGACGGCAGCCCAGGGGAAAATGGGAGGCTTGGCATGGAAAGATCAGAGGAAAAGACGGGGGGGGGGTTCACAGCCCAGATAAACACAGGACTTTGCAGACAACAGCTTGTCAGACCCAGTTTGCAAACCTCTCAGTGTGCAGGAACGCAGAAAGGGAGGGGTACAAGAAAATGGGAAATTGACATCACAGAAGCGATGGAAGAGATTCGCTTTCACGCGTTGTTTCCGGGTGAAGAGGAACAACGCTGAGGATTTAGTTGAGTCATCATCAGGGTAGCCATAAGTCACAGGGGTAGAGAGCTCCAGACAAGAGGCATGTTTTACTTTTTTTCGGACTTCCGGTTAGCGCCAGCAGCAATGGCTGACCTCCTCTGATCTCGGAGGGGGTAGCTCAGCGAAAAATCGGGTCCTGTGCGCTGCGGCGAAGCGGGGACCCTCAGAAATCGCAGGCGCGGAAGCCTGCGAACGTGGAGGCTCGGCGGGCACCTTGGAGTGCCCCCCCCAACCCGAGAGGAAGCCTTTTTCTGAGGCTTCGGAACGGAGCGGGGGAGAAGCGCGGTGCTGCGAGCGGATCGCTGCTTTCACTGAGCGAAGCCGTGTTGCCGTTGCTGGAGAGCGCTGACTTATTCCTGGAACATTTGGACTGAAATTTCAACCGTGAGTAGAGGAATTGGATTAAAATAGCACTAATTGGATTAATTGGACTATCTGGATAAAAGCGGAAAAGTTTTAGCAGCAAAAAAAAGTTAGAATTGGCTACCGCGGTGGAAGTGCAAACAGGAAGTCCGCTTCCCCGCATTGTATCCGGAATAAAGCATAGAGATTTTGAGCTAAACGTGGGAAAATTGAATTGAAAATAGTGTTTTTTTCTGACCTGAGAACTTTGGCGGAATCTACCTTTCGGAGGGATAAAGGGAAAGGCTTTGTTTGACTCTACCGGACTGTTTAAAGATTTAAAGAGCAATCTGTCAGTGAGACGTCTCAGCTGTCAAAAGCTGTCAGTGCTGCTTGGTGGCTGTAAAGAAGATATATTGTGGCCAATTTCGTAGGGGAAAATAATTGGAAAGTTACATTGTGGTCCTCCATCTTTGTCTCTCTACTTAGTTTCTCTTTCCTGTTATTTTAGAAGGACAGTAACTGGTTTGGTGGTAACAGTGTCCACCTAGTGGGACTCCCTGAAATTACAGTAAAGGAATTTTCCACTTGTAAACAGGAACAGCATACGTGGGAAAAGAACTTGACCTTCACTTTGTTATGGCAGATGGCCAAAAATCTCAAGACCCGTCAGTCTTGAGATCTGGGAAACCTTGGGTACACCGAAGGCAATCATCTGCTGGTTTGTCTGCATCAGCAACACAATCTAAGTCTGGTGGAATGTCTGAGGAAATTTTAGCCAACGCCTTGGCTAAGATTAATGAATCTATACAGCAACTTAGTACAAGGGTGGGGGAGACGAATAGGAAAGTGGAAGAAACGAACCAGAAAGTGGACATTGCTAATAGAAAAATTGATTTAAACACAGAAACATTAGACAACTTGGAGAAAAAGGTAAACAGCAATACGGAATCTATTCAGAGATTACTGCAAGACTCAAAGTCTATACAGGAAAAGACTGCTGCTGTGGAATTTAAATTGGGGCAATTGGAAACTGAAAAGGTACCAGACCTGCAGAAAGAGATTGCAGAACATAAGTTAACGTTGTCTATGATTGATCTCAGAGACAAACAAACCAATCTAAGAATTAGAGCTGTTCCTGAGTTGGAGAAAGGCACCTTGATAGACTTTTTGACACAAGAATTTCTGGAATTTTGGAAATCGGACCTGAAACAAGAGGACTTTAAGATTGTGAGGGCCTTTCGACTGGGGAAAGGAGGAAGAAAGATTAAAATAAGGGACTGTTTGATTACCCTCCGATCCAAAGAAGAAAGGGACAAAATTTTGGGCCTGCATTACGAAAAACCCTTGACAATTATACAATCAAAAGTGGAAATTTTTAAAGACATACCAAAACATCTTCTTGGCTTAAGACAAGATTTTGGAGACTTGGTGGCCTTGTTGAGAAAAAATAAAATCCTTTTCAGGTGGGAATTCCCTCAAGGTCTATCCTTTAGTTTTAAAGGAAGAAAGACCAAGATAAGATCAGTGGAGGAAAAGAACAAGTTTTTGAGTGCATACGAAGAAGATCTACAGAAAGGATTGGGAAAAGACACTGTGATACCGGATAAGAATTTGCAAAAAAAAGCGAAACCAACGCCACCGACAGACATAGACAAACTTCTTGGGGCTGTTGGAGGAGAAGGAGAGTAACTACAAAATGACACTTCAAGTTTTAAGCTGGAATACTAATGGTCTGAATTCGTCGGCAAAAAGGGGGAGAGTATTTCATACATTGAAAAAAGAACATTTGGACTTGATTTGTTTACAAGAGACGCATGTGACAAGGCTACATCGGAAAATTTTGATAAATAAAAGATTGGGAGAAGAATTTATTTCATCGGACAATGTGAAAAAAAGAGGAGTAGTACTCTACGCGAAGGAAAGCCTGTCACCAAAATTTATATTTAAAGATGACCAAGGAAGATATATAGCAATTGAAATTCAGTTTCAAGGACAGAAGTTTTTGATAATAGGTGTATATGCACCAAATGAGGGAAAATCAGAATTCTTTAAAAAATTGCACGAAACTCTCCTGGATTATTTGGATTACAACATTATTTTGATGGGAGACATGAATGGAGTAGTGTCTACAAATATGGATAAAGCCCAAAGACAAACGGTGACGAAAGATGGAAGACTACCAAAGACATTTTTTGAAATGACTGACAATATGGATCTTGTGGATATTTGGCGAATAAAGAACCCCTTGGAAAGAGAAGGAACCTTCTCTGAAGCAAATATGACATGGACAAGAATAGACCAAATCTGGATAACTAGAGGACTGGCCCCTAAGATAAAAAAAGTGGTGATTTGCCCGAAAATTTGCTCTGATCACAATCCAGTAAAGATTGAAATGATATCAACGCCAATTGGAGCTTTCAGATGGAGGATGAATGACTCCTTATTTAGGAATGAGGAAATTATTAAAAAGGCCCAGAAGAATTTGAGAGACTATTTTGAAATAAATATGAATACTACGACAGAAAAAAGAGTGAGTTGGGATGCCAGCAAAGCGGTGATGAGAGGATTTTTGATACAACAAAATGCAATTAGGAAAAGATATCAAAACGAGAAGCGAGAAAAAATTTTGGAGAAAATTAAGGATGGAGAAAAAAGACTGAGGGCGAAACCGAACTCACAGGAGATTTTAAAAGAGATAAAGCTATACCAAGTACAATATATGAAACTGATGAACCAGGAGATAGAATGGAAGGCCAAACAGATGAAACAAAAGACCTTCGAATCGGCAAATAAATGTGGGAAATTACTGGCCTGGCAAATGAAAAAAAGACAAAAGCTGAATACGATTACGAACTTGGTAGTAGAAGGGAAGAACATACAGAATCCTGGAGAGATTCGGAAGTGCTTTCAGAACTATTTTAAACAGTTATATACGCAGGAGACTCAGAAAGAATTAGACATTGATCGGTTTTTGAAAAATAATGGATTACAAAAAGTATCTCAAGAGAGCAAATCAATATTAAACTCTACAATATCTGATCAAGAGGTGGAAGGAGCCATTCAGAATATGAAATTGGGCAAATCTCCAGGACCGGATGGCCTAACTGCAAAGTACTACAAATCTTTGAAAGAATGGTTATTGCAACCGCTGAAAGAACTTTGCAATGAAATACTACGGGGAGGAAAAGCACCCGAGTCGTGGAAAGAAGCATACATCACACTTATACCAAAAACTGAAGTGGAGAAGACACAGCTGAAGAACTACCGTCCCATATCCCTACTTAATGTGGATTACAAAATTTTTGCGGAAATTATGGCTAAAAGATTAAAAAATGTATTGGTAAAAGAGATTCATAAAGATCAGGCGGGCTTTCTCCCCGGGAGACATCTGTCAGATAATACTAGGAATATTATCAATATTTTAGAAAAACTGCCAAGTTAATATCAATACCAAAGCTGTTTTAATATTTGTAGATGCAGAGAAAGCGTTTGACAATATTTCTTGGAGTTTTATGAAGAAAAATTTGCAGGGGATGGGGGTAGGCCAAAGTTTTGAAAATGGTATAGGTGCAATTTATTCGGAACAAAAAGCTAAGCTTATTGTGAACAATGTAGTTACAGAAGAATTTAAGATAGAGAAAGGAACAAGACAGGGTTGCCCAATCTCCCCATTGCTTTTTATATCGGTCCTGGAGGTTTTGCTCAATATGATTAGAAAAGACCAATTGGTTAAAGGTATACAACTCGGAGCTAAACAGTACAAATTGGAAAGCTTTTGCTGACGATTTAGTTTTGACATTACAGGAGCCAGAAGCCAGCACAAAAAGAGTATTACAATTAATCCAAGAATTTGGTCAAGTAGCAGGTTTTAAATTGAACAAGACGAAAACTAAGGTATTAGAGAAAAACCTTACAGAGATTGAGAAAGAGAGGTTTCAGAAAGAGACAGGATTAACAATAGTTAACAAAGTGAAATATTTAGGGGTGCATATGACTGCTAAAAATGTGAATTTGTTTAAAGATAATTATGAAAAATGTTGGTCAGAAATGAAGAAGGATTTAGAAACATGGTCAAAATTGAAGTTATCATTGTTGGGCCGAATTGCTGCGATAAAGATGAATGTATTGCCTAGAATGTTGTTTTTGTTTCAAACATTGCAAATTGAGGATAAAATGGACTGTTTCAAGAGGTGGCAAAGAGATATTTCCAAATTTATCTGGCAGGGCAAAAAGCCTAGAATAAAATTTAAGATATTAACAGATGCGAAGGAAAGAGGGGGATTTGCCCTGCCAGATCTTAAACTTTACTATGAATCAGCCGCATTTTGCTGGCTGAAAGATTGGCTACTTCTTGAAAACGTGGACATTTTGGATCTAGAAGGCTTTGATAATGTGTTTGGATGGCATGCATATTTATGGTATGACAAGGTTAAAGCGCATAAGGCCTTTAAGAATCATATTGTCAGGAAAGCATTGTTTAATGTTTGGGTGAGATATAAGGATTTGTTGGAAAGTAAAACACCAAGGTGGCTGTCACCAATGGAGGCAAAGGCATTGAAAAAAACTAATATGGAGACAAATTGGCCAAAATACTGTGAAATTTTAGAACAAGTTGGAGATAAACTAAAACTGCAGAGTTTTGACAAATTAAAAACTAAAGTTCGAGATTGGCTTCATTATTATCAAATAAGGGAGGTTTTTAACCTAGATAAAAAGATTGGTTTCCAGGAGGAAAAATCCAAACTGGAAACGGAATTGTTAGAGCCTAAAACTAAAAATTTGTCAAGAATGTATAACCTGCTGCTGAAATGGAATACACAGGATGAAATGGTTAAGTCTGCTATGATTAAATGGGCACAAGATGTTGGGCATAATATTATGTTTGCTGACTGGGAACGGTTATGGACCACAGGTATGAAGTTTACGGCTTGTAATGCCCTAAGAGAAAATATAATGAAAATGATTTATAGGTGGTACTTAACCCCAGTCAAGCTAGCAAAAAATTATCATTTGCCCGATAATAAATGTTGGAAATGTAAAGAAAATGAAGGTACATTCTTTCACCTTTGGTGGACATGCCCAAAGATTAAGGCCTTCTGGGAAATGATATATAATGAACTAAAAAAGGTATTGAAATACACTTTTGTGAAGAAACCAGAGGCCTTCCTCTTGGGCATGGTCGGCCAATTGGTGCGAAGGGAAGATAGGAATTTTTTTATGTATGCGACAGCAGCGGCAAGAATACTCATTGGGAAATATTGGAAGACACAAGAATTGCCTACCCGAGAAGAATGGCAGATGAAAGTGATGGACTATATGGAACTGGCTGAGATGACCGGCAGAATTCGAGATCAGGAAGAAGGGTTGATGGAAGAAGACTGGAGAAAATTTAAAATATATCTTCAGAAACACTGTAATATAAAATAATGTTAGAAAAAGGTTGGAAAAGAATATTAGGCCGTATTGGCAGACATGGTATAATGGAATAAGTAAAAATGAAGCGTAAAATGAGGATAGAGGAGAATTAAATACTTTCGAATGTTAAAATGAGTAAAAGAAAAGAAGGTTAGAAGGATTTGCTGGAGATACGATCTAAACTAGAATACAAAGCAGGGAGGTGAGAGGAAGTCATGGAAATAAGTAAAAGGGAAAAAGGTTGTAAAGGTCTAATTTGATTTTTGTTATTCTTTACTGTGATTCTTTGTTTTTTCTTTTTTCTTTTTTATTGTCTGTTTTTTGTAACATGTGTATGGTTTGTTTTTTCTTTATTTTTTGTAACTTTAAAATTGGAATAAATATTCTTTAAAAAAAAAAAAGAGGCATGTTTTTTCTGGAATAAAACCAACTTTTAATTAACTGTACATGTACGCATCTTGCTGCCGCTACAGCTAATAGATTAAAAAGTATTTTAAATGAGGTAATTCATAAGGATCAAGCAGGCTTTCTTCCTGGTTGACAATTGAAAGATAATGTTAGGAATATATTGGACATAATTGAATATTTGGAGTCCAGGAATGATAGACATCTGAAGGCAGCCCTGTTTAGGGAAGCTTTTAATGTTTAATAGGTTATTGTATTTTAGTGTTTTGTTGGAAGCTGCCCAGAGTGGCTGGGGAAATCCAGCCAGATGGGCGGGGTATAAATAATAAATTGTTATTGTTATTGTTAATGTTAATGTTTATTGATGCGGAAAAAGCTTTTGATAATATTTTGTGGCATTTTATGAAAGAAAATTTGAAAATGATGGGAGTAGGGGAAATGTTTATGAAAGGCATTGGAGCTATATATTCAGAACAGAAAGCAAAATTGATAATAATAATTTGACTGATAATTTTGATATATCTAAAGGTACTAGACACTGTCACCATTGCTATTTACTACGGTCCTTGAGGTATTAAACAAGAATTTGAGAGAGTGGCCAGAAGTTAGAGGTATAAAGATTGGAGTAAAAGAGTATAAATTAAAAGCCTTTGCAGATGATTTGAACAGTAGAAGACCTACAATCCAGTGTACAAGAAGCACTGGTGAAAATTGATGAATTTGGGCATGTAGCAGGATTCAAGCTTAATAAAAGTAAAATCCTAATAAAGAATATGATTAAAGAAGGGATAGATGAATTGCAACGCAGAGTCAGGAATTATGGTGGTTAAGAAAGTGAAATATTTGGGAATTTGGTTGACATAAAAAAATATTAATTTGTTCAAGGATAATTATGGTATCACATGGAAGGAAATCCAGATTTGAAACTCTACTACGAGGCGTCCTGTCTCTGTTGGTTAAAGGAATGGATAACAATGGAAAATACAGATCTTTTGGATCTGCAAGGTTATGATAACAGATTTGGGTGGCATTCTTATCTTTGGTATGACAAAGTGAAAGTACATAAAGGTTTCCTGAATCCTGTGATTAGAAGGTCAATTTATGAGGTATGGGAAAGAAATAAAAAATTATTGGAAAAGAAAACACCATGGTGGATATCGCCGATTGAGGTATTGACGGTTAAGAAATTAAATATGGAGGGAAGGTGGGCCACATATGAAGAGATTATGATGAAAACCAAACAAGGTTTAAAGCTTAAACCGTATGACCAAATTGAAGATTCTTTTACAGGTTGGTTGCAATATCGTCAAGTGAATTACATATTTAAGGAGGATAAGAGGAAGGTTGGTTTTGAAGACAAAAAAATCAAGATTTCAAATCGAGCTGTTGGAAAGCAGAAGTAAAATATTATCTAAGATGTATAACTTGTTGTTAGAATGGTTTACTAAAGATGAGGAAGTGAAAGAAGTTATGATAAAATGGGCTTTAGATTTTGGGTGCAATATTGAGTTTGATTCATGGACAAGATTGTGGAATGAAAATCTGAACTTCACAGCATGTATGTCTTTAAAAGAAAATGTAATGAAAATGATGTATAGATGGTATTTGACACCTATAAAGTTAGTTAAAATGTATAGAATGAGGGACAAAGCATGCTGGAAATGTAAAGATTCAGTCGGTGACTTTTATCATATGTGGTGGACATAGAGGTGAACACCAGGTCCAAGGCATGTCCGCGACTATGAGTTGGGCCAGACTTATTCAGGGACAGCCCCATGGAGGCCATGCTTTCCGCAAAGTCCTGAGTGGCCCCTTGTAAGGTCGTGTCAGCATGGATGTTAAAATCTCCTAGGACAACCAAACTAGGTGTCTCCAGGAGAGCATCCGCCACAACCTGAAGCAACTCAGGCAGGGAATCCTTGGTGCAGCGGGGAGGTCGGTACACCAAAAGGAATCCTGTACTGCCCCTATTGCCCAACTTCCAGAACATGCAGTTACAGAACTGGGTACAGTGGTACCTCGGGTTACAGACGCTTCAGGTTACAGACTCCGCTAACCCAGAAATAGTACCTCAGGTTAAGAGGTTTGCTTCTGGATGAGAACATAAATCGTGCGGTGGCGGCGCGGCAGCAGCAGAGGGAGGCCCCATTAGCTAAAGTGGTACCTCAGGTTAAGAACAGTTTCAGGTTAAGAATGGACCTCTGGAACGAATTAAGTTCTTAACCTGAGGTACCAGTGCATTCCCAATATATTTCCTTCGGTTTATCTGTAATTTTACCATTTACGTTAATTTTGTTTATATGGTTGTTCATTTTTCCTCATCTGCCATGCCAACAGTTTCCCAGGTTTGTTGGCATGTTCAAAATATTTTTGTTTCATTCTTTTAATTTTCCGGCCTATTTCATCATTAACGATAATTGAATATTGGGTTTGCAACAATTTAATTGCCTGTTTTAGTGATTCCTTATTTGGTTTTTTTCACTAATTATAAAATTTCTTTTTTCCTTTCCCCCCTTAATTTTCTTTTAACTGAGTTTTGTTGGACAAACAGTCCCCTCATCACTGCCTTTCTGGCATCCCATACTGTTTGCAGCTTAATTTCATTTTGGAGATTTAATTCAAAGTAATCTCCTAAAACTTTCTTTTCCTCCCCCCCCCCTTTCATCTAATAAACCTTCATTTAATCTCCATCTAAAGGTAGATTGACTTTCTTTTTGGATTTCCATTATTAAAGAATTATGATCTGATAATGTTCTAGGATTTATCTCTATTTTTAAAACTTTTAATTCCAATTCTTTGGAGATTCACATCACATCTAATCTTGCGCTGCTTTCATGAACACATCAATTTTCAGAATTCGGGAAAGAGATGGCAAAATCAATGTAGGGGTTACCTTTGCAAGTGTAATCTGATATGGAAAAAAGTACAAACATATTGTCTGAGAAATTAGGAAAATTAGATGAGAAAGAAATGGGAGTGCCTGATCACCTCATCTGTCTCCTGAGAAATCTCTATGTGGGACAAGAAGCTACGGTTAGAACTGGATATGGAACAACTGATTGGTTCAAAATTGGGAAAGGAGTACGGCAAGGCTGTATATTGTCTCCCTGCTTATTTAACTTCTATGCAGAATTCATCATGCGAAAGGCTGGGCTGGATGAATCCCAAGCCGGAATTAAGATTGCCGGAAGAAATATCAACAACCTCAGATATGCAGATGACACAACCTTGATGGCAGAAAGTGAGGAGGAATTAAAGAACCTTTTAATGAGGGTGAAAGAGGAGAGCGCAAAATATGGTCTGAAGCTCAACATCAAAAAAACGAAGATCATGGCCACTGGGCCCATCACCTCCTGGCAAATAGAAGGGGAAGAAATGGAGGCAGTGAGAGATTTTACTTTCTTGGGCTCCATGATCACTGCAGATAGTGACAGCAGTCACGAAATTAAAAGACGCCTGCTCCTTGGGAGAAAGGCGATGGCAAACCTAGACAGCATCTTAAAAAGCAGAGACATCACCTTGCCAACAAAGGTCCGTATAGTTAAAGCCATGGTTTTCCCAGTAGTGATGTATGGAAGTGAGAGCTGGACCATAAAGAAGGCTGATCGCCGAAGAATTGATGCTTTTGAATTATGGTGCTGGAGGAGACTCTTGAGAGTCTCATGGACTGCAAGAAGATCAAACGCATCCATTCTTAAGGAAATTAGCCCTGGTGATATTGCAACCATCGTGTAAACAGGTCTTCAGTTTGTTCATATGGTTTAAGCTTTAATCCTTGTTCCGATCGTCTAATAATTTCCTCATAAGTGGCTCGCCTTCCCTCCATATTTAATTTCTTATCCATCAATACCTCTATCGGCGATATCCACCATGGTGTTTTCCTTTCCAGTAAGTTTTTGTTTCTTTCGCATACCTCATAAATTGGCCTTCTAATCACATGGTTTAGGAAACCTTTATGAACTTTTACCTTGTCGTACCAAAGGTACGAGTGCCACCCGTACCTATTATCATGGCCTTCTAAGTCCAAAAGATCCGTATTTTCCAGTGTTGCCCATTCCTTTAACCAAACGAGACAGGATGCCTCAAAGTAAAGTTTAAGGTCTGGCAAGGAGAATCCACCTCTTTCTTTTTTAACTGTTAATATTTTAAATTTTATCCTCTGCTTCTTCCCCTGCCTGACAAATGTTGATAATATTTTTTGCCATTCTCTAAATTGTCCTGTCCCTTTGATCACTGGAATTGTTTGAAAGAAGAATAACATTCTGGGCAAAACATTAATTTTTATAACCGATATTCTGCTTAACAAAGACAATTTCAATCTATTCAAATCTCTATGTCTTTCTTGATTTCCCTCCATGTGGTTTCATAATTATCTTTAAACAAATTTATATTTTTCGATGTCAACCAAATTCCTAAATATTTCACTTTTTTAGCCACCATAATTTCTGACCTGTGTTGCAATTCATCTATCTCTTCTTTATCCATATTCTTAACTAACATTTTGGTCTTATTTTTATTAAGTTTGCTGCTACTTGTCCAAATTCATCCATTTTCACTAAAGCTTCTCGTATGCTATTCTTTGGATCTTCTACTGTTAAGACTAGGTCGTCTGCAAAAGCTTTTAAGGCTCCCACCTTAATACCTCTGATTTGTGGTGATTCTCTCAAGTCCTCATTTAAAATGTCCAGGACCGTAATAAACAACAGTGGTCACAGTGGGCAACCTTGCCTTTTGAAATATCATAATAATTTGACAAATTATTATTTATTATGAGTTTGGCTTTTTGTTCTGAATATATGGCACCAATACCTTTCAGAAACATTTCCCCATTCCCATCCTTTTTAAAAATTATTTCATAAAATGCCATGAGATATTATCAAACACTTTTTCTGCATTGATAAACATTAAATGCAGCTTGTTTGTCATTTCTAAGCTCTAAATATTCAATTAAATCCAATATGTTCCTTACATTATCTTTCAATTGTCGTCCCGGTAAAAAACCAGCTTGATCCTTGTGTATTGCATCATTTAATACAGTTTTTAATCTATTGGCTAATACATCTGCAAATAACTTGTAATCGTTATTCAGTAGTGAAATAGGCCTGTAATTTTTGACATTCAAGTCATCAGCATCTTTCTTTGGGATCAGAGTAATGTACGCCTCTTTCCACGTATTCGGAATTTTCCCTTCTTTCAAAATATCATTCATAACCTCACATAGCACTGGCAATAGTTGTCCGCTTAATGTCTTATAATATTTTGACGAAATGCCGTCCGGACCTGGGGCTTTCCCTATCTTCATTCTCTTTATTGTCTTCTCAATCTCCTGTTCCATTACTGACCAATTTAACTGTTCTTTTTTCTCTATAGGGATCTGTTGTAATTGGTGTCCTTGTATATAACTCTATTTTCTTAGTGTCTTCCTTCTCTTTCTTATACAAATCTTTATAGAACCTCTGAAAAGTTTTTCTGATTTCTTTAGGATCTTCGTTCATCCTGTCTCCCTCTCTTATTTTACAAATTATGTTTTGTCTTTGCCTTGTCTTTAATTACCATGCCAGAAGTTTCCCAATCTTGTTTGCTGATTTGTCTCAGCATCTTTATTTTCCATTCCACTTCCTGATTCACCATCGTGGAGAACTGAGTCTGCAACAATTTAATATTTTGCCTTATTAAATCATCTTTTAGTTTTGATGTCAGCTGTCTCTCATTCTCCATGAGATGAGCCAGAATTTCCTCTTTCTTTTTCTCTCTTCCTCTTTTCTGGAAACTATTCTTTTGAATCAGGAATCCTCTCATCACTGCTTTACTTGTGTCCCATACTGTCTCAATAGCTGTTCCTTTGTTTAAGTTCCACTTAAAATAGTCTGTAATTGTCTCTCTTGCTTTTTCCACTATTTTTTTATCATTAAATAAGCTTTCATTCATTCTCCATCTAAATGATGATGGATCTTTCCCTTTTACCTCCAAGTATAATGAATTATGATCAGCAAATGTCCTTGGGAGAATGTCAACTTTAGATATTCTTGGAATCAACTCCTTGGAAATCCAGATGTAATCAATTCTGCCGGAGCTCTTATTCGGTTATGAAAAGAATGTGTACTGTTTTGTTGTAGGATTTCTAAGTCTACAAATATCCGTTAATCCCAGGTGTCCACCATATCAAAAAATGATTTTGGTAGCTTGCCTTCATTTAAGTCTTTCCTTTTTGTTGATCTGTCTATACTCGGCATAACCACTCCGTTAAAATCCCCCATTAATACCATTCTCTGGTCCAGGAAATCAGATAGTATTGCATTAAGATTCAAATAGAATTCTGCCTTCTTATCGTTAGGTGCATAAATTCCCACAATAATCAATTTCTCACCCTGAAACATAATTTGAACTATCAATACTCTTCCGACCTCGTCTTTGAAAATCAATTTTGGATCATATTTCTCCTTTGTGTACAACACTACCCCTCATTTTTTATTTGCATCTGAGGCTATAAAGTCTCTTCCCAACCTTTTATTGCTTAAAATCCTCTTACGTTTTCTTGCAACATGTGTTTATTGCAAACAAATTATGTCCAAATTTCATTTAATCAAAACATGTTCAATTTTATTCCTTTTATTTTTATTAAGTCCATTCACATTCAAAAATAAAGTTTTCAAAGCCAATTTCAAATCTATTTAATTCTATTACTCGATCTGATTCAAATTTGGCAGTCTTTATTATTATCCTCTTCTTCCTCTTCCTCTTCCTCCTCCTCCTCTTCCTCCTCCTCCTCCTCTCCCTTCTTTTTCTCCTCTTCCTTCTGATCCTGGGCGGGTCTTTCCTTCTCCACTTTCCCCAGCTCTTTGTCACATCTTCTAGAAAACTTCTCTAATTCCTGGTGGCTACTTAATTTAAATCTCTTTGTAATAGAAGAAAATTCCTTCTGGAAATTCCCACCTATGCTGGATCCCATTTTTCTTCAACAGTCCAACCAATTGTTTATAAATGTCCCTTTTTTATAGAAATCTGGATGGGGTTTCTTTAAAAATGATGATTGCTTTCCCCTCAATACATAAATTTTTATTGTAATTCATTCTCAAAATTTCATTCCTTATGTCCATCGAATTAAACATAACCAAAACGTCTCCTGGGAATTTCTTCACTTTTGCTTTCACTGAACTTACGTTTATTCTAAATGCATTCACAATTGTAAATCCAATGTTTTCCTCCTTTAAGTCCATCCAGATCGCTAATTCTTTAATTAATTTAGCCCTAATATTCTCATTTGCCTCCGCAGGAATCCCCCTAAATTTCAAATTCAATTGTTTTTGCCTCATCTCCAATAATGCCATATTGTCCAACATTACTTCTTGTAACTTGTTTATCTCTTTTACCTCTCCTCTGACCCGTTCTGACTCCCTCTTTGTCTCCTTCATTTCTTTCTGTGTTCTTTTCATTGAATCTTCCAATGTTTTAGATCTAACAGATAAGTCTTTTACTTTACCTGTTAATTCCCACACTACTCCTTCCAATTTTTTATCTAAAGTCTCCTGTACCTCCAATAATTTTCTCTCCATATATTGCTCATTTTGTTTAAATTCCTTCCTTATTTCAGCCATTAAGTTATCATAGTCTTTAATCTCCTTGCCCTCTCTCCCATTTTCCTGTCTGGAAGGTCGTCTTTCTCCTGGGGTGCCCACTCCCCTTTCCCCTGCCATATCATCTGTCTCACACTACTAACTACAATAACCAATACTTAGTTTCTCAGATGCAGTTCTATTTGCAACCTCCAGAGGTCGCAATACCAAACTGACAGGTTCCTCAAAGGCAGTACATCCCCAATCCACTCGGTGGCGTCTGACACTGTGACGTTGAGCCTCTTATCAAAGTTACTTTCGATTTCTTTCTCTGCTGCTAGATTATATCGACCTCAAGCCCTTTCCACTCAGCAAAGTAAGGAGAAAATACAACAAAAGGAAAGGCAAATTTATAATCCAAATGGAGCTCTTCTTTCTTCCGCCACTTGCTGGCTTAATCCACGTACTCATTAACTCCACCAGGGATAGCGAGAGAAAATAACAAAAGAAAAAATGTCAGAGACCTGGGGTAATTTATCCTTCAGGTTTGTGGGGGGGGGGGGCGGAGAAGAAGGAGTTTTAAGAAGCCCAGTGCCAGAATTCCTCCACCAAATGATAAACTTGGACAAAAGTAGTAGGTTCCGAAAACATACAGCCAGTTCAAGTTTTAATGAGATGTACTGGGCGTTCAAAAGTCAAGTTCAATAATCCAAGACTTTACTGGTTTTAACCAGGTATAATTAGCACAGTCTTAACAGTCATAAAATGGTGGAGCGTGATGAGCTTAAATTCTGGCTGCTGACAAGCTGTACTCCGGCCAGAATGAAAAAAGAGATTCCTCTCAAACTCCAAAATGCCACAAAGTATTCCGTATAAAGTCCCTGCCTCAGCACTTTAAACAAAGTATCTGAGGTCTTTTAGCAACACTCACTCAGCAGTTTCAGTCTCTCCTTGTTCCTTCCTGCAATCTTCCGCCATGCGCCATCTTCTCTCCACTGCTGGGACGGACTCCCTTTTTTCACCCCTCAGCGTTCCGAATCTTAATAAATTTAACTTCTTTTAAACATTTGGCCAATAAATAAGTCCAAGTGTAACTCTGGATTCGTTCCTAATTATTGGAAGCTGCCGCTTTCATTAGAAATCAGGGGTTAGTGCTGCCTCCCCTTCATGCCTTCAGCTCGATCCTGTCCCCAGACCTATTAGCAAAATCTGGGGGGCAGGAGAGCACTTCAGGGCACTGTCGGGTGCTACGTCCCCCAAAATAATCTGCTTGAGGTTCCAAGGTCTGCGTAGCCTTAGCTGAACCTCTGAAAAACCCTCGCGCCACGTGAGATTCCCCGAAGGGCTATCTCGTGCTTCTTTCCAATGGCCACGGCTTCGCCGGAAGTCCTCTTAGTCCTCACTTTCATTGCTGTCACTACTGTATGCATCCTCTTCTTCACTTTCTAAGCCTTCATCATTTACCACATCAAGGTACTCAGGGCACATAATGTGAGGAGAATCAGAACTTACAGGGTTAAACAGTTCTGTGTATCGTCCAGCCTACTAAGGTGTGGTTTATTTCACATACGGGAATCTTTCTTTGTGTGTGAGTTACTTTCGTTTTTTCACTGATGAACCGGGAGGATGGCTGCTCGATCTCCCGGCTGATTTATTACGCTATGCTGTTCATTAAAGCCTCTTAGATTAGAAAGAAGCTTGCGTGCGGACTATGATTTATTGCACCTACACAAGGCACACACCGCTGCTGCGAAACTCTTCTTGGAGCCAGGAAGAAGTCTTAAGGCTCAGAGGCACAGGGAAGTGTGCCGGATGCCACTCTAATTCAAGAGGTTATGGGTGCTGCCATGACGTGCCTGTGTGTGAGGGTGCAGCAAGGCCAGCTGGAGCTCCTGCCTAGGGTTTGAGGCAGCGAAGCTCGGTGGTGAGAAGGCCTCATCTTCAGGACCGGGTGCCAGGAGGAGCTACTGGAACGTGAGTAGGCTAAGCCCCAGGGGAGAAGATGGCAGATGGCCAGGAATCCTACACAGTCCCTTTTGACTCTTTGCAGATTTATTGCTTTCTCCGTCCAGCCACGCTTCTCTTGCGCACACTCTGAGAAGCATGACCCCAGGTAGAAAAACAAATAGCAGGGACTTCCGGGGTGGCGCCATCGGCAATGGCGACTCCCTCTGAACTGGAGGGACCAGCTCCGCGCGAAACGGGTCTTTTCCGCTACGGCGAAGCGGGGACCCTTTTAGAAATCACAAGCGGATGAAGCCTGTGACCATGGGACTCGGCGGGCACCCTTAGCGCCCCCCCAACCCGCAAAGGAACCCACTAACGGGCTCCGAAGCGAAGAGGGGGAAGTGGCGCGGTGCTGTGAGTCAACTGCTTTTTCCATGGAGCGAAGCCGCATAGCTGTTGCCGGAGAGCACTGCCTTTTTCCTGGGACAATTTGGCATCTAAAATAATCACCCGTGAGTACTTAAACTTTGAACAATTGGACTTTAAATAAGGACTGGCGAGCAGAAAGGAATTGGACTTAAAAATTTACTTCAATTTGGTACTGAAACGGGAAGGTTCAAACAGGAAGTCAGCCTTCCGTTTCTTTGTAGACAGAATAAAGCAAAGACAACGTAAACTAGAGCTCAGAAAATCACTTCTAAAGGATTAGCTTTCATCATTTAAAATTATTGAACCCCCCTTCGGTAGCAGGAGAAGAAGGGGGATCTTTTTTGGACTGTTTAAACCTGCAGAAGTGAGTTTAAAGTAAAGTAACTTTCCACCGTCCTGATCCTGGAGCGGGGTGTCAGGACTGACGTTTGAAGCTCATTGACCAGAGACAAATGCTTTTGACAGATAGCTAAAAGAAGAGTAACATAGTGATTCCACTGTTTCCTTTCGCATTTTAAAGGAACAAATATTGACAAAATATCTTAAAAAAGAGACTTTGTTGCTAGATTTGTCCTTAAAAGAAAGAACAAATAGAAGTTTTCCCCCTAGAGGGAGACTGTGAAACTGTAACTAATTCCAGGGAGCTTGCAGCTGTCACAGATTACAATCGTGGGAATGGACTTGTGACCTTGTAGGACAATGTATTCAGAAGTTCTGTTGCATGCTCTCTGTAAAACAAATGCCTTACTGGCTCAGTTAAATGAGAAGACGGATTTGATGACTAATGCGGTCAGAACTTTTGAACAGGCAGTGGGAAACTATATGGAGCCCACCCAGGAACTAAACCAGGAGTGTGCCCTGACAGAACAGATGAGAGAAGAGGACGTTGCTGAATCTTGGGCGCCAGAGATGGAGGGAGCTGCGGCCCTGCAGGAACATGAGCTTTTGGATTTGACAAATGAACTTGGAAAAAACCAGATTTGGAAAGATAAAGTTTGGATTGGTTTGGAAATGGGGGGTTGGATTGACCCCTCTATGCAGGGATGTTTGGACTTTCCGAGTCTGGCAATGGGCCGTGAGATGTTTGGAGCTGTGGGGGCTCTCAATTTTGGAGGGATTCTGAAACATGTTCTTAAATACCACATGGAGTTTAGTCTGGACTATGGAAAAGGGGCTGATTTGTTGAAAAGGGTCAAAAACATTACCAAGCTGGAGTTCCCATGAGTGAAAGGAAAATATGAAGAAGAGCCGCAGAAGGGACATGGAAGAGACTTAAGGGCCTCGGATATAAGGTTACCAGGTTAATGCGCTAGATCAATGGGATAAAAAGGACTGACAAAACCCGGGACCAGGAGGAAGGGACGCTGGATGAAGATTGGATTGTCTTTATTTCTTTTTTTAATCATTAGGATTGTTTTATAAAATTGATGAATGTTAGAAAAATGTTGAAATGAAATTACTTGGCTCTAGCAAAAATGTTTAAAGAATTAGGTAAGAATATTATGGTTATGAGAAGTTGGTAAAAATAAGATTTAAGTTTTAAGTTTCAAGGTTTTCTATAAGATAAGATGAAAATAGATTAAGGTAATGTAATGACAGAATATTATGAATTATGGAAAGGATTTGCTGCGATAATTATTAATTAGGATACAAAAAAGGGGAGGAGGAGGAGGTCAAAGAAAGAAGGTAATGAAAGTTGAGAATTTGAGAATGATGGATTTTTATTTTTTATTTTTCTTTTTCTGTTTTGTCTTTTTTTTGTAATTCTAAAAAATTTTCAATAAATATCATTTTTTTAAAAAAGAAAAACAAATAGCAGATACGCAGCAGTCTTTCATGTGAGAGAAGAGGGAGTGAATATAGTCCAGACAGCTTCTCTAACTAAAAGCTTTATTTACAAGCAAAGCATTACATTCCATCGGAGCTTAAACCCATCGTGTCTTTCTCCTTTCGCTCTCGGAGAAAAAGGAAACCAAATCTCACAGAACAAAGACCTGTGACGTACAGTGCAGCGTCGCTTAGATGCTCCTCCCCCAGGGCAGAACATAAGGAGGTTAACTCTATAACCACCAAACTCCACAGACTCAATGGACATAACTGGGAGGAATGGCCCTGGAAAGTCAAGGCCTGGCTCATAGCCAAAGGTCTGTGGGAGGCCATGCAAGGAGCCCCATTGCAAACTGCAGACAGAGATGCAGCGGCAGTAGTTGCAGCAGCCTATGCCTCACAGAGGAAGGATCAGAAAGCTCTGGGATCTATAGTGCTCAGTTTGGATGGCTCACAGTTGCCATTTGTGGAGGGTCTTGAGACAGCCCAGGAGGTTTGGCAGGCACTAGAGAGAGTGCATCACAGATTCACAGCTGGGGCCAAGATTCACACCACGAGAAGTTTGTTTGAGCTGAAGCTGCGTCCTGGTGATAGCATCAGGCAGCATGTAACCAGAATGCTTGCTGTATTCAACAAACTGAGACTGTTGCAGGTTAACTTTACTGAAGAATTAAAAGTTTATATTCTTCTGAGTTCCCTGGACAAAAGCTATTACAATTTGTGTTTAACTTTGGAGTCTATGCCCCCAGCTGATTTAACGCTACAGTACGTCACGGGCCATTTATGCAATGAGGAGGAACACCGACTCAGAGAGGGTCGAGCTGGCTCAGGGTGCCCTGCTGGCAAGAGTGTGGGGCAGTAAAGACAGAAGGCACAGTGCAAGCTTTTTCTTTTCGTTGTTGCTTTGTATGCGGTTCTGACCAGCACCTGTGTCGCTCCTGCCCGAGGAGAGCCAAGGAGTCTACACAGGATGCTTCCAAGGTCACTTCCCATGGCAGCCAGCCAGGTCATCATGGCAACCGGATTAGAAGGGGAGGCCAGGACTTCTGGGTTGGCGCCTCTGGCAATGGCGGATTTCCTCCGATCAGGAGGAATCCGCTCCGTGAAAAACAGGGTCTGAACCGCCACAGCGAGGCGGAGACCCATTAAAAACCACAGGCGGGAGAAGCCTGTGAACGTGGGATTCGGCTGGCACCCTTGCGCCCCCCCTACTCGCGGGGAAACCCTGTTTTGGGGATCCGGAGCAACGTGGCGTGAGTGGCGCGGTGCTTTGAATCGACTGCTTCTTTCACGGAGTGAAGCCGCATTGCTGTTGCCGGAGAGCGCTGACTTTTTCCTGTGGACAATTGGATTTTAAACAACTACTCGTGAGTAAAACGGAAAATTGGATTCTTACATACTTTAATTTGGCACTGAAACGGGAAGGTTATAAACAGGAAGTCCACCTCCCGTTTTTGTAAATAGACTGAAGCAAAGACGTTACAAGTAAAGTCTTTGAAAGCTTTGGCAAAGGATCAAATTTCCACCGGTTTAAAGATACAAAACCCCCTTTGGAAGCAGGAGAAGAGGGGATCTAGTTTTGGATCTAGTGATCTAGTAATTTTGGATCTAGTGAGCCTGCAGGAGAGAGTGAAAAAATTAAATTACCACTGCTCTGAACCTGGGAACGGGCTGCCAGATGACGTTTGGACAGAGTGCTTTTGACAGAACGGATTTGACAGCTAGCTAAACAAGAGTAAGATACTGTTTCCATTGTCCCTTTCTGTGTTTTTTTTTTTTTTAAAAAAGGAAAAGTAACTGAAATTTTATCTTTAATGTTTGAAATTGTGCTTGAAAGAACTGATACAAGTGGAGACTGTTTCCCTCTAGAGGGAGCTTTTGAAACTGTAACAGGACTGTAACTGGGGGATTTCCAGCTGCAGAAAAGGAGTTTGGGAACCAGAGAGCGACCTTGGACTATTTAAAAATGTTGACAGGAGAGGCCATTGTGACTGTTTTATGTAAGATAAGCTGTTCGCTGGGACAGCTTCACAAGAAGATGGATGATATGACTCTCAAAGTTGATAATTTGGAACAGAAAGTGACCAACTTGAGTCAAAAAGCGAACACTAACACAGAAATAATTCAGGACTTGGTACAGGAACCCATTTTGGCAGGACAAATGGTGGAGGAGAAGGAGGAGAAGGAGAATGCAGCTGTTGTTGAACATAAAATAATACAAGTGAGATCTGTGGATTCACAGAAGCAAATTGGAGACTATAAGTTGAGGCCCTCTATGATTGAATCTAGGAAAAGCCAGACTCCGAGGAATGGATCCCAGTTTGGATTAAAGAAGGAAAGTTGGAAAGAGCCCTCTATGCAGGGATTAACTGACTTTTGGGACATGGACTCGGGCCTGGAGGAGATTGAAGTTTTGGGGGCCTTTGGAATTGGAGGAATTTTGAAATATACCCGGAAATACTTTATGGACTGTAGTTTCAACTATGGAAATTCAGCTGATCTGTTCAGAAGGAAGAAAAGGATTGACAGGTTGGAATTACCCCGAGATTGGCTCTTTAGCATTAAAGAAAATGAAGAAGATCTGCAGAAGGGACTTGGAAAAGAGTTAAGAGCCTCGGACATAAGATCACCAGGTTGATGGACTTTATGGAATTGACGGAAAGGACTGGCAGAATCCGAAACCTGGGAGAGGAGATGGTGGAAGAAGATTGGAAAATTTAAAGTTTATATATAGACTTATGGTAAAACTAATGAGTGATAGAAAAATGGTGGAATGATTTTTTATTTTTTATGGGCTTAACAGAAATGTTATAAGGAGTTAAGTACATATAAGTAATTTAGTTTTAATGGAAAATAAGGTTAAAATAATACGTTATTTACAATATCACAGAAAATGGAGAAAGATGGAAAGGATTTGCTGAAACAATTAATAGAAGTGGAATACAAAAAGGGAGGTGTGAGGAGGTCGAGGAAACAAGGGAACGAAAGATAGAGTATGGAAAAGAGATGATGCATCTTTTTAAATTGTTTTTGTTTTGGGAGTGGGGTTTGTTTAGTTTAGCTTAATGTGTTTAGTTTTGAGTTTAGGTTGTGTTTTGTATTGTTTATATATTGTATTGTGTGTTTTTTTCTCTCTTTTTGTTTTTCTTCTTTGTTTTTTTCTGTTTTTTCTCTTTTGCTTTTTTCTCTCTTTTTGTAATCTATAAAAGTAATAAATATTATTTTTTTAAAAAAATAGAAGGGGAGGCCAACATGGGAACGCGAAGGGAGGATGTGACAAAGGCAGTGAGAGGGACAGCATTTCTTATCATCTTGCTGCTTCCATGGCAACAGTCACAGACAGCTCCAGTGAGGGCAGCATGCTGCGTTGGATCATAGACTCTGGTGCCAGTCATCATCTGCTGCCCTCTAGCAGCCAAATGTGGAACTGCAGAGCTGTTTCAACTGGAAAAGCAGTCACACTTGCAGATGGGACACAGAGGCAGTTGACTACTGTTGGAAATGTCTATGTTTCTTTCCTAAAGGTGGAGCTGGGAGCATATGCTGTGCCAGGGATGCAATTTTGTTTGTTATTTTTTCTGCTCTTGTAAAGGATGGCTATAAGGTTTACTTTGAAAATGATGTCTGTTCTATTTCCAGGGGTGGGAAGCATCTGGTCAGTGTTGAATGTCAGAACAGGCTCTATGTTCTGGAAACACCTCCAGCAGGTGAGGGTGAAACTGAGACAGCACAGGCCCAATGTGCTAACATTCCCACACACAATATGTGTCAGCATCTGTGGCACAGGAGAATGTCACACAGCAACTGGAAGTACATCCAGAAGCTTCCAGAGTGCACTGAGGGATGCAAAATGAAGGCATGTGATAAATTCTTAGATTGCAGAGCTTGCAAAAGAGCGAAGTTAAAAAGGTGCAGTTATCCTAGATCTGACAGAGTGACCACAAAACCTTTTGAACTGGTGCATGCCAACCTATGTGGCTTCATGCCAGTGGCCAGTCTGGGCGGGGCCAAATTTGCGCTTACTCTGACAGATGATTTCTCTAGAAATGGTTGGCTGTTTACACTGAGACACATGAGTGAGGCTGCCCCGCTGATCAGAGACTGGATTGCGGCAGTGGAACTACAATTTTCCACACGGGTGCAGAGTTTTCAAAGTGACCAGGGTGGAGAATTTACTGGGTCTGCTTTGCAGAGTTTCTTCCGCCAGAAAGGGATACGTCTCAGGTTGACGGTCGCTTATTCTCCCCAGGAGAATGGCATTGCGGAACGCAGGAACAGAACGCTACAAGAGGCAGCTGAAGTTCTACTGTTTGACGCTGGCCTGCCCCAGCACTTTTAGGTGGAAGCTTGGAAATCTGCCAACTTCACGATTAATCGCTCATATAGCTCTGTTGTAGGGAACACGCCCTATTTCCTGCTGCACGGTAAGAAGCCCAAGGTGCATTTCTTCCGTGTGTTTGGGTGCAAGGCTTGGGTTCTTGTGCCAAAGGCCCAATGCAGGAAGGATGACCCGAGGTCCTGGAAAATGATCTTTTGTGGGTATGAGCCTGGGACTAAGGGGTGGAGATTTGCCTATCCAGAAGTCAATCAGTCAAGGAGTCTAGTCAGCAGGAGTGCTGAGATCTGTGAGCAGAGTGCGTAGACAAGCATCCATGGGAATCCTGACATTCTCTCAGAGAGTCTGTTTGACACTGCTGAGGAGGGAGAGGTAGATACTGAACCTGCTGCTGAGGATCAGGTCTCTGACCAGGAGCAGGAACAGGGAAGGGCATCTCCACAGGCTATTAAGCAAGAGCCAAAGAGTGTGCCTTCATCTCCCACCAGTCCAGTGCAGAAGGTCAAGAGCCACAGTAAGGCAGAGGGGGAGTCTTCTGATGACAAGGACACACTAGCTGGCCCCAGTGGGTCAGAGGGGGCACCTGAGGTAGTGCTCAGGTGTTCCACACACACTACTAAAGGGATACCTCCCGAGAGGTTTGAGGTCACTAGTGTGTGGGTTGGTTTGGCACAGTGTGAACCAGAGAGTTTCGCGGAAGTTCAAAATTTGCCTGAAGCAGAAGCCAGGAAATGGCAAGAGGCAATGGGAAAGGAGTTGAACTCAATGAGGTCTTTAGGTGTGTTCTCCACCATGAAGCTGCCAGTAGGCAAGCAGGCCGTGAGCTGTTGCTGGGTTTACAGGATTAAACCTACTGTGACTGGAGAACCACAGTACAAGGCTAGGCTAGTAGCCAGAGGGTTCATGCAGTGGAAGTGGCTGTATTACACCAAAGTGTATGCTCCTACTTCCCAGAGTGAGACTCTGTGCATGCTTTTAGCAGTAGCTGCACAAAGAGGGCACCAAGTGCACCACTTTGATGTAGATGTGGCTTATTTGAACTCAGATCTGAAGGAGGATCTGTACATGCTACCTCCTCCAGGGTTTGAGGGCAATGAGCCAGGTGTTGTGTGGAAACTGCATTTATGGCTTGAGACAATCAGCCAGAAATTGGAACATGTGTCTGAATGATGCTTTGGAAAGCATGGGTTTCCAAAGGAGTCTTGCAGACAGCTGCCTGTACCTGAAGGGGTCAGGAGAGACACAGGAGTTGATCCTGGTGTTTGTAGATGACATCTTATACGTGCCACAGACAGGTAAACAGGTGCAAGGTTTTGCCAAAGAGCTTGGAAAGCATTTTAAGCTCAAAAACCTTGGTCCAGTAAAGGTTTACCTAGGAGTTAAGATAGACAGGTCTGAAAATGGAAGCTTTTTGCTCAATCAGAAAGGCAAGATTGAGCAGTTGCTTGAGAAGTTCAGGATGTCTGACTGTGCAGGGGTCAGAACGCCCATAGAGACAAGCTACATGAAGGACAGTCAACTTGGGGATCGTTCTGAGTTCCAAAACCCTGAGGTGTTTCAGTCAGCGCTAGGGAGTCTGTTGTATCTCTCTCAGTGGAGCAGATCGGACATAGCGTTTGCTGTGAATCTGCTCAGCCGGGAGGCTACAAAGCCCAGTGTGAGTGTCTGGCTTGGCATCAAGAGAGTGCTGAGGTATTTGCAGGATACCAGAGATTTTTGCCTTACGTCAGCTGAAGATGACGTACGGCTCACGTGCTGGACGGACAGCGACTGGGCAAATCTTGGAGACAGGAAATCTGTGTCTGGGTTAGTAGTGAAGTTTGGGGAATCTCTGGTTGGGTGGAAGTCCCGGAAGCAAAGTCTTATTGCACTTTCCTCTACCGAGGCTGAGTTCAGTGCTTTGTCTGACTTGTCCAGGGAATTGGATTTCTACCAGTGTTTGGTCCAAGAGATCTGTGGGGATTGTTGCTTGCCCATCACTGTTTGGGAAGACAATCAACCTTGTCTTAAGTTGGCAGAGTCTGGACAGTTTAAGTTCCGAACCAAACATTTGGACATACGTTTCCAGAATGTGTGTCAGAATGTCCAGACAGGCTTGGTGAAGCTGAAGTACTGTCCAAGCCAGGAGAACCTGGCAGATGGGTTCATGAAACCTCTGAGAAGATTTATTGCTCAGATAAGCCTGACATCCGGCCGGCTCTCGCTGCCAGGCCTCTGCATTCCAAAGTCCACATTCCAATGCTCTGAGCAAAATAGCAGAGTTTGCAGCAGGCAGAGAAAGCTGCTGTCTTCCGTGCTTCTTCAGTGTGCTTAAACAGAGTCTCAAACATAGTTTACTAATAACTAAAAGCAGCTTTATTTACAGCAGAACTATCCATTGTCTAATATAGTGCACAGCATCGTGAAAACACGTCTGCTCTCTTCAGAAGCGAAAGCAGAGAAAACAAAGAGCTGAGACTCTCGGAAGTGACGCAGAGTCTCTCCCCACCCCACAGTAGGCAGGACGTACACTCTGAGCTGTTTAACCCTGTAAGCTCAGGTTCTCCTCACACCCCCTCTCGCCCTGCGCTACTGTGGGGCAAGTAAGTAACAGAACTTACCCCAACTCCAAACCACCACAGAACTCCCCATGACGCTGGAAGCTTAATGGTTTGGTAAAACCATCAGCCAAGTTATCGTGACTGGCACAGTACTTCAGCCGTATCAAACCTGACTGAACACTCTGACACACATTCTGGAAACATATGTCTAGATGCTTGGTTCTGGCCTTAAATTGCCCAGATTCAGCTAATTTCAAACAGGGCTGATTGTCTTCCCAAACCGTGATGGGCAAGCTTCAATCCCCACAGATCTCTTGCACCAAGCATCTATAGAACTCCAGTTGCCGGCACAAATCTGACAGTGCGCTGAATTCTGCCTCAGTAGAGGACAGCGCAATGAGACTTTGCTTCTGGGACTTCCACCCAACCAGTGACTTCCCAAACTTTATCACCAACCCAGATACGGACTTCCGGTCCTGCAGATTTGCCCAGTCACTGTCTGCAAAGCACATGAGCTTCGTCTCACCTTCAGCTGGCAGCTTGAGACTGAAGTCTTTGGTATCCTGCAGGTAGTGCAGTACCCGCTTGATACCGTGCCAAGGACTTACACTGGGTTTTGACGCTTCCCTACTTAGCAGATTGGTAGCAAAGGCAATGTCTGGTCTGCTCCATTGGGACAGATACAACAGACTACCCAGAGCTGACTGAAAGAGCTCAGCATTCTCAAACTCAGCACTTTCCGCTTGCGGGCTATCTTTCATGTAACTCAACTCCATGGGTGTCCTCACCCCCGCACAATCAGACATTCTGAACTTCTCAAGCAACTGCTCAATCTTGCCTTTCTGACTGAGCAAGAAGCTACCATCCTCAGTTCTAGCTATCTCCACGCCCAGGTAGATCTTTACTGCACCCTGGTTCTTGAGCTGAAACCGCTTCCCTAGCTCCTTGGCAAACTTCTGCACCTGTTTGTCTGCCCTCGCAACAAAAATGATGTCATCAACGAAGAATAACACCATTTCCTGTGAGTCTCCTGACCCTCTAAGGTACAGGCAACTGTCAGCAAGACTCTTTCTGAAGCCTAGCTTCTCCAAAGCTTCATTCAGGCACAAGTTCCAATTCCTGGCCGATTGCTTCAGACCGTAAATCGACTTCTGAAGTTTCCATACAGTACATTGCTCATTGCCCTCAAACCCTGGAGGAGGAAGCATGTACAGATCCCCCTGGAGGTCTGAGTTCAAGTAGGCAACGTCCACATCAAAGTGATGCACCAGCAAACCTCTTTGTGCAGCAATGGCCAAGAGTACGCATAGAGATTCACTTCTGGAGGTAGGAGCATAAACTTCCGTATTAATGCAACCCCCTTCACTGCGTGAATCCTCTCGCTACTAATCTGGCCTTGTACTGCGGTTCTCCAGTCGCTGTGGGTTTAAGACAGTAAACCCAGCGGCTACTCATGGCCTGTTTGCCCACCGGCAACTTCGTGAGGGAAAACACACCTAGAGACTCCATTGAGCTCATCTCCTTCTGCATCGCCTCATGCCATTTCCTGGCTTCTTCCTGAGGCAGTTTCTGAACATCCTCAAAACTTTCGGGTTCACACTGTGCCATACCAACCCACACACTAGTGACTGCAAACCTATCAGGAGGTTTCCCCTTCGTCGTCCAAGCTGATCGGCACAACACTACTTCAGGAACCCCCTCTGACCCACTAGGGCCAGCCAGAACGCCCTTGGCATCAGAGAGCTCCCCCTCTGACTTACTGAGCCTTCTGGACTTCTCAGCCGAACCTGTGGGAGAAGATGGAGCACTGCGTTGCTCAAGCTTCACAGCTTTAGGAGAAGTTCTCCCCTCTGCCTGCTCTGGGTCTGGACTCTGTGCCTCAGTAGCAGGTTCCACCTCTTCTTCTTCTTCATCAGCAGAGTCAAGCAGACTGTCTGACAGAATATCAGGGTTCCCATGTATCCGTGTCCAGCCACTCTGCTCACAGAATTCAGCACTGTTGCTGAGCAGAATCCTGGACTGATTCCCTGACGGATAAGCAAACCTCCACCCCTTGGTCCCTGGCTCGTACCCACAGAAAATCATCTTCTGGGACCTAGGGCCACCCTTCTTGTGTTTGGCCTTTGGTATGAGGACCCAAGCCTCACAGCCAAAAACACGGAAGTAATGCACCTTAGGCTTCTTACCGTGCAGCAGAAAATAGGGTGTGTCCCCTACCACTGAATTAAACGACCTGTTCAGAATAAAGTTGGCCGTCCGCCAAGACTCCCCCCAAAAGCGCTGTGGGAGCCCGGCATCAAATAGCAACGCAGAGGACATCTCCTGCAGCGTTCGATTCCTGCGTTCCGCGATCCCATTCTGCTGGGGACTATGTGGAGCAGTCAACCTGTGTTGAATCCCCTTCTTGCGGAAGAAACTTTGCAGAGCAGACCCGGTGAACTCCCCACCACGATCGCTCTGAAAGTTTTGCACCCGTGTGGAAAACTGCAGTTCCACTGCCGCAATCCAGTCTTTGATTAGCGGCGCAGCTTCACTTTTGTGTTTGAGGGTAAACAGCCAGCTGTTGTGCGAAAAATCATCAATCAGTACCAGCGCAAACTTGGCTCCGCCCATACTGGTCACGGACATCGGCCCACACAAATCTGCATGTATTAACTGAAAAGGCCTAGTGGTCACAATCTCAGACCTTTGGTATGTGCACGTTTTCACCTTTGCGTGCTTGCACGCCCGACAATCTAGAAACTTAGCTCTTCAGATTTGTACCCATACTTCCCTCAGTATTCAGTTAATTTCACTGGACAAGGATCCATATGTTCTGGCTGGATGATTAAGGATCCTAACCTTTGGTTTTTATATGATGGATTGGCAACAAATTTCCACCCAGGAAATTACCAATGTGTAGGCGTAGGCGCTTTCACCTTTCCGGTTACGGTGGAGGTCAATCACCAGGTGCCCCACCTCAGAAGCAGACGGAAAAGGGCAGCCCTAGGCGAGCACTGTGAAGATGAAATTTTTCTGTCAAATTCTGTGGGGAGTGTTGGGGGAGGATTTATAGGATTCCTCTCAATGGGCATATACCCAGGAGTAGTTTCTGAGCAAAATCGAGCGGCGCTGTTTGCTCTTACATGCAGGCTGGAGAAAACTATCAATGCCACCACTCGTGTCTTGCGCTCCCTACAGGCAGAGGTGGAGGATTTGAACCAACTGACGATGACTCATAGATTAGTTCTTGACTACCTCCTTGCACGCTCGGGCGGTTTTTGCAAAATTGTCCCAAAAGGTCAATGCCAGGTTGTGTTTGAGGGTAAACAGCCAGCTGTTGTGCGAAAAATCATCAATCAGTACCAGCGCAAACTTGGCTCCGCCCATACTGGTCACGGACATCGGCCCACACAAATCTGCATGTATTAACTGAAAAGGCCTAGTGGTCACAATCTCAGACCTTTGGTATGTGCACGTTTTCACCTTTGCGTGCTTGCACGCCCGACAATCTAGAAACTTAGCACATGATTTCATTTTGCACCCCTCAGTGCACTCTGGGATCTTCTTCATGGACCCCCACGACACGTGAGCCAGACGTCGGTGCCAGAGATGAGCACACGCATCATGGACTGGAACGTTGGCACACTGTGCTTGAGCTGCCTCCGTGTCATCTGGACCTGTAAGAGAAGCTTCTAGCACAAACAGCCTATCTTTACATTCAACACTGACTAGTTGCTGCCCATCCCTGGAAATATAACACATGTTATCCTCAAAACAAACTCTGTAGTTATCAGCAAGAAGAGCACTGACAGATAGCAACGCGCAGGACAGTCCAGGAACAACAAACGCCCGTATCGAATCCTGTAAGAAAGAACAAAACAGTGAGCCAGACTGTGTGAGAGCATGTTTAGTCCCATCTGCTAAACAAACAGTTTTTCCAGAAGTTACAGAGGTGCAGTTCTCCAGGAAACCACCAGAGGGCACGAGATGATGAGAGGCTCCTGAGTCTATCACAAAAGTCAGCACAGCGTCCTGTTGACAGTTCTTGACTGCTGCCATAGAGGCTGTTAGATGTTTATGTTCAGAGCCCTCTCTGCCAGCTGCCTTTGGCCTTGGTTTCCCACATTTCGAAGAGCTCTTTATCTGGTTGCTACGGGAGATGGCCTTCGGATGTCCCTGTGCCTCCACCGGACAGTCTTTCACAAGATGGGAGGGGGTGCCACATCGATAACAGCGGCAGCGTGTAGCAACAGCTCTCACAGCATCCCTTCCGGCCATTTCTGCGTTCCCTGCACCCCCGCCTTTGGATGCACAGCCTGGGCCTGTACGCTCCCCAGCACTCTGGTAGTGGGCCTCTACATCACGCGGCCCCTCGGAGACAAAGCAGCAACTCCCAGCTGTAACTTCAGGAACGTGGCCAGCAGCCCCCACCGGGCCCTCGGCTTCCTCCCGGCCATTGGCTCCTGCTGAGCTTTCACACAGACTCCTCAGCACCTGCCAGGCAGCCTGAGCCGATTCAACGCCCTCCAGGTGGGGCAACAGCAAAGCGTCCACACTTGCTTTCAACATGCAGAGCTCTTTCTGCTCTCTCTCACACAGCAGAGCAGCCTCCAGGTCTGCTGCACCATCTCCAGCAGCAGTTTGCATGGGTGGGGCCGGCTCCTTCTGGAAAGGATCCCAGAGCCCTGTGGCCAAAAACCACCCCCTTGCTCTTCTGACCCAGATCTCCCAGGTCTGGCCTGTGAGCTTTTCAAACGGGACATCATAACAGTCCTGGAGCTCAGCCATCTCCTCCCCCGGTCCTCCCTTGGGGCACTGAAGTACTCACACGTACCAGCCGGCTTCTGAGGAGAGGCCTCCAGCGACTCTTTGCAGCACACAGCTTGCAGCCAGCTAGGCTCCCTGCTTTTCTCCCAGGCAGAGCCTCAAAGCTGGCCTTTCTTCTCCGGCAGCCAAAACCAGCAGCTTTTCGGCTTTCTCAGCACACAGCACATCAAAGCAGGCTTTCTCAATCGGCGTATCACTGCATCCATAACCTGAGAAGATTTATTGCTCAGATAAGCCTGGCCTCCGGCCCGCTCTCGCTGCCAGGCCTCTGCATTCCAAAGTCCACATTCCAATGCTCTGAGCAAAATAGCAGAGTTTGCAGCAGGCAGAGAAAGCTGCTGTCTTCCGTGCTTCTTCAGTGTGCTTAAACAGAGTCTCAAACATAGTTTACTAATAACTAAAAGCAGCTTTATTTACAGCAGAACTATCCATTGTCTAATACAGCGCACAGCATCGTGAAAACACGTCTGCTCTCTTCAAAAGCGAAAGCAGAGAGAACAAAGAGCTGAGACTCTCGGAAGTGACGCAGAGTCTCTCCCCACCCCACAGTAGGCAGGACGTACACTCTGAGCTGTTTAACCCTGTAAGCTCAGGTTCTCCTCACAACCTCTGAGCTTCCAGCGTCATGGGGAGTTCTGTGAAGGTTTGTGTTTAGGGTAAGTGGTTGTGCACTCTGGAAGCTTCTGGATATATTTCCAGTTGCTGTGCGACATTCTCCTGTGCCATAAATGCTGACACATATTGTGTGTGGGAATGTTAGCACACTGGGCTTGTGCTTTCTCAGTGTCACCCTTACCTGCTGGAGGTTTTTCCAGAACATAGAGCCTGTACTGATATTCAACACTGACCAGATGCTTCCCACCTCTGGAAATAGAACAGACAGCATTTTCAAAGCAAACCTTATAGCCATCTTTAAGGGAAGAAACAGATAACTCTTCAGATTACACCGGACAAGAGTGTACACAGAGACTGAACATGGAGCCTGGCACACTTCCGTTGCGAAACTCTGCAAGCTATCCGTACCTCCTGCAAAAGTCCTCCTCAGGCCTCTTTCTCTTGCCGGTAGCAGAGCGAAACACAGCGGTGAGAAGCAAAGTGCAGCACGTGTGGAATAAATCAGAGCAGACACAAGGCAGTCCTTATCTACTCTTGCATTTAATCATGTAGAATAACACCATAAATTCAGACCTGGCGAGAACTGACACATTCTCCCTTTCGCATGGCGTCCGAGAGTCAGACTGAAACACACGGAGTCAAACCCCTCCCTTAAGTGTTTCTAACCACGCCTCAGGAAAGAGACGTCACCAGAACTCTTTAACTCTGTGAGTTCTGAAACCATTAACACCCCCTCTCGTCACGAATCCTGAGGGAAACTGTGAACCCCTATTTACAGACCTCTTTGAGTTCAACTCACCTCCCATTGCCTTTTGCCTCCCACTGGCATCTATCCCAGGCAATTGTTGAATCACTTCCACACTCCCAGAATCACACTGTGCGAAACCAACCCACGCACTGGTGACCTGAAACCTCTCCGGTGGAATCCCCTTTGTGGTCCGAGTTGACCGCCGGGGCACAACCTCGGGCGCTCCTCCTGACCCACTGGGGTCAGCAAGTGTGTCTCCAGCAAGCTCAGAAGACTCCCCCTCTGACTTGCTGCGTCTTCGGGCCTCCTGCACTTGGCTAACAGGAGATGAAGGCTCACTCTTGGGTTCCCTCTTAACCTGTGGAGAAACCCACCCCTGTGCTTGACCATCATCAGCAACCTGGTCTTCAGCAACAGGCTCCGCCTCTGCCTCTCCTTCCTCCCTTTCTTCCTCCCCCTCAGAATCGGACAGACATTCTGAGAGAAAATCAGAACCATACCTAGGCTGTGACCAACCATCCTGCTCAAAGAACTCAGCATGCTTGCTGACCAGCAGCGTGGTCTGATCACCCTCTGGGTATGCAAACTTCCACCCATTTGTTGCAGGATCATACCCACAGAAAATCATGTCCTGGTACCTAGGACCACCCTCCTTCCGTTGCGCTGTTGGTATTGGCACTGAAGCCTTGGAACCAAACGAACGGAAGAAATGCACCTGTGGCTTCCTCTTGTGCAACAGAAAATACGGTGTGTCACCTACATCGTGATTGTAGGACCTGTTAAAAACAAAGCTGGCAAACTTCCCAGCCTCACTCCAAAAGCTCTGAGGCAGCCCAGAGTCACACAGTAAAACCCTGACAACTTCAGCCAGTGCTTCACTCCTGTGCTCTGCCACGCCTCTCTCTTGAGGAGACTTTGCACCCGTCACCTGGTGACGAATTCCCTTTTCCTTGAAGAACTTCTTCAGAGCAGACCCAGTGAACTGTGACCCACGGTCGCTCCTGAACTCTTGCACCTTGGTGGAGAACCTTAGTTCCACCTCCGCAACCCAATCCTGGATGAGTTGCGCCGCCTCTCTCTGCGACCTGAGAGAAAAAGACCATAAATTCTGAGTAAAATCATCCGATATCAATAGCAGAAACCTGGCCCCACCCAGACTCTCACACTTCATTGGTCCTGTAAGGTCTGTGTGAATCAACTCAAAAGGTTTTGTGGTTACCCTCTTTACCCCGGGAAACCTGCACCTTTTTACCTTGCTGCATGCCCTGCACACTAGGGATCCCTCACATGGCGTGATTTTACAACCTTTGGTGCAGCCTGGCAGCCTCTTAACATCCTCCAGACAAGCATGAGACATTCTCTTGTGCCATACATGAACACATGAATCATGGCTGGGAACACTAGCACACTGCGCCTGTGTTTTCCCTGCATTCCCACCACCCTCCAGAGGTGTTTCCAGAACAAAGAGATTGTCCTTGCTCTCCACGTTGACAAGTTGCCTCCCCCCTCTGAAAATGGAACAGGTATCATTTTCAAAACAAATTTTGTATCCCTGCTTCGCCAGAGCAGAAATCGATAACAGGCAACACTTCATCCCTGGTACAATGAAGCACTCCAGCTCCGCCTGCAAAACAGAAACATATACATTTGCGACTTTAGATACATTTCGTTTTGTTCCGTCAGCTAATTTACAAGTCATTCCAGCCAAAACAGCCCTGCAATTCTGCAGCTCCCCAGCAGATGGCGTTATCAGGTGATGACTCGCTCCTGAGTCCAGCACCCACTTCACAGTTGTGTCCCTGCTGGCATTGTTGTTCAAAGTTGCCAGAGAAGCCACGAGATGATAACAGTCTCCCTTCTCTGAGTCACGCCCTTCCTTCGCGTTCCCACGCTGGCCTCCTCTCCGAGACTGGTTCCCATGGGAAACGACCTTGGAGACATCCTGCCCGGCCTCTCTGCTCCTCTGCGGACAAGCCCGTTTTAGGTGGCTGTTCGATCCACAGACATAACATCGACGAGTGGAAAAAGCCTGAACACAGCTCTCATCTGGCTTGCCCCCCCCACCTCTGCAACCGGTGGAGCTGCCTGCGCCAGACCTGCCTTCTCGGACACGCCTCTCCTGTTCGTCCGAAAGACGCCCTGTCACGTACGATAGCGTCAAATCCTGTGGACTCATCGATTCCATAGACAGACACAAATTGTCATAACTTTTGTCCAGAGAGCTGAGCAAAATATAAACCTTCAGCTCTTCTGAAAAGTTGACCTGTAACAGGCGCAACTCATTGAAAACAGATAGCATCTCAGTAACATGCTGTCTGATGTTCCCACCGGGACGCAGCTTCATCTCAAACAAGCGTCTGGTGGTGTGGATCTTTGCACCAGCCGTGGTTCTGTGGTGCACCCTCTCAAGGGCTTGGTAGGCCTCCTGAGCAGTCTCAAGCCCTTCAACCAGAGGAAGTTGGGAACCCTCCAAACTGAGCACTATAGCTCCCAGGGCTTTCTGGTTTTTCCTCTGCGACGCGTGAGCAGCCGCTATGTCCGCTGCCGCTGCTCCTGCTGCAGGTGGTGGGAGAGGGGGCCCCTGGGTCGCCTCCCACAACCCCTTGGCTACCAGCCAGGCCTTTAGCTTCCGGCTCCATTCGGCCCAATTTTGTCCATTTAATTTCTCAAAGGGAACTGAGAATGATTCACGATCGTCTGCCATCTCCTCCCCGGGGGCTAAGCTTACTCACGTCTCCCGGCAGTAGCTTTCTCCGCCTCCCGGCTCCGGCAGATCGCTTCTCCCCAGCGAGCTCCTTCCAGCTTCAAAGACACAGCTCCAGAGCTCCAGCTGGCCCAGCAACCTTCCTGCTGGCTTCCCCCACACGTGGGACGTTCCTGCAATGCTTCAAAGCTTTAGCGAGCACCCATAACCTCTTCGGATTACACCGGACAAGAGTGTACACAGAGACTGAACATGGAGCCTGGCACACTTCCGTTGCGAAACTCTGCAAGCTATCCGTACCTCCTGCAAAAGTCCTCCTCAGGCCTCTTTCTCTTGCCGGTAGCAGAGCGAAACACAGCGGTGAGAAGCAAAGTGCAGCACGTGTGGAATAAATCAGAGCAGACACAAGGCAGTCCTTATCTACTCTTGCGTTTAATCATGTAGAATAACACCATAAATTCAGACCTGGCGAGAACTGACACATTCGCCCTTTCGCATGGCGTCCGAGAGTCAGACTGAAACACACGGAGTCAAACCCCTCCCTTAAGTGTTTCTAACCACGCCTCAGGAAAGAGACGTCACCAGAACTCTTTAACTCTGTGAGTTCTGAAACCATTAACAATATTGCAATTCCTGCAACCATTAACAATATTGCATTCCTGGCACCGCATACGCTTCCAGCTCCGCCTGTAAGAAAGGTACAAAGACATTTCCTACAGTCGTCAACTGTCTCTGCGTCCCATCTGCAAGTGTGACTGCTTTTCCAGTTGAAACAGCTCTGCAGTTCCACATTCGGCCACTAGATGGCAGCAGATGATGACTGGCACCAGAGTTGATGATCCAGCGTAGCATGTTGACCTCACTGGAGCTGTCTTTGACTGTTGCTATGGAAACAGCAAGATGATGCGAAGCGTTGTCTCTCTCATTTCCTCTGCCACGTCCTCACCTTGCATTCCCACGCTGGGCTCCCCCTCTTATCTGGTTGCCTGGCTGCCATGGGAAATGACCTTGGAGGCATCCTGTGTAGATTCCTTGGTTCTCCTAGGACATGACTGATGCAGGTGTTGATCAGAACTGCATACATAGGAACAACGAGAAGAAAAAACTTTCACTGTGTCTTCTGCCTTTACTGCCCCCCCCACTCCTGCCAGCAGCTCTCCTTGAGGCTGTGCTGCTTCTGGGTACGTGGCCTTTGCCTCCCGCTGTGGTTCCTTGGTGAACCCTCTCCAGCTCCTGCCAAACTGCCTGGGCATTTTCAACACCCTCAACAATTGGCAACTGTGAGCCATCCAGACTGAGCACTATAGATCCCAGGGCTCTCTGATCCCAGGGCGCTCTGATCCCTGCTCTGTGAGGCATTTGCTGCTGTAACTGCCGCTGCACTGGCTCCATCTGCAGCTTGAAGCGGAGCTGCCTGGGTGGCCTCCCACAGACCTTTGGCTATAAGCCAGGCCTTAGCTTTCCGGGACCACTCCTCCCAGTTATGTCCATTGAGTTTCTCAAAAGGGACTGTGTAGGACTCTTGGCCTTCTGCCATCTTTTCCCCCGGGTCTTAGCATACTCACATTCCAGTAGCTCCTGGCACCCGGTCCTGAAGATAATGCCTTCACCAGAGAGCTCCACTGCCTCAAGCCTTAGGCAGGATCTCCAGCTGGACTTGCTGCACCCCCCCCCCCAGACATGACGTGACTGAAGCCATAACCTGTTGTGTTATGCTGACGTCCGGCACGCGTCCTCTGTGCCTTTGGACTTCTCCGGACTGCAAGCAGAGTATCGCAGCAACGGTGTGTGCCATGTGTGGGTGCAATAAATAACACTCTGTACACAGGCTTCTTCCTATTCTAAAGAAGCTTTAATGTACAGCATAGCAAATAAATCATCTGGGAGATAAAGCAGGCATTTCTTCCTCCCTTCTGTCAGCGAAAACCGAAAGTAAATCACACACAAATAAACATTCCCGTATGTGAACAAACCACACCTCTCAGTAGGCAGGATGATACACAGAGCTGTTTTAACCCTGTAAGTTCTGATTCTCCTCACAACCTTTTATTCATAAAAGCCCAGGAGACCTTATCAAAGGCCTTATCCACATATCTATGAACATTAAAGCCGCTTGCCTATCATTCCTGACCTCCAGATATTCTATTAAATTGATTATATTCCTTATGTTATCTTTCATCTGGTGGCCAGGAAGAAAGCTGGCTTGGTCTTGGTGAATTAAATCCTTTAAAATAACTTTCATACAATTTGCCAAAATACTGGCAAATAGTTTGTAATCATTATTTAATAAAGAGATTGGTCTGTAATTTTTAACTGACAGTAAGTCTGTATCTTGTTTTGGAATCAATGTAATATATGCCTCTTTCCAAGGTTCTGGCAATTTCCCTGTACTTAATATTCCATTGATTACACCCTTAAGTGGTTGTGCCAGAAAATCTTGTAATGTCGATTGCTGGGTAAAATAGAATCCGGACCCACCACCTCGCTCCGTCCTCTATTGTTGCATAATGTACAACTTTGACCTGAAACCCCTCCCCCATCGGGCTTTCAACTTTGACCTGAACCTCAAAACACGGGAGTAGATCACTGCTAGTTTTTAATTCTGTAAGTAGATCGCAATCTCTTGGAAGCTGGCCACCCCGATCTATTTGAAGCCTTTTTTATCATTTATCTGTAAAATCCTGTCCTTTGCTGCTCTCAAATTAAAAACCACAGGCAATCACTGGCATGCCCTGTCAGGGTAAGCCACCGATACTACACCCGCATATATGGTGAACGGCGGCAGCCAGTTATCGAAGCTGCTCTCCATGTCTGCAGCCTTCTCTTTTTTACAGCAAAAAGCCGGTTTAGACCCAAGGGTAAAGGTGGAGGCCGGGGAAAGCAGGGAGAATAGATCAATAAAATCCCCATTAAGAATACGTTCGTGTAACTTTTTCCTAAGCCAGATCCCCGGGGACTGGTCAATGCACTTGAAGTTGGACTCACGGACCCTACCGCTAGTATCCATCCCTTCCTCACCACATGGTGCCGTAGCGCCATTGGCACAGCAATGGCACCCATTTCTACGCTTCCAAATCCATTTCGGAAGCCCAGGGGATTTGGGGGTGGTCACCCAATACCCTTTGCAACGCCCCTCAGATTCACGACTGGATGAATCGGACGTACCTGAAAAGTCTGGTGAGTCTGAAGAATACCTCTTGTACTTTACACTGTGCTTCCTTTACCTCAATCTCCTCTTCCTGTGGGTGGGCCCTGTGTGAGTCAGGGCTGGAGGAACTGTCAGAATAGCTAAAAACACGCAACCTGTCCTTGCGTCTCCCCTCCCCGTGAATGACGGTGAGGGGAACGAGATCTCACCAAACGTGCCTCTGCATGTGCCAATTGTTGCTTCAAGTGTGAGATCATCGCATCCCTGACATCCTTCCCACTTGACTGGTATGCGGAGCCATTAGGAGTAAAATAATCAGGGGAACCAGAAGGTTGGGAACTATCCCGATGCCGGGGACAGTCAGCCACCTGTTTAGCTGCCCTGCGCCTCTTGCCAGCTCCAGAAGTGGAGGGGCCGCCAAACAAGGCACCCTTGCCCTTGGCTGCTGCGTGAGGGACAGGCGCGGCCTTCCTGCCTGTGGACAGGGCTTTTTTCTTTTTATTATTTGCCTCCTGCATGGCTTGGCTGGGGGCACACCGGCTGTGCTCTTACGTGTGTGTGGGAGCAAAATATCTCCCTGTGCAGCTGGGGCAGTGGGGGACATGATGGCATAAACTTGCGTGCTAACTACCCTGTGACTACCAGCTACCTAGTTGTGTGAAAGAAAAGTGTATTGTAAATGCTGAGCTATACTGTGAGTACTAGAGCTGACTTACGAAGGGACTAAGAAGGCAAAACAACAGTAGGAAACTAAGCTGACAGCCTAAATAGACAGAATCAGCAAACCTCGCTGCGTACACACACCCTATGAGAAAGCTATAAAGCAAGACAAAGAACTGTTAGAACGAAGTTCTCCAATGGCTAAGAACATCAGGCACCTCAACCTCCATGAGGGAACTAGAGCGGGTAGATCAGGCATAGGCAAACTCAGCCCTCCAGATGTTTTGGGACTACAGCTCCCATCATCCCTGAACACTGGTTCTGTTAGCTAGGGATGATGGGAGTTGTAGTCCCAAAACATCTGGAGGGCTGAGTTTGCCTATGCCAGGGGTAGATAGAAGAACTTCACTGGTTATGCGTGCACATCGGATGGGTAAGAGAGTGTGGGGACCAAACCTAACATTCCCAACACTGTGCTGTGACTAACGGCTAGCCATGCTGAAATATGTAATAATAGATATGAAATATAATATATCCCTCCCATGTAAAGTCATTTTTACACCCATGCTCACACATTTTTGGGGGCTAAAGAAAGTCTTTGTAGAACAGTCCCAGAAGGAGTAGCTACTATCCCTTGTAGGGGATGAACTTGCGAACTGATCATAGTCAACACCATGCTCCAAACAAGTGAGCTATCTATATACTTTCAAGGACAGTAAATCCTAAGCGGATAGAGAGGAAAAGGGGGTAATAAGTGTGGGTAAGGCCTATGGGGGACAAGGCAGGCCTGGTCCCACCTGATCACGTAGCCAGCGGGAGCCAGGGCCCTGTACAGCCTTTCCTCCCACCGGGGGCAAGGCTGCTTAGTAGTCGGTGCCACCTGCAGCAGGCCCCGGCAGGCCACTCCGAGCTGCAGGAGCCAGCCGCACTGCTGGAAAAGATGGAGCTGATCACGAGTAACTTCAAAATGGCAGTGCCCATAGGCAGCCGCAAAATGGCACCAGCCACGTGGCAACCAAAATGGTGGTGCCCTGCATGGGTGGGTGGGGGCCCTACGGAATTTGTCTGGAGAACGGAGCTGGAGGTGGGCAAGGTCATCCCCACAGGCCTCAACAGACCACCCTGAGGTACGGGGGTCTGCCACACTGATGGCGCAGCCCCAATCCCCACTCTTGGATGCCGAAGGGCCATCGGCACCAAAAGGTGCCGGCAGCACAGGCCTAAACAGGCTGACCCATGGCACGGGAGCTGCCTGAGTGATCCCTATCCCGGCTCCCCTGAAACCGCCAATGAAAGGGGGAAGGTGGGGGGTGGCTGCCGGAAAGCGGCTCAACTCAACCCCCTGCCCCCCCCAGGAAGCCACTCGGGAGTGCAGGGAAATGGCACACAGCCCTCTGCCATTTCCAAACCTCCCACATAGAAAGGAGGGGGGAAAGGGGACAGCCGCCAGTAGAGCGGAATGGCTTGCCCCCTCGGCAGTGGCCCAGGTGTGCGGGTGAGGGCACGCAGCCTGTCCACCGCTCCCTCGCCTCCCCCAAAAACTTCAGAAAAAACAAAGCAGGCCCAGCTTATCTGAGGTCAAGACTTACCTACTCAGGGGATGAGTCCAGCCACGACCACTCTCCTGACGCTCCAAAGACCAACTGGAGAGGTGGTTGGCTGGAGCCTTCCCCACCTGGCCCTCACTCCACCGCCAAACCAGCATCTGATTGGCTAGCTGAGGAGGGGGCGGAGTGATGGCCAGCAGCAAAAGGGGGTGTCACCCGGTCTTGGGAAGCCACGCCAGGTTGCAAAGCTCGCAGTAATTGCTGCTCTCGAATTAAAATTACCAGGCAATCACTGGGCAGTTTTTTTGCTTTTGCAAAGCTTGATCTAACCAGGAAGATTTTATCAATAAAAGTACACATTTCTTCATCTTGAATTTCCAGCCAATTGGCTAATCCCTTTATTATTTTATCTCTAATGTCTTCCTCTGTATCCTCCAGAATCCCTCAATAGCACAAAGTCAGTTCCTTCTGTGGCATCTCTAAAATTGCTGTCAAATCCCAGGCGGCTTCTTACATCACTTTTAATTCTGCCAATTTTTCTCTCATTTTATTCCTGTTCCCTTTTCAGTTCTCTGCTTTCCGCTTGAGTCTTTTTCATCATTTCCTCTAGGCCTTGTGTTTTTGTTTTCAAGTCTTGGACCGATTTACCCATTTCTGTGGTTTTGGTTGATAACTCTTTAATTTGTCCCATTTAATCCACTACTGATTTGGTATTTTGTTCTATCTAACCTCCCATTTTTTCCAATTTCTCCTCCAAAACCTTTGCATTCTCATTAATAACTTTTTTTAGTCCCATAATTAATTCTGTAATATCCATCTTTTCTTCTCTTTCTTGGGTGGACCCTCTTCTTACTTGCACCAGGGTTGTGGTTGTAACTCCTGCCCCCAATTGTGACTTTTTTGCTGCCATATTTTGAATTTCTATATTTCTATACTTAGCGTATTTTTCACTCCATAAGATGCACTTTTTTCTTCCTAAAAAGTAAGGGGAAATGTCTGTGCGTCTTATGGAGCAAATGCGTGGTCCCTGAACCAAATTGCCCAGGGGCAAAAAGCAGATCACTCTCTTTTTTTTGAAAGAGGGAAGTGGGTGTTGAAACAAAGCCACTGATTGGCAAGCAATCGGGGAGGGAGATAAGGGACGCTAGCAATAAAGAAGGCTGCCTGGGAGGGGGGAGGTAACAACAGCAAACTTGCAAGGAGAGGAGACAGGAAGACTAAACCAATGAGGAGAGAAATTAGAAGAAAAGGAGGAGCAAAAGACTGCTCCAGCTAAGGAAAAGAAACTAAGGCAAACAAAAGGGAAGGGAGTGTTGAAAGGAAGCAGCTGATCGGTAAGGGATCAGGAGGGAGATAAGGGAGGCTAGTGATAAAGGAGGCTGCTTGGGAGGGGTGAGGTAAAAGCCCATGGATCCTCAGGATTTTTACATTGGGTCACCCCAAATTCACCATCAGATCACATAGCATGTCCATGGCTACAGCCTGCACCAAAAAAATCACGCACCCACTGTTGCCTGGGGCTGCAATGGTGCAAAAACGTGGTTACAAAGCACGGATCCACATGGATCCTCAGAATTTTTTCATTGGGTCACCACAAATTCACCATCAAATCACATAGCATGTCCATGGCTACAGCCTGCACAAAAACACACACACATCCACTGTTTTGTGGGACTGCAATGGCACAAAAATGTGGTTACAAAGCACGGATCCACATGGATTCTCAGGATTTATGCATTGGGCTCCCCCAAACTCACCGTCAAATCACATGTCTGGGGGCCACCAGGTGGTGCATTGGAAGATGGCCGACAATAACATCTCTCCAACCCATACGAGGTAATTAAGAGGCTGCTATGGGAAGTATGCAGTCTTCCTACCCCCCCCAAGGAGATGGGGGGCTGCCTTGCCAGCGGTGTCCACAACGCACCCCCGGATTCGAGAGAAGGGGGTGCCGGTCACTTGGCACGAGCCCTCGATGAGGTCGGCTCTTCCTGACGCCGGTTCCAATCAGTGCGTGCTGGTTCGCTTTAGCTCGGAATTAGAATTGGGAAACATATGATTGGAATGAAGCTAAAGCACATACATCAAGCAACATTCGGGAGATAAGACTGTTGATTAATGGATCTCTGTGACCAGAGTGACGGATGGATACCGTATTTTTCGCTCTATAAGACGCACCAGACCACAAGACGCACCTAGTTTTTGGAGGAGGAAAACAAGAAAAAAAATATTCTGAATCCCAGAAGCCAGAACAGCAAGAGGGATCACTGCGCAGCAAAAGCAGTGCTCCCTCTTGCTGTTCTGGCTTCTGGGATAGCTGCGCAGCCTGCATTCGCTCCATAAGACACACACACATTTCCCCCTTACTTTTTAGGAGGGAAAAAGTGAGTCTTATAGAGCAAAAAATACGGTAAGTAAATCAACTGATGAACCACCATTAAGAGACTGGTACGTTTGGAATGTAAAAGAAGGGGGGGGGTGGAGGGTATTCTTTTCTTTTCTTTGCATTACGTGATATTAATAACCCTCCACCCC